>NW_025999977.1:49607777-49806000 GCF_001458135.2 Marmota marmota marmota
GAATCAAGTCCCCGCCCCGTCCCCCCCCCCCCCCCCCCCCGTGTCTGTTAGTAGCTTAACACAATAAGGGTTTATTTCTCATGCATGTAATGGTCCGGTGCACATGTGCTGGAAGTGGGGCGCATGGCTGCCAGAGGCTCAGCAACAGCTTCCCAGCAGGGGCAGTAATGGATGGTATTCAAGGCACACCAGCTAAGCCAGCTCAGGGACTGATTTAAATTAAAAGAGTGTGTACTCAGGATGCCCCTCCAGGCAAAGCCAATGAGGGTTTGGTTTTTTTTTTTTTTTTTTTGATTCCATACCCAATATTCAAAGGAACACCAGTTTAGAACATCTTTGCTTGGATGGTCTTTTGCTTTCAGTCAGGTGGAAACCCTTCTCTCCACTTGCTGCTATGTCCTCTGAAAGACACCTGAGTCAAGTAGGGTGTGCTCAGCTCAGACCTATAACTTTTACCCAAGGGGGCTCAGTAGGAGAATGGAGAGGAGTGTCTCCTGTAGGTGGCAAGCTTGGTAGTCACTGAAGGTCACCGCTGACTTCTCACGGTGGAAGAAATTGCAGACCCCATCAGCCAAGGAGCTACAAAGCCAAAATGAGACTTGATGGTCCCCTGCCCAAGCCTGCCATGTCTGAGTCTCTGTGCACACATTTTCCATGGCGGCTGCCCAATCTCAGCTTGCATTTCCTCTGTGGGCACATAGCGCTTGCTGGGAGGTCTAAACGGAAGTTCTGGTAACACCTGGCTCCAGGGACCTTCTGAGTATGGGCCCTCCTTCCATCTCTTAGACCCACAGTTTGTCTTTGTCAAGAGAAAGGCAGACAGAAGGAAGTGACTCGCCCAAGTTACTCATCAAATTCAAGGCAGATCTGGGAAGAGAAAGCAGCTCTCCTCCTCCCCAGGATCGGGTTCTTCCCACTTCACTCTGTCAAGTCTGTTTACAAAAGAGAAAAACCAAAGGAGTTGTGTTTCTTCCAACTTGCTTTTGGATGTCGGAGGCTTTCCTGGAGAGACAGAAGGCACGTGGGAGGCTGGGGGAGGGGCCGCTGCTCAGGGACCGGAGGTGTCAGGGAAATGTGACACGAGGAAGTACATTTGCACAGAACAAAAATGGGGGAAAGGGAGCAATTTCCAAACCTTCAAGCAGTTAGGGAAAAAAGGCATCTCAGGAAATAAAAAAATGACCCTTTCAGGAATGTTCTTTCCGAGAGCTCACAAGAAGCCCACACAACCATTACATAAAGTAAACAGTCGCGTTACCTGATTTTCTGCCTAAGTGATGGGGATATCAGTATGATCACTCTGGCATTCATTAACACATCTTGAAAACTAGTTTTAACACTTGCCACACACCAAAAGAGAAAAAAGAGAAAAAAAAAAAACAGGAACGATAAACCCCTCTGGAAGGAATTTATTTCAGTGCACCACAAACGGGTCTGAGCTGATAACAGTTCCCTTGGAAAGGGTCTCACTCAGTTGTGTTTATGTCTGTCCCACTCCACTGCACAGAATGAGGTCACCCTCGTTTTTTGACAAGATGCCAAGTGTTCCTACCCAAGATGCCTGGAGTGCTGCTCCTCCAGGATGCTCTGAGTGGTACCCAGAACTGGGGCAGGGAGGAAAGGGAAGGCCACAGAGGGGTGCCCACGGTGGGAGAGCCAGCAGCCAGGCCTCCAGACTCTGGAGACAGACAGCAGCCCTGTCATTGTCGTGTGACCTTGGACCTCAAGTTCCTCCTCTATAAAGGGGTTAAGCCTAGCACCAACTTTATGAAATTAGACCCATGGAATATTCAGCACAGGCCCAAGTGCCTGGTCAGTGCTTAAGGGAAACAGCCTATGGTTATTTTGTGCAGACCCCTTCCATTGTCAGAAAGAGCTCCAGGCACTGGGGAAGAGACGATTAGAATGCAGTATGCTAAGTGCTCGGCAGGAAAGTCTTGAAATAGAAGCAGAGCCCCACAGAGGAGAGGGAGATGAATTATCTCTGGAAGGGAAGGAGTCTGGGTAAATCTCACTGTGATGATTCTGCGCATGTGGAAAGATAGAGGTGAGCAAGTCATCCCAAGGGGACTGGGCTATAGACAGGTGCAGAGGAGCAAAGAGCAGCGGTGTGGAGACCTGCTGCAAGGCCAGCAGAGCTGGTGCACAAGGGGCAAAGTGTGCGCTGCTTTCCTCCCTTGAGAGAAGCCTGGGCCTACCCCACAGTGTCCAAAAGTGACCACAGGGCAGATCTTGGCCTCTGCTGGGGAGTCCTACTGGGGTCCCAGAGCCTCAGAGCTGGCAGGAACACTGCCCTGTGGCAGAAACCCTGTTGACTACCACTGCCCCCAGGCTCTGAATGGTCAGTCTGACTTTGCTACTGCCCAGAAAGAAACTCCAGGTACCTGGCTGAGAGTCCTGGCCATGTGGCACAGGAAACAGGAAGCTCACAACATCGGCACACTTGGGATGCTGAGTGCTTATTAGCCCACGGAGAGCACATGGGGCCAACAGAACAAATTCAAATGGGAACACTGAAGCCCAGAGAGGAGGGAGCCTGAAAGGGACCTCTCAAGTGTTGGCAGCAGATGCTGATGGGGAACTAGAAGTCAGGCCTCCCAAGTTCCAGCGGATGTTCTTCCAGTTGCACTCTGTGTACCCCAGCCAGCAACATGGTGCTGAGAGACCTGCTCCCAGCCTGGCTCAAAAGTGCTCCCTGGAGTTGTGCAGGGCATAGTCTGAGTAGCTGTGTGGGTCAGGCTTGGGCACAGCTCTCTGGACTGATAGAGCTCAGTCCTTGTCCAGGGAAGTGATTCCATATGTGTGGACACAGGCCTAATGTCCTCAGCCATGACAAGAGCTGAAAGCCGCTCTGACCCAGGGTCATTAACTAACACTGAGCAAGGGCTGGCTGCCAGGTGTCCATAGAGGCCAATACCATGGCACTGGGTGTGGCCAAAAAGAAAGAGCTGTATGATAGGTCGACTGAGAAGGAGACAGGAGGCACATGCAAATCGGCCTCCCAGATTGGCCAAGGGCAAGGGAAATAAAGTGGCCCAAGGGAAATAAAGGTCTGATGGGTTGCAATCCAGAGTGCTGATGGAGTAGTGTGCACCCCATATGCTGGCCCTGGTGGAACTTGTGCATCATTGGGAACTGTTGAGGGTACCCCTTCCTTCTAATCAGATCTTCAGGCCCTGTTCACATTCTTTAGATTTTAGCTCATTTGGAGACTTTGGTTCCTCCAGCTTTTGGGGTCATGTTGGGCCAGGTCCTAAGGTTTTGCACTTGCGTCCTGAAAAATTGCTTGAACAGTTTTCGGAGCATGGAAGCTCCCGTTTTATGACTTTTCATAACTATGGCACCTATATGAAGCCCTGCCCCACCCCAACCTGTCCACGGACAACACTGCTGGTGGAGTATTACCATGTTCCTGCTGAAGTAAGAGGAGGCCTCCACCAGACAGTGCCCAGGATGGTCATTGCTAACTCATCCATTCAAGATATATTTCTTGGGTGCCCGCTCCATTGCAGGTATTCTTGAAGTCAACCTTGATGCAGATGCCTCACGATTAGCTCAGCATCCACATGAGATGCCAGCCAGTTAATAGAACTCTGTCTTCCAAATCCAATTCTCTCTTTCATCCATCATGATGCCTCCCAAGCTGCCTACTCTTCCAACACCATAACTACACTGGGGATTGCCGTGAAAGGTCACCCCTATGTGAGGGTGTGTTAGTCAGCTTTTCGTCACTATGACCAAAATACCTTACAGGAAAAATTTAGAAGAGGAAATGTTTATTTGGGGCTCACATTTTCAGAAGTCTCATTCAGTGGTCTGCCAATTCCATTGGTCTGGGCTCAAATTGAGGAAGAACGTCATGGCGGGAGGGTATGGTGGAGAAAAACTTCTCAGCACAAGGCATCCAGGAAGAGAGAGAGAGGAAGGCGCTAGGGACAGGTATAGTCCAGGTCATGACCCCAGTGACCTACTTTCTCCAGTCATGCCCCACCTACCTACAATTACCACCCTGTAGTCTATTCAAATTATTAATCCATCAAATGGATTAAGACCACTAATAAGGCTACAGCTCTTATAATGTGATCATTCACTTCTGAACATTCCTGCATTGCTTAACACGAGAGGTTTTTCCAGGGACATTAAAGGTTTAAATCATAACAGAGGGAGATCACTTTTCTCAAGTTTCTTGCCATTTGTACCTCAGAAGGCCACAAACACTAGTTGAACTCCAACCAGGAGCCCAGATTCTGCTACCTTTACCAATAAAATTCTACTGGCAGCTTAGCTTCCCTGAGCACTTGACATGTATCTCTTCCTGCATGGAACTTTGCAAGATAAACATGAGCAAGCCCGTATCACACACGAGGATTCAGTGAGCTGAGCTGTCCTTGGGGGTCACCCAGCTGGTAATAGCGGAGGTCTGAGCCAGGTCCCAATGACAACCTGAGCATCTCTCCCCACACAGTACTGCCTTTCCAGGCTGACTGAGAAACTGCGACGTCTGTGTTGATCACATCATGCACCCTCTGATTTGTCGTCGTGGATTTAAATTGTTAGCTTTTTCCTTCGAAATATCCTGCTTTCATTTGGCATTGGCTTCTGCAACTGTGCAGTTTGAGAACAATATGAAAATCAGCATTTCATCAAGATGTACTGCTTGTTAAGCGAGATCTCGAAGTCCCTAGAATTATTTTTCCAGGATGGAGTGGAACAAAAGATGCTTGAATTTTAAACACTTATTTTGAAAAAAAAAAAAATAACATACATGTCCATGCATTTCTAAAAACTAAATCCGAGCAGAGAACAGTTGGGGGGTTTTTCCATCCTGTGAGTTTATTTGTGGTGAAATGCAACTCCTCATGACCATACTGGAGTGCCAAACAGTAAGGACAAGGAGCTGGGAGACCTGGCTCTTGCCTTCCCTCTCAGGTTCCCATTTCTCCATCTGTCCTATGAGGAGGTTAGACTGGGTGCCCTTTCTATACCCTCCTACCTGTGATTGTTTGCAAATATGACCTCCAATTCTGTACTGTTTGCACCTGAGACCAAGTTAACTGTCTATCCCTGAAACTGTCCCTGCAACTTATCTTCCTTCAGGAAATCCAGTCTCATGTACAACATTAGGAGTTAAACCTTTGCCCAGGGACAGCTTGAGGGGCAGCTGCTTGGAGCATCCAGCTTGGATCACACCAACATCCTCCAGAAACTTCCTTGCTGAGGGGGCTGAATGCTCTCTGACCCCTCCTCACTCCTCTCTTCTTGTGATGTGATATGACTCCTTTGTTCAGGGTCTGCAGGGAGGTGGTGGCAGCCTCCAGGAAGTGCACCCCTGAGTCCGAGTAAGAAGGAAGATGTTAAAACCTTGGCAGAAGCAGGAAACCATCCCAAGAACTCAACAAAAGACTTTGACGTGAAAAACGTGAAAACCAGAACCCAGAAAGACTCCTACCTGTTTAGCAGACAGAGCTGCTTAGAGGAAAGACACAAGCTTTGTGGTCTGGTGGGTCCCTTGTCTCTCCCAGTATAAGTGGGGACAGTAATGTCCACAATGGAATTGTTGAAGGGTTTAAATCAGATGATGTACACAAGATGAGTGGCATAACATGTTTCTAGTCCAAGTGGGAAACCCCTAAATGCTTGTTCAGTTAGAACTGAGGATGGCACTGTGCTAAGTGGTGCCTTAGCAAAGCACTGAGCACGGAAACCTCCTCACCTCTCGGCCCTTTCGCTTCTCCTCCATTCCTACTTCAGCACATGAACTGAAGAGAAAATGAGGATTGGGGAAATTGTCTATTTGAGATCAAAACAGTGGCTCCTGTCCCATCTGTATGGCCTCAGCAGCCTGAGCACAGCCCCAGACATTGAATAAAGAAGGAGTTCTTCCAGGGTTTTAAAACTGCAAACAAAAGTCAAACCAACCCAAAGTCCCTGACTTTCCTTATTCCTTTGTCCCTGCCAACCCAAATAATGTTGCCACGTCCATGAACATCCACCTTTCCTATTGGATGTGGTGTGTGACTAGAAGCATCTCCAGGAGGAAGGAAAGACCTTGCCCTCGCTCCACTGGGATGGGCTCCCTGGCTGCCCACAACCCGGGCTGGCTCCTCTCGGAGGCTGGATGCCTATCTTCCCCTGGACTGTGGTTTCCTGGGGTCCTGTTTCTCCTACACCTGGCTAAGAATGGGTGCTCAACAAATGCTGGACTAAATCCAGTTCACTTGGGTACATCCAATACATTTGAAATATTCATTGTACCTGGTAAGACAAAAAAATCACAGCAAGCTGGTGGGGGCCCCTTCAGCCGCTCCCGGCAGCCCCGTCATCGAGAATCCTGCCCCGCAGCGCAGCCTCCATCCTCAGACCCAACTGCTGAATTAGCACGCATCTGAGATGCGGTGACATTCCGCAGACTGCAGGGGAATCTCATCCCTCCCTTGATCACCCTAAGTGGTCTCTACCATGAGGGTTTGAGAGACATTGGACAAGTCCCTGGTCAGCTGTTGATGTCCTCAGACACAACACCATGCAAAGAGGAAGACTCGGAGGCTGAGGGACGAGCTACCACTTGGGCACTCCTTCCTAGAAAAATGAAACAGCCGTCCACCGAGCCCTGAGGGTCAGCAAGGGCCACAGAGGGAGAGAGGTAATGGAGTCAGACAGATCAGAGTTCAAAAATCTGCTTCTGCATCACTAGTTTTGTGACCTTGGATAATTTCTCTTAACTTCTCTAAGCTTCAATTTTCTTATCTTTAAAACAGAGGTAATAATACCAATAACACTCACCCCTTGCGTTCCAGAGGGTATCAGAAGAGGCGTGTGTGAAAGCCTGGCCACGGGCCTGCTGCACAGTGGGTGTTCAGCAAGCGCACCTTTGACTTCCCAAGTTGTCTTTTGGTGGCTCCAGGCAGGTCACAAGTTTCCAGCTAGAGGGAGCGACCTGCTTCCTGGGTCCGTCTTAGCCAGGTAAGTCCAGGGCGAGGGGCAATACCTGACTCCATCACAGAGGACCCGAGAGCAGTGCAGCCGGAAAAGCCTCTTGACCATCCCACTGCAGCTAGAACACCCCCTCCCCAGTCCTCTCTGTGGGCACACAGGTCCCATGAGAGCAGGGTGAGGAAGGGAGGACAGGCTAGAGCCCTGAGACCCTGAATGTCCACCTCCCCATTCCCAGGTACTCTCCAGCATTGTTTGATGGGATCAGAACATGTCTCTAGATCCCACCCTTCTCCTTTCTGGAAAGGCAATTCTCATTAATCCCATCGGTGGACAGTTTTCCTCTTGCTCCAGCTCCATGTCTGCCTTTGGCCAGGAACTAAACAGAGACCTAGGAGACAATAGTCCCTGTCCCCAGGCGTCCTCTGGAGTCTGGTGGATCCTTGCTCTTCACTCACACCCCCACCAAAGCCAGTTACAGTCCTGCTTCAGGGCCCAGCCGCGGTCTCACTGGGGAGCTCATGCTGAGGCTCGATGGCAGTTGGACTACAGAACAGGGGTGATGGCTCCTCCACACTTGTACACTGACAGGGGACAATGACCCAACATCAGGCCCTTTCCTGCAACCCTACAGAGGACGGGGCTGGAGTTCCCACAGCAGCCTCTGCCACAGTCTGGCTGGGCACAAATCACGAGCCACTGAAGCAGGATCAAACTTTATTTCTGAACTCCACCAGCACACTCCACACACGCTCCCCGGGAATACTCCCAAACGCCATGCACTCTTCCAGAAACCAGCAACCGGAAATATCCCTCCTCCAGCACTTCCCCAACCAATGGGAACTCTCCGGGAATCCCCGCGAGAGCTCAACTGGAACTCAACGAGAACTCCGCGAGAACTGGCTGGCGTCACCTCTCGACCACTACTTCTGGCAAAAATGCCATGCGTCATCCCGACTCCGCTGTGGCCCTCAACAAGCCTCTGCCAGGCCCTGTGAGGAGCAGGGAATGAGGACAGACCAGCTAAAACTGGCACAAGCCAAGGCATTGAGCGGATTCACACAGGAAAGGCCGGGTTATGGTGGGAGCCCGGCTCGGGAAGAGGCTGAGAGCACCAGAAGCTTTGCCACCCATCAAAAATGCGACCCCCCACACACCTTAAACAGTGGAGATTCCTACAGCTTCTAAGCGATTGTGGGTGCAGGACTGGAATTTGCTCCGTGAACCTGGAGTAGAGATCGGGCCTCAGGACAGCTTAGTCCTGATTATGTCCAGTCTTCTACTCAAGTGTAACTAAATGTATTTGATTCTCCCCAGCTGTGAGCTTCAGAAGGGCAAGGTTAATGTCTTGCTGTCTTTGAATTCTCACCCACATTTGAGGCTCAACTTGTGATTTTTGAAGGAGTCGGTGCCCAGGGTGAAGGCAGAGGGGCCTGAAGTCTGTGGCCTAAAGTCTCTGCCACAGCACATGCCAGAGAGCTCTGCCTTGGGAGGGGATGTGAAAGGACAGGGTGGAGGTGGGAGGTTGGGATGTTAGCAGGAGCTAGAAGAATCAAAGGACTTCAGAATCGGCCCTCCAGGGGCCTTGAGGAGCTGAACACAGGAGGAGAGAGGACGGAGGAGAGAGGCTACAGGCTGGAGGTGGAGAAGGAGGGTGAGGCAGGAAGGAGGTGAGGCAGGAACCCAGAGGAGAGAGAGGGAGACAGGAGAGGTGGAAGGACAGAGGCAGGGAGGGGACCAGGCCCTGAAGTTGCAGGACAGTGGTGGAAGGCACAGCCAGGGAACGTGTCCTACATGAAGAATGCTCTCTTATGTCACTGGACAGCCGCACAAGCGCTCTCAACATAGGGTGGCACTGCAGTCAGCTATTTTCCTCCAACTCCCTTTCTTCCTCTGAGATGGGATGAGACCATATCCCCTTGTCCCTCCCGCATTCCCAAAACTTGTGTTTTGAGGCCTTGGGTAAGATCCCCAGTTGGGAGCAGATTCCCAGGTGACTTCATCTCTGGCTCAGGGTCCTCGCTTGGGTCCCCTCCAGAGGGGACAGCTGGAGCCATGTTCTGCTCACGGCCGGGGGGCCCCCACTTTCTGGAACAAAGCAGTGATTTCCTCCAGCACCACGGTCCCCACCCCCTCCCAAGTCCTCAGGGAAGGGCAATTTGTGGAAACGGAGCTGCTGGGTAATAGATTTCTCTGTCAACATGATGAGTGAAAGAAAGGACGAGGTAATTACCAGTAATGCACTTCAATTATGGCCCTGCCTCCCCTCCCCCAGCCAGCCCTAGCTCCTTGTCCCCATTTAATTTTCATCTAAAACAAAACAGTTGCCACAGACCCAAAGCTAAAAACAGAAATCCCTTTCAGCTCCCGGCAAATTAGCAGGAATGTCTTATTATGGAAGCTGTGGGCGACGAACTTCTTCCAGAGCAATACAGGAAGTGGGCCTCCGGCACCGCATCCTTGCCTGCCACGCTGTTCTCAGTGCTCCAAGCAATTAACCTTGTCCCTCCAGGCCCAGCGCACCCTCCCGCACAGGCCTGGCTCAGCCTCTTTCAAAGGCCTCGCCTGAGGAATTCTGTCAAAAATCAGTAGCACCTTGGAGGAGGCCTGAGGTCAGGGGACTTCCTCCCTACACAGGAAGGCGTGTTCTATTAGAAAAGGGAAATGTTCTTAGTCCCTCAGATCTTGGGCAACTAAAAATAAACTAATAGGCCTTAAATTAACTTTTTCTTTCTTTTGCCCCACCCCACCCCCTACTTTCCACCAAGACTTTTCAACTTGAAGGAAAAGCATTTATTATCTGAGAGTGACACACAGGAAATTAGACTTATAAATTGTGCTTAAAATGTTATAGTTTCCAACTTTCTTTAATGCTAATCTTAATGCTAATAGGTTGTGAGATATGTGTTTTGACTTAAGAGATTTTTTTTTTTCCCTTCCTAATTAATTCTCAGCTACACCACATGAAACGTTTGTGGCGGGGGCGTTCAGGGAGCTTGCGCACTGCTAAAGGGATGTCTGTGGGGTCTAAGATGACCATTTTCCCATAGAGGCTTCCTGAAGCATGGGTCTTGGTTGGTGTTAACTTGGTCTGTCCCGAGAGTCAGGCGCCCCCCTCTCCATGGGAAAACGTGAAATGGAGGCCTCGTGCTGCCCTGGCATTCCGACCCCAAGTCACCTCCATAGCCCTGACCTGCGGTTCTAAAATGTGCAATTTCTGCCCCTGTCTGAAAAGCCCTTGATGTTTCCCATGTATCGCCGGCTCACCCACCACCTCGGCTTTATTCGTGTTGCTCTCCCACCTGGAACCCCATGGTGACTCCACCACTTCCAGTCGATTCTTAACTGTGGCCCTGGAAGTCTGTCCTTCCACACAGGGGTCATGTGAGGAAGGCCCCTGTCCTCAAGTGGGACACATGTTCTCAGTGGCAGGGCTGAGACTTCTGGCCCCTGCAGCCTCCCCCAGCACTGCCAGGCTAACGCAGGGGATGCTGAGTTGGTACAGCATGGAGGGGGTCCGAGGCCTCCCTAGGTGGAGGTCCGAGGCCTCCCTAAGAGGGGGTCTGAGGCCTCCTTAGGAGGGGGTAAGGCCTCCTTAGGTGGGGTCAAAGGCCTCCTTAGGTGGAGGTCAGAGGCCTACTTAGTGGGGATCAGAGACCTCCTTTTGTGGGGGTCAGAGACCTCCTTAGGTGGGGGTCAGAGGCCTCCTTATGAGGGAGTAAGGCCTCCTTAGGTGGGGATCAGAGGTCTCCTTAGGTGGGGGTCAGAGGTCTCCTTAGGTGGGGGTCAGAGGCCTCCTTATGTTCACAACCATCATCATGGGAGAGGGGATGGGGTGATGTGGGAAAAAGGAGGGAGGAGACCATTCTCGTGGTTTTCTGGATGAGCTCAAAGACCTTCTAGGAGGCTTGGTTTATTGATAGGGGACCACACTGAGCCCCCACCGCTGATTTGGAACAAAACAATATTTTTTTCATTATCCTTTCTTCAGGAAGGAAAATAGAGCACATGAACTCTAACTACCTGTGAAAGACTGTCTCATGGTTCCCAAACACCTCTTTTTCCTGCTAGGCACTGGAGTATCCCACCTTCCTGAGTTTCCCTTGTAATCAACTGTGGACACGTGACCAAGTCCGCCTGACAGAATAAGAGGCCATGTGTCTCCTGTGCAGCCCCCAAGCCTCTCTCCCTTGGCTTGTCCTGGGTGGAGCTGCGGCACCCAGTGGGGCTCTAAGGCTCTCACAGTCGGCAGAGCCTCTAGAAATCTCCATCAGTAGTTTCCAACCAAGAACAACCATGCCCCTCAGGGAGTCTTGGCAGTATCTGTCCACCTTTGTGGTAGTCCCAACGAGGGTGTGTGTGCTACTGTTCACCCCCACTGCACAGAGTGGCCTCCACAACAGAATCAAGCAGTTCCAAAGTGACCACATGCTGAAACCTGATCTAAAAGGAAACCACCTAGGGCTCTGACTGACAGCGTGGTTCTCTGCCAGCCTGTGCTGAATGAGAAACAAACACTAAATAAAATAAAGATCCGTGGACAAGTAAAAAAATATTTAAAAACAAAAAAGAAATAATGAAACTCCTGCTAAGCTGCTGAGACTTGGTGAAGTTTGTTAGAGGAGCTGGCCCCCTGTGATGGACACTCTGCTCTTTGGCACTACACTGAGACAGGAGGCATGCTTGCACGATGCCAGGGGAGCTCTCTACACCCCCCCAAATTAGAATCCCCTGTGCTCAACAGCATGGCCCAAATCCATTATGTACCTATTGCAGCAAAGAGACCGCGTCATCTGCCATCTAAGCCACCTCAAAATCATCATTTGTGTCCATACCTGACACCTGAAATTGACTGTGAGTCTCTGACCAAATCTCAGTTGGGGTCAGTGGAGTTGAATCAGCTCTTTGGGAAGGTAAACTGTGCCACTCTGCTCAGAGCTTAGAATAGAGACCTGAGGAAGCTCCAGCCTCTGCCCCCCGGGAGCTTCCATCTCAGTGGGAGAGACAGAAATTTAAAGAAATGATGGAATCCCAAAGGACAGAGGCCATCATGGAGTTGTGAGTATTATGCAAAGTTTTAAAAATCTATCTCATGTCACTAAGGTGTCCTCCTCCCAGGGCACATCCCTGGAGGCCAGGGGTCCTTACCCACACCTGAAGGCGTTAGGGGGATAGCTGAGGAGCAGCTGGTCAGACTGACACCACCAGCCAAGCTCTTCAGCCAGGCACCAGACCTCCATTCTTCTCTCCTCTCCATCCAGGGGCTCTACCCTGGCCCCAGCTTGCTGATCCTCATATCACATCGCTCTCCTGCCTCCACTCCAGCCTTCAACAAAGACTTGTGCAAATGTGTCCCAAACTGTACCAGGCACAAGAGATGCAATGGCTGTCATGACAGTCCTGCTTTCCTGGTTGCATCTCCACACTGCTGGGTCCTTGTGGGGGTTCAGACTAGTAAATAGGCAGTGGCCACAAAGCAAGATGCAGGCTGCAGGGGGACATAGGGCAGGAGAATCTCCCCTAGCCTTGGGGCCAGAGAAGCTTCCAGGGGAAGTGACATCTAAGTTAAGATTTGAAAGAAGAGTGGAATTGGTGGGGATAGGGTGGAAGAGATGGGAAGTAAGGATACCAAGGAAACCCTAGGTCTGTGGGTCCAGGGGGAAGGGAGAATGTGGTTTTGTTGCTGGTTTGCTATTGGGCATTGAAATCAGGGCCTTGAGCATCGTAGGTAGCACTCCACCCCAAAGCCACATCCCCACTCCAGAACATGGTACGTCTAAGGAACATTGAGTTTCTTCACACACAGAGGACTAGGTGAAAAGTGGTGAAGAGTTGAAGCTGAGAGGTGACCTGTGGCCAAACCATGCAGGGACCATCTAAAGACAATAGAAAGATTCTAAAGGCTGCAGTCAGGGGAAAGCATGGTCCTACTTGTGCTCTGGAATGATCAATCACTGACCTCTTGAGACGGGACTGGGGAGGTCAAAACTGGAGGTGGTTTCTGTAATCCACGAAAGAGATGATGGCAACCTGAATTATGGTGCTGGAGGTGCGATGGAGAGAAATGTAGACTGGAGTCTAGTCTCCACCTTCAGTCCATCCATTGGCCACTAACAACGGCTAGAGAGAGGTTTCCTAAACACTACTCTGATCAAGTGGCTCTTCTGCTCCAAGTTCATCCATGGTCCCCATTGCCTACAGGATCAAGTACAAACTCTTTGCAATCGAGGTCCTTCATATTCTGGTTCTTTTGGGTCTTCCTAGAGGACACCTTCTGTCTTTCTAAACCCAAAACTTGCCCTGGCCAACTAGAACTGCTATAACTCCATGTCCCAGCTCACATGTCACCTTGTCTGGGAAATCAATCCTCTTTGTTCCCATCTGGCCTAGGTTAGTGCCTTTTGTCTTTATTACCTTTCTCCCCAGCTAGTCTGGGAGCTTCCCAAGAACAGGAACTTAATCATTCATGTGGCCTGCCCATGTTCAGCAAGGTATCAGAGCATACCCATATGCTCAGTATATGTTTGTTGAAAGAATGAATAGATGAATGAATATCTATATGTTTGCCTATCCAGTTCCCTTCAAGTAGAATGATGTATTTCCACCTATTTCTGAAAGGCTTATCTAACCTTTAAGCCTGTGTTAGAATAGTCTGAGCTGCTATAATAAATACAGTTCTTACCCCCAAGAATTAGAAGTTTTCAAGAACAAGAGACTCATTCCTTTCTCAGACAGCCATGGGCTGGGACCAGCATTCAGGTGGACAATGGCTCTACTAGATTCGGTAGTCAGGAGTCCAGGTAGAACAAGGTTTTGCCTTCTTCCACAGGTGATTCCTAAGATAAGTGCTCCCATGAAGAGGGGGGAAATGCACAGAAAAATATATTCAGAAGAGTTTATCCCTAGGTCTAGAAGTATTAAACCTCTTTTTTACTTACATTTCACTGATAAAAACTTCATTATGTGGCCACACCTAACCTCCAAGCAGGCTGGGAAACATGGTAGCTGGGCAGTCATGTTGCCTGCTACATGGAGGAGTAGATCTTGCTGGAGGGCTGGCAGTCTTCATCATAAAAGTCTGGTTCAGTTGTCACCAACCTGAAGCCTCCATAGCTCCCTGGAGCCTGTAGTGATTCCCTCTCTTTAGCATTCAAGGATCCTAGTGTTTCCCACCAACATGGCAGAGACCACGTGTCCTCCTCTTCTCCTGTACTTATGTTATTCTCTCCTTTTCAGAATAACCGAGAAAATAGTCTATCTTTTCATTTTTTTTCTCCTTTGATTTTGTAATATAGCAGCAGAAAGATCACTAGAACAGGAAACTGGAGAAGCAACTGGCTCTGACTCAGGGTAATCTCTGGGTCTTATTTCCCCTTTGTAAAAAAAAAAAAAAAAAAAGCATCAGTAAGGTGCTTTTGAAAGTTCCTTCCACCTCTATTATTGTGGTCCTGAATGAGCAGCTTCACCCTTCAGCCCTGGCCTCCTCACCCCTTCTCATTCCAGCTCTGGGGGATGGCACCGTGGGTTCACTGTTGAGTTTGCCTACAAGCATCGTCGGATGCACCTTAAGCCTGTAAGTGGGAGAAAGGAAATGAGAACTAGTTGACAAGTTGGGAGATCTGAGTTCAAGTCTTAACTCCAGCCTTGTGAAATGAGGGTGTACCTTTCTGAACCCCAATTTTGCCTTGTACATGGAAAAACTCGGTATCACCTCATGGTGCTATTGGGAAGATCAAGTGAGATCATCAATAGGAAAGTTCTTTGGAGGCAGTAAAGGACTATAGTTCATTGTAACTTAGAATGTATAGATCTCAGTGTTTTAGCCAACTTTTTTGCCACTGAGACCAAAAGATTGGACAAGAACCATTCTAAAGTTTCAGAGGTCTCAGTCCATAGGGATTGACTCCATTGCTCTGTGCCCAGGATGTGGCAGAACATCATGATGAAGAGTGGAAGAGGAAATTGGCTCAGGACATGGCCACCAGAAAGCAGAGAGAGACTCCCTTTACCATGGACAAAATATATACCCCAAGTCATACCCCCAATGACCCACCTCCTTTAGCCACACCCCACCTGCCTACAATTACCACCCAGTTAATCCATAGCAGGGGATTAATGCACTGATTAGGTTAAGCCTTTCATAACCCAATCATTTCACCTCTAAATTCTCTTGCATTGTCTCACACATGAGCTTTTGGGAGACACCTCATATCTCAGCCATGACACTCAGAATATTTGCTGGTTTGTGGTCTGATATGTCCATAGGTCCACAGTTTCCTCCTCATACACTGTGTGACTCCAGAGTAAGGATGGAAGGAGCAGAGTCGGAGAAGAACATTCATGAGAACTTCAGCTCACGCAGCCCTGTGTCCCAAGTGACCTTATCATTTATCATCCGAACTGAGACACTGTTTAGAGTGAGGAGAGGTGTGCTGCTGATGATTATGCTGGCACAGCAGGTGTGAACCAGCATGGTCCCCTGGTCCCAGAAGGTCTCATCCCTCTACCAGGACAGAGGGGATTCCCGAGAGCCCACACTGACCGTGGAGAGGGCCTGGTGTTGCATGACACAGCTGAACTTCTGAGGTTCCTCCCTCATGGGAATAGCTACCCCGATTGTTAAATACAGTTTCACAGATATTCCACAAGGTGGGAATCATTTCCCCCGGTGACACAATAAGGATCTCAGTTTTGGACAATGAACTTGCCCAGGATCACACTTGCTCACTTGAATCCCCTCTTGGCTTGATTCCAAAGGTCATGTTCTTTCTTCCTTCTGCTGCCACCCTCCTCACAGCCCAGCTGAGATGCCCCCACTCTGCAAGACCAAG
The DNA here is from genome assembly GCF_001458135.2 of Marmota marmota marmota. Taxonomy (NCBI): domain Eukaryota; kingdom Metazoa; phylum Chordata; class Mammalia; order Rodentia; family Sciuridae; genus Marmota; species Marmota marmota. The sequence continues at coordinate 49,623,542 of NW_025999977.1, forward strand.
GACCAAGAGGCTGAAGCTTGAGAGTGATGCATGTGCTCCCGCACGCCTCCATCAACCCAGAGAAGACTGGAGACTGCCCTCTGGCTTCCTCTACCTGCAGAGTTCTGAAGGGAAATGCCCATATTTCATTTAAAAGAAAAAAAAAGAAAGGAAGGAAGGAAGGAAGAAAGAAGGGAATAAAGGAAAGATCAAACGCTCTCCATCAGTGACTTTGACTTATTTATGGGCTTGATTTTTTTTCTTGGATCATTTCCTTTCATTCCTGCAGAAGCCCTGGCCTGCAACCCTCCCAAGTTATTAATAAAAGAAGTCAAACGGTAGCCCAGGCAGCGGGCAGCACCGTTCTTGGCTCCTGCTGATGTGTTCGGTTAGTGCCGAGGCAGATGTTTTCACCCAGATCACAGACGCTTGCCAGGCCCTTCACATCTGTCCTGTTTTCAAATGAGGACCAAAGAATTCAAAGGACAAGTTCTCTTTCCAACCCAAAGAAAAGAAAAGAGGGTCTAAGGATTCACATTTAGATCAGGCACCCAGCACGCAGCTGAGCCCACTCTGCCTAGCTCCAGGGGACCCCGGAGAGCAGACCCCCTCCCTGCTGCTGCCTCAGTGGGGTGAGATGTGTCAGCAACTCCTGGGGTGGGGGTGGGAAGTGACTGCACAGGGCTCTCCTTTTACAAGCATGGGTTCAGACAGCCCAACAGTTTTTTTTGCATTTTTATGAAGTTCTGAATTGGAAAAAAAAAAAAAAAGGAAAAACCTCAATGGAGAAGTTTGAGATAGAAATCTAGGACAAGAACACTCTGCAGACCTGTTGTCCCTAAGACTCAGGTCCCCAGAATGGGGAAACTAGACCAGCAACTCCTCTTCCAGTTCTCAGTTCTGGCCAGGATTACGTTCCCCACTCCCCGTTCCCACTCTCCACCACAAGGGCAATGCAGCAGATGGGTTTCCTCCTACGGTTCCCGTAGAAGATGCGAGGAAGAGGAGGATTGCTTTGCTGACCTCAAAAAGTGGCTGTGAGAATCAATAAAATCCCCGGAGAGCCCTGGCTGGATGCAAATTCAAAGGTAATTTTATAATTATTTGCCTGTTGACATAAAGGCTTGGGGATCTGTGCCACACCTAGCCCAAGTCACCCATATTTCTGTCTGTCTGTGTGCGGGACTGTGTGTGTGTGCACACCGATTTCTCCGTGTTGGGGGGGAAGCCTTGAGGGCACAAGTCGTACACTCCTGAGGCTCTGCCAGCTGTCACTCTGTGGATGAGCACAGCTCTCCCATGGTCCCTGCTGGTCTCAGCCCAAGGGCTGGGTCCGTGTGTCCAGGTTCCTGGGCTTCTCTTCTGCTGCTCTCCATGTCTGACTCCTGGCCTGTTGCCGCCCACCCCATGAGCTGGCTCATTTGCATGTGGCCCCAGCAGTGACAGATGCCCATACAATGAAGTAGTTGTACCCATGTCCCTCCCCCACAGGGTCCAGCGCCAGGCCTGCATTCTCTCTGTGGCCTCATTCATCCCAAAGGACATGCAGCCCAATCTCACCCTGGAGGCGACGGAGGCCTGGGTCCCCTGCCAACAAACATTGCTCAGATTCCTGGGGGAGGGGTGGAAAGGTGCCTGGGCGGGGCCCAGGAGCACAGGTCTTCCTCACCTGGTCTGCTCCAGGTTAGCCTTGCTCCCTGGCTCTGGCATCCTGCTTGTACCACCCCAGGCTGACCAACCTCCTCCTGCCATTCCCACTCTCTCCAGAGACAGTGCACAGGAAAATGTGACAGGTGGTGTGAAGCCTAGATCTGCCACTTACAGTGAGACTTCGGCCAAATTCCCCCGACTCTCAGAGCCTCCGTTTCCCCATTTGTAAAATGAGAATGTTAATTACCACTTCTCAAGATGGTTGAAAAAATGAAATTTGCAAAGCGTCACCATGCCTGGTAAGGAGCAGGTGTCAATAAATGATTGTGCAATTGAACAAATGGTGTGGTTTGGAGCCAGGCGTTTTTTTCTCTCTGGGTCTGCTCTCTACCCAGGAAGGAAAGGGGTGACACTCCCACACCCCACCCACAGCACAGGGGCATTGTGGGGACACAGCACAGCTGAAGGCACAGGTGTGAAGATACTTTATACACGGCAAGTCCTGACTTTGTGTTCTAGCCTCTGGGATATCCCGCAGTACTGAAATGCTGTCAGAGCCCTTGTCCCCCATTGTCCTTGGGTGGGCGTGGGGTGTGGGGCGTGGACTGTGCCTAATGCCAAGAACCCTGCTCGACACACATGCTGCAGACTTCTGGAATTCTAATGGTTCCGCCCGGTGGGTCTTCCCTTCAAAGCGTAATTTCCCAGGCTCATTGAACCCCACGCAGGCCCTTGGTACATGTGCCTCTGATTTTGATTACACGCGTTGACATCACCAGAACGGTATGCCTGGGGTTAGATCCGCTACCATCAGGCTCTGAGTGCAGGAATGTTGGTGCCAGAAAAATTGGATAATATGGTGCAGTCTGACTTTGCTCTCCTTCTTGGCTGCTTCTGAGCTTGCTGGTGGGCTGTGGTCCCTGTCATTCATGCAAGGGGAGGAGGGTCAGGCCAGGTTCCCAGGGTCACCAGACACCTGCCCCCTCACCTAATTGTTCAGGAAGCCTCCAGGACAGGACTTCATGACCTGGGATCTGAGAACCTGTTTCTCAGAGAGCCTCTAGAAGACCTCTCAGGGTGGCTTCGCCTGGCTCCCCATCTGTCCTGTGATGACCCTGGGAACAAGGAGAGCATTTGAGTTGTAGAGGGACAATGTGGAGTTAGGAGTCAGAACACCCTGCATTTGAGATCTGGCTTTGCCCCTTCGGGATCTGTGATTTTGAGCTTTCATTTCTGATGTCTTCTCTGTCACTGCAACCTGAACCCAGGTTGCTTCCAGAGCCCACGGCAGGCGCTTACTGCAGGCCTGTGTTCCTAGGTGGGAGAGGCCCCGGGCCCTCTCCTTGGCAGGTATTATTTCCGCATCCCTGGTACCCAGCGCAGTGCCTGCTGCCACAGCTTTACTTGTGTCCCAGTTTCAGTTGACGTTTCGGTCAAGGCCACATCCCTGAGCCTGGCCCATCTTTGTAGACTTGGTTTTTGAACCATGGTTCCCATGTCCCTGGGATCCCTGGGCCTTCAGGGCCAACTCTGAGGATCTCCCAATTCCCCAGATGGCTGCATTTCCATGAGCAGGTAATGATAGCAGACATGTGACCATGGGTCACATGTCCTGTGTCCCCAGTCAGATGCTGGCATTGAAGGACAGAGGGGCCCCAGGGATTGGGCATCAGATCAGTTGGGACCTCAGATGCCCTCCAGCACTTTCCTCTCCCTGGCCCAGAGTCCTGGAGAAGCTTCCTGGAGGGGCCATTGAAGCAGAGGCGTGGGGAGGCAGGAGGAAGGGGTTCGGGGTAGGGAACCTGCTTTACCAAGGCTGCTGCGAGTTCCATGAGGGATCAGGAGAGATCTGGGAGGAATCCAGGCAGGAAGAAGTCTCAAGCTCTGAAGAGAACAGGGAGCAGTGAGCCTGGAGGTGGCCTGCATGGCCTCGGGGCACAGGAGGCCACAGGGCAGCGAATCTAGCTGGACCCCGGTCTGTGGTTTTCTAATTTATTTGGCTTGAAATTTGTGTCAAACTTTTTTTTTTCCCCAGGTGTAATTGAAACCAAACCTCTAAATGCTTGTTCATTCCTGAGGGAAATTAAAGGTAATTTCAAGCAGGAAGATCACAGATTCCAGAAAAGGGGCTGGGGGTGGGGACGTGCATGTCAGACTGGGGTGCTCAGCTGGTGGAGCCAGTCAATTAGATCAGCTGCAGCTGATCCTGCTTTCCAGAGGGAGGGGCACTGCCTGGGGGAGCTGGGTGACACTCGCCTGCATGGGGCCTGGTCAAAAACCAGGAGGCCGGTTGGCTCCAGGGCTTGGCCAGGAGCCAGAGGCCTGGGCCAGCCTTTCCCAGGAAGACCCAGGGTTGGGAGAGACAACAGCTCACACACTCCCTCAGCCCTGAAAGCCTTTCTGAGCCACCCTGTAAGGTAGCTAGTGGAGAAGAAGTACCCCTGGTCCCCAGCTGGGAGCTGTGTGACCTCAGGCATGTCACTCAGCCTCTCTGGAACTTTCTATAGTTTAGTTCTCTTGTTCAGAAAAAAGAAATGGAAACAGTGCCCCAGATTGGCAATAGGGATGAAATTAGTGAAATGGCCCCTGTAAAGCCTGAGGGTCTGGGTCACAGTGTGGAGCAACAGAGAGAGAATCCAAGCTGGCGCCCAGCAGTCGAGGAAAATGGCCTCAGGGTATGAATAGGGACTGAACCAAGATCCATTTTCCTCAAGGAGTAAGGGTGGTGATTAGAAACCCTCACTTTCCCATCCACGAACATAGATTGGTAAAGGGTTCTGTTTGTCAGACACTGTAAACTACACTCCCTGCTTTTGAACATTTGATATGCCAAAATCAGCAATTAGTTATTACTGCGCCTGTTTCACAGATGAGAAAAGTAAAGTTCAGAAGAGCTGGGAGGTGGCAGAGCCTGGGTAAGTTTAACTTCCAAGTGCCCATTCTCCCTCCAGAGGGTCCCACTGGCTGCCTCCTCAGGAAGCCTTATATCACAGAAAGTCTGTAGCACCTGGGTCAGCCTCACACATGCTCCCGGCCTGAGGCCCACCTAGGACAGTGATACTGAGTCATTTCCAATTTGACTCTGGTTATTTCTGTTGAAATTCCCTAAGAGAACCAGGGTCTGCTGTCTGCCTGGCAATGGCCGGGCTATGTGGACCCGTTCTGTAACCCCATGCTCGGGAGTTAATCTCATCCAGGTGTTTGCCCCTGGCTGCGGGAAGGCCTGTCTCCCTGTCAACAGAAAGAGCTGCCCTCAATTTGGGGCTTCGCCTGTGAGTAAAAGCTTTATCTACCGGCACATGCATATGAACTCGGCTCTGCAGCTCAGCTAGGCTGCCCGCTCTCCACAGGGCTGTCAGAGAACGAGGCCCTTCCAGCTTGGCATTGGCATCCAGTTCCAGGTCCTCACCCATGCGTTTCTTCTGTGTGGCCCTGCCAGTCTAACCCACTGAGCTCCACTTGTTCAGCGGCCAAAGGAAGGATGCATGGTCCAGGAGAGTGGACCACAGGTGCATGTGGGTCCTGGGAGGTCTATGTGGAGAACTTCGTAGGTCTGTGGCAGAACCTGGGACTCTGCATATAAAGTACCTCCCAGCGGATGCCCCTGTTGCTGGTCAGTGAGCAGCAGGGTATGGATGGAAGGGAACCAGAGAGGAGAGCTCAGGGGTTAAGAGCACAGGCTCTGGATCACAGTGCCCAGGTCGGAATCCCCTGGGGCCTACTCACTGCAACCTTGGAAAAGCTCATTAAAGGTATGGTGCCTCAGTCCCCCCCCCCCCCGCCATGAAATGGAGATGAAGAGGGGGGCTCCTAATGATCATCAGATGAAACTCCCTTAAAAATTTGTCATTAAATAACTTTTGAATTAAAGTTGGATTAAATAGCATGAATAAAGTGCTTAGGACAGAACTTGACATATAGGGGCTTTGTGGGGTTTTTTTTAATATTTAAGGATATGTAAAAGCCTTGGCACTTTTTTATGGCACATAATAGCTGTTCGATCAGTGTCTGTGACATCTAAAATCAAGGTGTAGGTGAAAGAGTGAAGAGCTGAGTGAACTTTGGATGTGGCTTTAGGGAAATATTTAACAAGCTGTACCACTCCGGGAATGCAAAGATTGTCATCTTTTTCTCGAATCTCAACAAGTTGCAGCCAGTTAGTCTGAGAGTCTCTAAGATCTTCAGATCCAGACTCCCCGCTTGGCAGCCAAGGGCGGGAGCTGACAGCAGGAGGAAGAGACTCACTACCTGGCTGCTGCTTTGGGGGTTCAGGGCTTCCTGTGGCTGGGATTGGCCCACCTTTCCAAGTCCATCTTCACCATTAGCTTGGGAAGAGAAGAGGGGGGCTCATAATGATCATCAGAGACCACAAACTGACTCATTAGACTATCTGGAGTCTGGCTCCTGCTCCCACCCAGCTGGGGTCTTTCTAAGGCACATCCTGCCTGGCACTGCAGGTAAGAGCTAGCTCTCATTTTCCCCAGGAACTGTTGTATAAAGCTGCCCAGAACCCAGAGCCACCGCCCCGGGGCAAACACACGGTTAGGCTCCTGGGAGCACCCATCAGGACGATGCTTGATTGATGTGCCTTTCTGTTTAAAGACCCCGCAGGTAACATCACTGTGGACCCACACTGCACTCACGGGCAGCAGCAGGTGGCTCCCACCTGGCAGAAGCTTCTGGGACGCATGGCTCATCACAGCCTCCTCGCACAGGAGCTCTGGCCAGCACTTGGAGGCTGCACCCCGTCCATTTTAAACAGTGAAATCCCAACAGGAAGCACAACAATGTGAGAACTGTGGCACTGAATAGGCCTCAGAAAGGACCCTCGTGCACAGTACGGGAGCTGAAGTGAGGCAGAGCGTCACGTCACCAGCCTCAGTTGGAAACAGTGTTCATGGTTAGGGACCAGTCAAGGTCTCATCCCTTTGTGCCTGTTCACCATTAATGGCAAAAGCGCCACAAGCAATGGTTTTGAGATTACAAAAACTTCTTGTCAAGTACTGAATCCACAAACGACAGGGACTGGCTACATGTGTGTTCATGTCGTACCTGCTCCTGGGCCAGGGCTTTGGGAGAGGGGGTCCCTGTCCACTGTCCTGTTTCCCCACTGGACCCTGGGCTGGGATATGGGAGGGAGGAAGGGAAGACGGAGCAGGCTGCAAACCTCCCAGCACATCAGCAGCCAGCAGCTGCTTGGCACTACTGCAGGAAACATCCCCTTTAAAAGCACCAGGAGACCCTGGAGAACAAGCCAAAGCAAACTCGCTCTCCAGCCGCAGGAACCACTTCCTGTCAGCTGGCAAAGCTGCCCTGCCAGCCTTTTCCCCCCTCCCTGGCAGCTCCTCTGGCATCTCAGGACTCCCAGGATGTTCCCTGGGCTCCAGGAAGCATGGCCCTGTGGGGTGGACGGTGTGGCCGGGGGAAGCCCCAGAAAGCTGGGCCTCCCAGTGCCAGGGCTCCCAGGGTGTGCACTTTTTCCTTCTGATGACCCTGAGAGAAAGGAGCTGTGATGATGATCATGATCATGATGAGGATGATGATGATTTACATTTCCTAGGAAAGGAAACTAGGACTAGGAAGGCAACCTGGTTTAGCTGGTTACCTGAGTGTTCATAGGTAATCATCAATGGACCCCATGCAGCAGGTTTGGGGCTCACTCCACTCCTTCACCTGGCCCTCAACTGATCTGACCCAGCCAAGCCCAGTGTGCTGAGTTGACTGCTACAGCTACAGCAGCCCCCGCACAGTGAACCGCGGTCCCCTCCCACCAGGCCCAGGAAACAGACCTGTTAAGGCCTCATCTCTCTGGAGAATGTGAAGGGCCTACAAGTGTAAGGGTGGCCTTCAGCTCATGACGTTGAGGCGAGTGGAAATCTGGTCCTGGAAGCTTCCAGCCCCACACACCCTGCCAAGGAGCAGAGGGGTCCTGTGGTCTCCCCATCTGGCTCAGCCTGAGGCTCTGCGAGAGCTGGAGGCTCAGAGGCCCTGGAGGGGCCCCGGGCGATCCCAGTGCCCCTCCTCCTATTTCCCTCTTCCCAAACCTCCTTGCACCCTAAGATCCCTGCAGCCCAGACCAGGTTCCAAAACCCACAGTCCCCAAAGCTCATGCAGGGTGCAGAGCTGAGCAGGAGCATCTTGGGGGAAGAGTCGGCCATGGCAGGTAGGGAATGGTACTGAGCCAGGCGCACAGGGTGGCAGGGTGGAGGAGGAAGCCCACCCTGGGGCAGGCAGCCTGGTTCCTGTCATGGAACAGGCAAGTTGTATGAGGGAGTCACTGATAGGGACCTGCCAGGGAGGTCCCCAGGAGCAGGGCGAGGGGTACAGACCCAAGCTTCCAGCTTTCTGGGTCACTTGAGCTTCCCCAGGCCCCGCAGGTGGGGAGTGGGAGCAGAAGCAGAAATGTGGGAAGAAAGAGGGGCCTGGGCGGCCACACCCCATCATAGGCAGGCAAGCGTCAGGGTCCTGGCCCTGATGAGGAGTCCCACTCCTCAGCCCCAGACTTTCCACTGGATCCTGCTGATGTGCGGATGCCCTGCCCCCAGGGATGCTGCCTGCCTCAGCTCTACTCAGGCTCTCAGTCAAAGTCACTGTTTGGCCCTGACTTCTCAGTGGCCCCTGCTGGTCTCGTCCAATATGTTCAATAGTAATCAGGGCAAAAGCAAGGTTCCAGCTGGCCCTGGTCCATACTCTGTCAGAATCCAGAGGGAGCTTGTGTCCACACACAGCTGGGACAACCCACCAGAGTTGTCCTTGTCATCGGGGTAGAGCCCTCCGGTGACCACTGTGAGTGCACCAAGGCCACACCTGGCACTTCCAGAGAAGACGTGTGTTCTGAACTCGTGCTCTTCTCAGTGGCGTGTGGTGATGATGGCCGTTTGATTGGGCCAGGAGAGGGACTTCCTTCCCGTGAAGGGGAGAGAGTGAGCACTTCAAGTTCGGGAGCCACATGGTCTCTTAGCACATAAGTTATACAAGAAGTAACTTGGAAACACAGAGGAGGAGATAGAGGTGCTGCAAGACCTTCTAGAAGAGCAAGGGAGACATTCGAGGCAGAACTGGGGAGAGAAGGAGACAGGACGGACTCCCAGGCCAGGCTGAGGCCTGAGCAAAGTGCTGGCAGCCAGGGGTTGAGGTGCTTTGGGCACACGGAACATTCCTGCCCATGTGGCGCCGAGACCATCAGGAGAAGAGGGCACTCACGGTGGGCCAGGTGGTGAAGGCCTCTGAAGCCACTTTGAAGGCTGTGGAATTCATCAGATGGGCACAGGAGCCTCGGCGGATGCACCAGAAGTCGTCGCCTGACGGGATCTTGTGGACACACCTGGCCACGCTGTTCGGCAGCCGTTTCCCTGCTTGCTGGACCGGCAGAATGCCGGCGGGCCCTGGGTTCTGCTGCCTTCCAGATCAGGGAGACAGGCCACCATGTTTCTCGGGACCTCTGCAAACCACTTCTCCATATGGTTCACTGGCGTGAGAATGGGGGGGACGCACCTTGCCAACACACAGCAGGCACAACCCTGCCACCCACATGCCCTGCCCACATACATTTCCTATTTATTTACTGAGCACCAACTGTTTAGCTCTTGAGCACCAGGCACCATATAAGCTCTTGCCATGAGTTATCAAATTTAACCTTAAAATAATCCAATTAGCTAGTGATTATTATCCCCCCTTTTCAGGAGAAGGGACGGATAGAGGAAACACTCCAATCTTACCCAAACTTCTTTGTTCCGGTGCTGTTTAGGGAGTTTTCCAGCCACACAGACCCCAGTGCTTACCCTGATTCCCCGTGTACTCTGCCTTAGAGACAAGCTCGGAGGCTGTCGCCCCACCCACCCCCCATGACATGGGAACATGAGAACCCCCGGGAAGGAGGATGAGCATTGGCAGGGACGCACAGGCAAGGCCCATAGCCTGGTAGGTGCCCACGACACCCTCTGCTCAGAAACAGACACAGGGTAGAGAACAGCCCGCCTCCACGGACCACCGACTCCTCTGTAGGAACTTGGCAAACGGCTCCTGCTTCCTTCCTCGAGGTCTTGCTCAGGAAGGGATCTTTGGCTGACCTGGGACCAAGGCAGAGGCCCCCTTCCATGTGGTTACAATTGGCCCTTTGAGGGGCTATCACCCGAGGGGACGGAGCCAGCTTCCCCTCTCCAGCCACCAGAGTGAGGCATCCGGGGCAGAGGCTGAGCAGTGATGGATGACCCCAGCCAGGGTCATACACACAGGGCTATTTCAGGGCCTCCTGCCTGGGAGGTGGCCTCCTTGGGGCACGGGGGCCACTGACCTGGAAACAAATTAAAGGCACATCTGTTGGGAGGTCATTTCGAGCAGCGGCTCCAAGCAGCCGCCTGCATTCCCGGGACAAGGGGGCCGTGTGTGTGGTGAGCGAGGCGCAAACCGTCCATGCGGAGAATCGGGGGCCACAGCCCCTGGCCAGGAAGGAGAAGCTCTGGAGGATGTGGGGCCTGAACAGAAAGGAAGGCCGTCCCTGGGCCAAGCTAGTCTCCATCAAAGAGGGGGTGTTGTTGCAAGTGATTGAGGGTGCGGAGTGTCAGGATTTTGGATTTCCCAACACTCGGATCCCCAGATGAGCTCTTTCCAGACTCTGAATTCTGCTTCCCCTCCCAATGACAACTGAGCCCCTTGTTGGGGTCACACATGGGCCTTCTTGGTTCACCTTCTACAAAGACCAGGCATTCACTGCCCTCCAAATTGGCCGCAGGGTACTGAATTTGCTTATGGAGAACAATATTTTGACTGTGGCGCCTCCCTCTATGGGGCTCAGTGTCTGGGACCACAGCGTCATGCATGTGCTCAGTGAGTGTCCTATGGTGGATGGGTAGGTGGAGGAGGGGTGGATGCATGGAGGACGGCTGGAGGACAGATGGATGGGCGATGGATGGATGGATGATGGATGGATGGATGATGGATGGACGGGTGGGTGGGTGGAGATTGGATTGAATGACTAGTCTGTGTCTCTACAGACAATAGAAAGGAAAAGATAAAAAGATGTCAAGGGCATGGCCCCTGGGATCGTAGACAGTGTTATCTCCACGTGAAAAGAAAGCAGATAGGAGCTTCCTTGTCGCCCCTGCTCCTTCTTCAAGTCCCCGCACAAACACCACTTCCTCTGTGGACCTTCCCCAACAGACCTGCTCTCCTCCCGCACCAGGAGAAGTGGCATGACAGACACCGTCAGAGAATGAATTCCAGGGCCTCCACTCAAAGCACTGTGTTGGGGAGAAACAGGGCCACCAGAAAGGCTTTCCCCAAAAGGAACATAGGAAATGTCTGATTTTGTTGATTGACTGTTGGATTTGGAAACCCAGAGAGGGTGCAAGTTTTCCCTGCCTGTGCTCATTGCTGCATTTCTTGAATTAATGCATCTGCAAGCACTGACTCTGGGCCAGGCTGTGCATGAGCGGCTGTGCCCGTTAGACACAAGTCATCTAAGGCCCTGCCCCCCAGGGGCTCGTAGTCCAGTGAAGCCAAATGAACCCACTAGGCCATCAATGGTGGCAGCACTGTGTAGCAGGGGAGGATGGAGCCTTAAAGCCAGGGGATCTGGATTTCAATCTTGACTCCACTGCTGAGCATCTCTGTGACCTTGGGAAAGTTAAACCTAACTTCTCTGTGCACCAATTTCATCACCTGTAGAATCAGGATAATGGTGGACTAAAAAGTTATTATTTATTAGAACACTCAGGACTCTGTGTGGCTCACAGGAAGTTCTGTTTGTTAAACAAAATAGCAGCGGTGTGGTAGGGATGCAAAGGAGAGGAGATTTCTGGTACTCTCCCCAGAGAACAGAGAGATGCTGCATGCATGACTTTGGAGACAGATGCCTCATGGAGGAGGTGGCATCTTGTGGTCCTCGTTTACCCTGCTGTTCCTCAAGTGCACAGGTACCTACTATGTTCTAGACACCATGTATTTGGTTTTCTATCATCCCCCAGTGGGCAGATGTGACTACTAAGTGCAACTCACATAAAGAAACCGGCTTGGCAAGGCTGCGTTACTTGCCCAATGTACACAGCAGATCTAGGCAGTTAGACCTGGCCAGATTTTTTGGCTCTGTCACTTAACTGTATGTGATCTGAAGAAAGTCACTTGCTATTTCTGTGCTTAGTGTGTTCTGCGGAAATAGTGAGGGGAGATGGAAGCAAGTCAATGCACACAGCACACTCAGCACATGGGAAGGCCCTGGAGAGTCAGACAGCCCTCATCATTCTCAACCCCCACCTGCTCCCACGTCCCTGCTCTGTGGCCCTAGGGTGTTGCAGTCTCCAGGGAGGTGTCTACTTCTAAAGCAATGGCTCCTGTGCCAGGCTGCCTCTCACCACAGCAGTGTGTGTGTGTGTGTGTGTGTGTGTGTGTGTGTGTGATGAGTTATGTGTGTGTGTTACATGCCAGGTATGTATTGAGCATGTTGTGATGCTGTGTGCACTGAATGTGTTGTGTGCTGCAGAAGTGTACTGTGTGTGCACTCATTCGCTATTAAGAAAGCTGAAAGCCAGTGGAGTTTTCGCACAGGTGAGTGAAAGTGCTGGGACACACAGACAGGCGCTTCCCCCTGCTGTCCCCATCCCAACCTGAGTGGGAGTCCGGCCCCACCCTGGAAGGGCTCACAGAAACAAGCCCACATCTGTGTGGGGTCAGGACAGGCCAGTAGAGGGGGTATTCTGAGCCGCGGTGACTGCCCAGCAGGCTGGGGTTGGTGGTGGGCATGCTCCTCAACTCAGAGTGAAAGGTGAGAGGTGCCAGGAAGTGACCAGAGGCCCACAGCCCTGTACCAGGGAGAAAAGCAGCAGTGGCTTGCATGACACTCATCACTGTGCCTGTGTCAGCTCTCAGATCTGCACCCAGCACAGGTTCTCAGAGACAAAGAAGTCTTCCTGCCATCATGACGCAAGGGACCTTAACATCTCACACCCCTGCCACCCTGCTGGCCTGCAAATGTCCTCCCTTGTATCTACCATGACTGTAATCAGCCACGTGTGCCGGGCTCCAGGATTGGGACCTGGCTGTTCCTCAAAGCAACCCCCTCCAGCTCGCGCGTCCAATCCATTTCTGAGGATTGGACTGGAATCTCAGAGCGACACGTGCCTCTTGGGGGAACAGGCCCCCTTCAGGACAGAGGCCATTCTTCTCCAGCATTGCACTCAAAGTCAGCCCTCAACAGAGGAAAAGGAAGGTCCAGACCTGGTGGGGGTCACACTAGAGCTGTCGGTCCCAGAACAGGCGTGCAAGGAGGAAGGGGTCTGGTCCGCTTCCTCTTCCTGTCTGTGCCTGCGACCCCGCCCCCAGCCCTTAGTGTGCTCACCTGAGGCAACAAGGCTAATGGATGCCCATTTCCTGGGCAGTGTGCCCTTGGGTGTGACAGTGCCGTTGAGAAGTAGGAGGCAACTACAAGCTGCGGCACTACAGTGGTCAGGGCGGTACTGGGAGGGGGATGACGAAGCCATTGACAGTTTCTCTCTAACTGCTTGAAGGAACTTAGGGCACAAAGCCCTCCTCAGACCACGGCTGCAGACAACAGCTCAGCCCTGGAGACACCCGGCTTCCACCAGAGGGAGGGGCAGGTTGGAAAGAGAGCTCCCCAGCCCTGGTGGCATCCAAGAAGCTTTGCCCCCAGGAGTGCCCCCCATCTCTGATGACATAGAAAGGGTTCCTGTCCCAGGAGGGAGTGGCCTCCTCAGAATGTCCAGCACAGACAGTGCAGCTCAAATCATTAACCTGTCCCCTCCACTTCTGTTTCTGCTTCCCCTGGGCAGCCATGGACCTGCCTAGCAAAATCTGACACTTGGTTTGTCGGGGGTGCTTGGGGTGCCTGCCCCACTTCACACCCCACTCTGTCTGGGACTTGAGAAAGGCCTCCAGGCCAGCTGGAGCACCGGGTGGTCAGGGGACCCCCCCTCACTGGGGGTGTGGTGGAAAGAAGACTCCAGCGACCTTCCCCTGCGGTTATCTGCCCCCATCTGTAAACAGCACCCGGCCCCCGCAGGGCAGCCACAGCCTCACCTCGGGTGACAGGGTGTTTGGACATTCAGAGACCCTCGCCCAGCCTCCTTTGTTCTCCAGGCTTAATGAAGGGACTGCTAAAATCCCAGTTGCCAGATAAGATGACAAGGCTGTCTTTCAGGGTTATGGATGGTACACAAGAGGTGACAGGACGAATTCCTGTGTGCGAGGGCCTGGGAGCCCTGCTGCCTCCAAGGTGAGTGCCCGTCCCTGGGGCAAGTCTGGTTCTTTCAACTTCCAAAGCAAACACTGCTCACTCCTTAGAAAGATCAGAGGGAGACAAGGGGACCAGCCACAGAAGCCATGGGCATTGCCCAGCAAGCCAAAGAAGTCTGGACACACCTGGTAAGCTGCATCATCCTCAGGCCTGCTCACCCTCAGGTTTTCTCATCCTCAGGCCTGCTCAACCTCAGGGCCACTCACCCTCAGGACTCCATTCACCCTCAGGCCTGCTCACCCTCAGGGCCACTCACCCTCAGGCCTGCTCACCCTCAGGCTCCTCTCCCTCAGGTCTGCTCACCCTCAGAGTCCTGCTCACCCTCAGGCCCACTCATCCTCAGGCCTGTTCACCTTCAGGCCTGCTCCTCTCAAGGCCCTATTCACACTCAGGGCCTGCCTACCCTCAGACCTGTTCACCCTCAGGGCCATTACCTTCAGGCTTGCTCACTCTCAGGCCTGCTCGCCCTCAGGACCACATTCACCCTCAGGGCCCCATTCACCCTCAGGCCTGCTCACCCTCAGGACCCCCCTCACCCTCAGGCCTGCTCACACTCAGGGCCCTATTCACCCTCAGGCCTGCTCACCCTCAGGACCCCATTCACCCTCAGGAATGCTCACAATCAGGGCCCCATTCACCCTCAGGCCTGCTCACCCTCAGGGTCCCATTCACCCTCAGGGCCTGCTCACCCTCAGGGTCTGCTTACCCTCAGGCCTGCTCGCCCTCAGGGCCCTATTCACCCTCAGGCCTGCTCACCCTAAGGACCCCACTCACCCTCAGGCCTGCTCACCCTCAGGGCCCTATTCACCCTCAGGCCTGCTCACCCTGAGGACCCCACTCACCCTCAGGACCCCACTCACCCTCAGGCCTGCTCACCCTCAGGACCCCCCTCACCCTCAGGCCTGCTCACCCTTAGGCCCTGCTCACTCTCAGGGATCTGTTCACCCTCAGGCCTGCTCACCCTCAGGCCCTGCTCACTCTCAGGCCTGCTCACCCTCAGGGCCTGCTCACCCTCAGGCCCTGCTCACTCTCAGGCCTGCTCACTCTCAGGGATCTGTTCACCCTCAGGCCTGCTCACCCTCAGGCCCTGCTCACTCTCAGGCCTGCTCACCCTCAGGGCCTGCTCACCCTCAGGCCCTGCTCACTCTCAGGCCTGCTCACTCTCAGGGATCTGTTCACCCTCAGGCCTGCTCATCCTCAGGCCTGCTCACTCGTCAGGCCTGCTCACCCTCAGGACCCCATTCACCCTCAGGCCTGCTCACCCTCAGGACCCCATTCACCCTCAGGACCTGCTTACCCTCAGGGCTCCACTCACCCTCAGGCCTGCTCACCCTCAGGGCCCTATTCATCCTCAGGGCCACTCACTCTCAAGGCTCCATTCACCCTCAGGCCTGCTCACTCTCAGGACTCCATTCATCCTGAGGTCTGCTCACCTTCAGGACCACTCACCCTCAGGGCCTGTCCCTGCTAGTTCCTTTACCGTCCAGGACAAGAACTCATCATCTTGTTCAGCACATTAGGTTTACAAAGTGCTTTACTTGATTTTACTTGGCTATCACAGCTCCTGAGAAGCATCTAGAAAGCCAGGGTTTTGATGACATTGTCAGCTCTGCCACTCATTTGCTCTTTGAACTTGGGCTAATGGACTCCTGACCCCTGTTTTGTTCGCTGGGAAGTTGGAGATTCTCCCCAGGCTCTGGTGAGCCTCCCCAGCGAGAATGTTGGGAAGAACTTCTAAGGGTCATTTTCCAAATGCAAGGTGTTTCTTCGGTTATCAGGTGGCTGTTCCAGTAGGCGGAGACTTCCTCTGTTTTGTTGAGTAGTGCACAGCACCTTCAACAAGACAGGACTATGGCATGCAACAATTTTGCTGGTTGATAAGCAATTTGTGGATGGATTTGAAGACACTTGGGCTCCTCCATATCCATGGTGGAGAAATACATCTTTCTGACTTTGAGGGGGTCTGCACCTCACAGTTCCTCCTGGCATCTCTGGCCATGGATGGAAAGTGCTGTTCTCCTCCCTGGGCCCTGGCCTGTCCTATATGCCTATGCCACTCAACACCTCTGGGGTGAGGAGCTGCCTCTTCTACCCCTGAGGGCTGAAGTCACCCTTGGCCTCCACCCGTGGGCAGACCTGGGACCACCAGGAGGCCCAGTACGGGTGCTCTTTTATGGCTGGTCTAGAGCCTGGGGTGGTTCCAGGACCTTCCCAGGCTCCAGGCGGGATGTGGACATGACCCAGCCTCACTCAGGCCTCTTCTGTCTCACTCCAGAGCTCTGGGGGCAGCTCCTCTTCCCCACCCCTTTTCCAGCCTTCAAACTCCAAACAGGGAAGGAGGAACTGTCACCACATCAGCCGTGGAGGCCATGGTCCAGCTTGGGACAGAGTGAAACCCTTCCTGCTCCTTTCGGTCAACCCCGAGCAGCCTCTTCCAACATTCAGTATTTCACCAGAACCTTGGACTCTTTCTTCTAGATGTCATTGACTTCAGCTTGCAGACCTGTAAGCCAGATTCCCAGGGACTTGATTGTTCCAAGACAGGTCCTGCGGTGGCAGCCTCTGACGGGCCTTGACTTCCCTTCCTGTGCAGCCCCAGGGTGGGGGCCCCACTCTGAGCCCACGAGGCTGGCTGGACCTGCCCTTCTTAGGAACCCAGGGGCTCCGTCCAGCTGCCCCACTGCAGGCCCCAGGGCAGAGGCTGACAGAGGCCTCTGGGGCAGTCTGTGGGCCAGGGTCAGCCTGATGCATTATGTAACGGAAAATAGACTGTGACAGAGAACAATAAACACTGGGCCTGTGAGCGGGACTCTTTCTGGCAACTGCCCTGTGGTGGGGAATGACTTCACCCACTCTCTTCCTCCTGCTGACACACACGAAGGGCACGCCCACTCGGGAGGTACCCGTGGCCCTCGGCCTCTCTCTCCCTCCACTTTCACTATCTCAATCCTTCTATCCAGGAGCCTCTGCATGGTGTCCCTGCCTTCAGCCCGGCCACCCCGGAGCTCCTGGACACTATGGTGACTAGCCTCCTACAGCACACGAGTTGGCCCCGCCCCATACCTACTTGGCTCCACGTTTTCCAGGACAAACAACCTCAGGGTGGGGAATCCAAGGCCCTTGATTCCTGTTTGTTCCCTCCACCTGAGGGGACAGTGCTACTTCACCGTTGTCTTTCTTGCTATTGGGCTGATGCTGGGGTGCCCACCGCCTGAGGTGGCGTCCGCCAGCTGCTTCCCCATCAGCAGGACTTCCCCATTTTTCAAGTCCTCACTGGAAACTCCTCCTGGCACTGAACCCCTGGCTCTCCCCCGAGGTATTCCCCTGCACCCTCCTTTGCAACTGGCTCCTCAGGCCACCTTCCCATGCACTGCCAGCTGCTCAGCTGCAAGACTGTGACTCACTTCTTGTGCATCTGTCCCTGCTCTGAGATTGCTCCAAGCAAGAAGGAGAGGCAGACACTAAGCAAACAGGCAGTGAAGCCTCAAGAGGCTACACGAAGCTCTGCACGGCGTGTTGGTCCAAATGTGCAGGCCTTGGGAGCCCAACCAGCCCCACAGAGAGGCAGTGCCGGTGGGCACAGGAGCCTCAGCAGCCAGACCTTCCCATGAGGGAGGACAATCCTCCTATGCCACCCTCACAATGGGGCACCGTCCTGTGGGAGATGAAGCCCTACAAAACATTTTTTTCATTATTGATCATAATTAATAAGCCATCTCAATATCAATAAACAGCACAAACTCTCACATATCAGAGGTGAAGTCTCCACTAATCCAAGTTACACAAAATAGCACCAAATCCAAAGAATAACAAGCATCAGCGGATTAAGAAAAACCTGAAGAATTCAAGACATGCTCTAGAGGTCACCTTGCTAACCAGAGGATGGGGCTCCCACAGGGGACCTGGAGCTGTCTGCTCTAGAGCCACCAAGTGGACAGGGGGAGGGGAGGAAGAGGAGCGTCGGAGATGACAGGAGGGCAGGACTGGGAGGAGGGTTTGGACGAGATGTGTCATCAGCCTCAAACGAGATGCATCAAGTTGACAGATGAATGACAGATGAGGGGTATTTTATTTATTTATTTATTTATTTATTTATTTATTTAGTTTTGTACTTTGCTTCCTTCCAAAAGACACTTGATGAAGTAATGAGAAAAAGAATCTTAGCACGTAATAAGAAGAGTCAATGATGAAGTCAAGGCAGCCACAGTGTGGCCCCAAATAGGTGAGCAAATAACAAAAGTGCTTCGAAACAGGAGAAATGAACGCACCACAGCGAGCTTACCATTCTTCCCATCTGCCCAAGAACAAAGACAGAAGAAAGAACGATTAACAAGAGAGAATCAAAAGGCACACAGCAGACTCAGAATATATCAGGTCACCTCCCAAGCCTCGGCAGCGTCTACTCCCACTAACCAATGCCCACCATTGTCCAGGGACACAGTGATTTAATCATTCCACACGTCAAACAAAAATGCTCATTAGTCCACCTCGTTAGTGTCCTCAGTACCTAAACAGAGCCACACAGACAGGGCTGGCCAAACATGCGGGTGAAAGCAGGTGGGATACTGGTCAGCTTTCCAGGGGAAATCTCTCCGATACAGACTAAGCAAGGTCGGCCCTGGGACACCTCATGGTAAGGGAAATAAGGTAGGCACGAGAGTGACAGACACTGCCCCACCCCACTGCCCCCCAAAGTCCCCAGTCCTCAAATCCATAGAGAGCAGGACAGGGAACCGGTGCTGGGAGGAGGGAATGGGGCTCTTTCGGGGACAGGGTTCAGCTTGGGAGGGTGGAAAGTCTCTGGAGATGGATGGGGTGATGGCTGAAAAACATTGTGAATGAGCTTAGCGCCACTGGATTGTGCACTTAAAACCAGTCAGAATAGCGTCTTTTCTGCCATGTATTTTAACCACACACACACACACACACACACACAAGTGCTGGTAGCTGATGGACCCACCGGGTTCATGATTGGTCAGTGAACATGCAGCTTCCTTCATCGGCTCTGCCTTCCCCCACACAAGGCACGATAAGATTTCTGGACTTAGAGTTGGCCAAAGCGGGTTGGGCTCATCTTTTCCCTGTACTGCCTACTTGGGTCAGAAAATTAAAGGAACTGGCCGGCAGGACTGGGTAACACTACGGAGAGCACCCCGGCCCGCCTGCTGTTGAGCAGGGAGAAGGCAGGGGCTGGGAAGGCCAGGAGAATCAGGTGGATGGTGAGATGGCTTTACCTACAATGTCAACGTGCCCAAGGGAACATGGCCACGCATGCCCCCGGGAGGTTGGGCAGATTTGTCTCCAAAGACCCCCGGAGAAATTGGATGCGAATGAAATGTTTGCACCTGTTTCTTCTAAGAAAGTCAGCAGTGCCCACCCTCTGCAGTCACATGGCCAGCCACAGGGAGCGGCCTCTGCCTTCCTTCAAGGCATGTTTCCACTGCCAGGATTCGGGGGTTGTGTTGGGAACTAAGCTACACAAGGAGACGCCTGCGGGTCTCTGCTTGAATAATCTGCTAGCTATGCTGACCTCTTGGACACCCAGGAAGAGAATGTCCATGTGACCTGGGACACCTGTGGGGCTTCTCTGGCACTGCTGGACACTTCGCTGTTCCTTTGTGGCCGCTGCTAACGGTATCCCACTTTGTCACGGCTGACCCAGGAGCGCGCGCCTCAACAGCTCATCCCGTGGGCGGCTCCATGGTGTGCGGGTTACCAGGCAGTGCTGTGGTCAGTTTGGGCTGCCATAACAACATCCCCGTACCCTTGACCTAAACAACAAGCGGAATCTTACTGACCACTCTGGGGATTGGAAACCCAAGACCAAAGTCCAGGCAGATTTGGCATTTGGTGAGGGTCTGTTTCCTGCTGGATAAAGCGTGTCTTCCTGCCATGTCCTCCCATGCAGGTGGGGACAAGGCAGCTCTCTGGGGCCTCTTCTGTAAGGACATTGATCCCATTCATGTGGCAGAGCCCTGCGCTCACCCCTTCCCCCAGCCCTTGCTCCTGACACCATCACCTCAATCACATGATCATGATCATCATGTGACCTCAACACAGGCATTTTGGACAGAACCACCAGCATTCAGCCTACAGCACGTGCAGCACATGGAGAGTACCCAGGCACCAGGGTTGGCACCACAGGTAGAAACTGGGTGCATTTAACTCTCCTGATTCTCAGGCTTTTCTCTTGTGATATTCTAAGTTCATAAAAAGCTTTTTTTTTTTTTTGAACACCTGCCTTATTCAAGAGTTTGGTTGCAGTGGCTGGAACATGGCTCATTCGGTAAGTAGCCCAGGTTGGCTGGCCAAGAATAGAAGGACCCATGTCCCAGAGCCTGGTGCCCACTGACCAGCTCTGCTCGCTCAGGCCAGGCAATCCCTTTGTCCCAGGCCCCACTTCTACCCTGTGAAAAGGAGAAGCTAGTACTCCTTTTCCTGGGCGCTCACTGCTCCTAATTCTACCCACCAACACCCCTTCATGGTTAATATTGCTGCCACCAGTTTTACAGATGAGAAAAATGACGTTTGGCAATTGAAGTGACTTGTCTGATGCCACACAGCCAGCAAGTAGCAGAGCTGGGGTTTGAACCCATGTCCTTCTGTCTGGCCACAGTTGGTGCATGGCCAACAATAGACAGCTGCTTTCTCCCTCCAAGCTAGAACTGCTGAGTATCCCGTGAGACAAAAACCAAATGCCAGGAAAGTTGTCAGGTGCTGGTCAAACTATCATTGTTTTTTAATTGTTGGAAAAAACAAAGAGATCAATTATGGAGGGCTAAATAGTATTTTTTTAAATTTGGCATAATTTTAATAGCTCTGTTGTTCAAATCCACACACTACACATTTCGCCCACTTAAAAGGGACAGTTTTATGGCCTCTTCACGGTCACAGAGCTGTGCACTTGTCACCGTGACCAATTTGAGAGCATGCTCATCACCCCCAAAGGAAACCCTGGACTACTGAGCCGTCACTACCCTGCTCCACCCATGGCAACCACTGAATTACTGTTTGTCTCTGTGGATCTGCCCATCCTGGACAATTCATAGAAATGGGATCATGGACCAGGCGCAGTGATACACGCCTGTAATTCCAGTGGCTTGGGAGGCTGAGGCAGGAGGATCATGAGTTCAAACCAGCCTCAGCAACTTAGCGAGGCCCTGAGCAACTCAGTGAGATCCTGTCTCTAAATAAAATACAAAATAGGGCTGGGGATGTGTCTCAGTGGTGAAGTGCCTCTTCAAAAAAAAAAAAAGAATGAAAGAAAAGAAAGAAAGAAAAGGGATCACATAGCACGTAGCGCTCCTTGCCTGGCCTCCTCCACTTGGCCTGCGGTTTTCAAGGTCACCACATTGCGGTGTGTATGAGGACTTCATTTCTCTTTATTGCCAAAACTCTTCCACTGTATGGATATGGCACATTCTATTCATCCATCCATTGAGGGACGTTTCAGCTGTTTCCAAGCATGAATTATACTTAACTTATTTTCTCTGATGTGTAACTGAGAGATTACAAAACAAACAAAGTGTTGTCGTATAGTTTTTATAGGTTGGAAAGTGGGTCTCACCCTGCCCCATGAAAACAGAGAACATTTCCATCACCCCACTTGCAGCTGCTCCCCGCTCACCCTGTTGCTGTAGGTGGATTCCATGTGCCACTCTCAGGCTTCTAGTGTGCGAGGAGCCCAGTCATCTTCGCTATTGTGCCAGCCTTCCTAAGCTTGGAGTGCTGTGTCCAGGGCCATCCGTGTGCAGAGCTTACCTGCCCTGAGCTCTGGGCTGAGCTGACAGAGACAGGCTGAGAGAGGGAGGCACCCTGGGCAGGAAGACAGAGCTCTGAGTGAGTCAAGGGCAGGCTCAGCGTGAGGGACAGGAGGGCCCCTGGGACCCAGTGTGCATGCAGGAGCGTGACCTGAGAGAAACTGGGAGAGACCTCACCTGGGCAGACCACAGTGGCCCTTCCCACAGCCAAAGACAAAGGCAGTCCAGGATCAAGGACTTGCCCTTCACAGTCAGGCCCTCTGCAGAACCCCCAGTGCCCTCTCCAGTTTCTCATGCAGCTGCCTTTCACCCTTCTGGACCCCAGCCTTCATGAGGGACAGCAGCAGACCTGCCCTGCCCAGGGGTCCCTGGGGCCATCTCTCCCACCCAGCTCTATGGCATCCCCAACAGCTCTGTGCTCACACTCAGGCAGCACTACCACTGCGCTAGTTTGCAGCCTCTGGAGGGGGCAGAAACCTGTTTGTGACTTAAGGTAAGTTCCGTTTGCCTCTGGACGCAGGGAGGATGCAGGAGGATGTTCGAGCTGCAGGCACCTACAGCTCTGTGGCCTCCCATCTGCTTCACGGGTGGATCCCAAGCCCAGGGAAGGGGCTAAAGGCTTCCAGGACCCACAGACCAGAGGCTGACCTGAGTTCTGTGGTCTTCAGCTGAGGGCTAAGGAGAGTTCGTCCTGGGGAAACTGGGAGCCAGTCAATCACTGTTGTTCAGGGAGTCCTGGTCAGCAGTCAGGCCACCCTGACCCAGCATGCCCGGAGAAGATGCCCAGGGCAGGTGGAGCTACCCAGGAGCCTAAGGTCTGGCAAACATCCAGATAATGTGTACATGTGGCCCTGTCCCCTTTCTTCACATACCCCACACCAGTAACACCTGTATTGTCCAGGAGAAGCCCTGTCTGAGTGCCCAGTTCCCGGAGATAAAAATGCCTTGACCCTGCCTTCAAGGACCCAGCAAAGGAGAGACCAGAAAACACACAGCTGCTACAACCCAGAGCAGCGCCCGACAGGAAGGAGGGGGCCAGGGGCTGGGCCAGGGAGCTGAGCCTGCTGTGGTTAGGACACCAGACCCAGAGGCTTCCATCAGCTGAGAAGTGGGGTCCAAAGGTGGCAGAGGGTCAAAGATAGCTTCCTAGGGCAGGCAGCAGCCCAACTGCTGGGCAGGACTTGTCCCCAAGGTAGACACTGGGAAGAGACTCATACCGCCTTGGGAGCACTTGGCCCAACTATTCCTAGAAGACACAGCAGTTGGCCAGGCTGTGTCCTGATTTCTCCATCACCTCTGAAAGGAGCATGGCAGAGATGGAGGCCCCAGGAGGATGTCTCTAGGCCTGCTGCAAAGGAGTAAGAGAGCAGCTCTGGGCCCTGCCTCCCTCACCACCGATGACACACACTTCAGAGGGTGGAACTCCAGTCACACTGGGGGTCCACTGGGAATCCTCCATCAGACTCCATGCTCAGACCCCAAGTTCCAAAGCCAGAGGAGAACTGGGTCAGAGGACCCCAGCAGAGGCACTTGAAGAGAAAGGCAGAAGGCAGGACAAACACAGGCCAGGGGCTCAGCACACAGCTTGGTGGCTTCAGGGCCAGGCCCGACCTCAGCACTCCTGCCAGACATTGGGCAGCCTTTGGTAGCTTGCTGCAAGCCAGGCCAGAACCTTGGGAAGGGGCCAAGCAGGTGACACAGAGTGGACAGGGGAGGCCTGGCAGGGACTCACAGTGCACCATCCCAGAGTGGGGAGTCGGGGGCCATCTCTGCCACTGAAAGCAGCACAGCCACCCCGCGGATGCACGTTCATGCCAGTGGCCACTGTGATTGTCATGATTGCTCCGTTATGTCACCTTTATCATCTCCACTGCCTGCTTTCAACTCTCCCATCTGTGAAACAAGAGGTTTAGTTTCAAGAGGGCACAAGGCTTTTCTGGCTCTGGTTTCTTGGTTCCATAATTTTATAATTCCAAAAGCAAAAGGCCCTGGGTTGGGGTCCCACTTCACTGCTCACTGGCTGTCTAGACTTAGAGATTCTCCATAAACCTCCCAGCCTCAGTCTCCCCATCAGCCCTGAGGCCCAGCTTGAGCTAGCCCCAGGGCATCAGTGCTGTCAGTTCCTCACCTCCCCCAGCCCACCCCACCTGACCCCACCCACTCCGTCATTTTCCCCCAAGAGGGCAGCTCTGCTGTGGGCAAGAACTGGGGAGGGAGGAAAGCGGTGCCTCGTTTCACAGTTCACTGGCCACTCCCTGGAGAAGGGCAGGGATTTCGACAGGCGGGAAGAGAAATAAACTTGGAGACCAGAAGGAAACAGGACTTGTGAAGAACCCGGAGCCAGGATTCTGGACCCTGGGCTGGTGCTTTGTGGGCTCTTTCATCCTGATAGTAGCCAGTGGAAGACAACAGGCCTGCCTGAGTCCCAGGTGCAGAGAGCAGTCTCACAGAGGCTCCAGAGCCTCCCTTGCTGCCTCGGCCCCTGGAATGCCAAGGAGCGAACTGGGGCAGAAACGGTTTCCGGACAATAGGCAATTAACACTCATTGCCCATAAAACCGGTAGTTTTCAAATAGCCAGATAATTTAGGCCACTGGGGGATGGGGCTGGAATTACCTGATTAATTGCTTCACTTGTTTAGACACCGCCTAAGAGGTGCTGTTGGCTCTTTGAAGTCTTGCTAGACTTTCTCCATCCTTCTCTCCAGGCTCAGTATCCAATCCCACCTCCTGCGTAGCGCGCAGGAGCCCACGCCCCTCGTCCGTCCGTGAAGACAGACGTAAACTTTATTTTTGATTCTTGTTTTAGAAAGCAATCATATTGGCCTGCTCTCTGCTTTTGTCTGGGTCCAAAAATCACTGATTCATTATTTATTCAATTAAAATGTCTCAGATGCTTTTTACCTTCCAAATTCTATTCTAGGCTCCAGGGGTATCAATGCAAACAAACAAACAAACAAAAAATTCTGGGAAGGTGCTACCCAGCCCGCCCTGGCTCTGTCCCCACGAAGGTGTGAGCAAGTGCTGGAACCTCCCCAGGCTTCAGTTTCCTTCTCCTAAAACAAGGGGTGTGACAGCACCCACCTTTTAGGGCAGGTTGGAGGATTCAAGAACACATTCTCTAAAAAGGAAAACAAAACCAAATTCCCCACTTAGGTGACAATGACACTGCCGTGGGAAGATGCAGACCAGTGGACAAACCAGGGCACACACAGCAAACCAGACGCTGGCCAGAGCTTTGCAGGGGGAAAAAAGCGCTGCCGATTCACAGGGGTGGTCAGGAGGCCAGAGCAGGGTGGGGAAGTGGCCTGTGGGATCCCCAGGAAGGACCTGCCCCATGTAGGGGAGCAAGGGCCTCCCTGCCACAGTCCTGGTGTCAGCACTGCAATACCACATCCAGGGGACCCTCAGTCAGGAAAATGGGGACAGCCGGTCACTCTGGGAACAGCAAGCTCACCAGCTGCAGCAGAGCGGATGAGGCTCTCCAGAAGTAGCCAGAGCCAGGTGTGGAGGGAGCAGGACAAGCAGGGGAGAGGTGAGCGCTGGGACAGGGTCTGGACAGGGTGAGCCAAGCTTTGGGGCTCCTGCACACCAGTCCTCCACTCAGTGAACCCCAGCGCCTAGCCCTGCAACCTATCAGTGGTCAGGGAAGGACGGGAATTTTCCATTAGCTAAGGATGCACGCAGCTTTTTTTTCAGTGAACACTTAGTACATACACCTGGTGTCCTAGGTAATGTGTCCTTTAGCCCTTGAAGTAACCCTAAGAGATATGTGCTGTCACCACTCTTGGTCACAGAGAAAGGGACCGAGTCTCAGAGGGTTCGATTGCTTTCCCACATTCTCCAGCAAACATCCGGGGTCTGAACCCCGTGCCCACCATAGGCCCAGTGCACTGCCCAGCCCCTCCTCCTGGCCCACGGGCTGTCCCTCTCTCCACACGGAGGAGAAGCAGGCGGGACAGGGATTACCCCCACCTCACAGCTGGGGAAGCCGAGGCTCTGGCCGCTGGGTGTCCACCCTCATGCTGGGCATGGTTTTCAGGTGGGACGTTCTGGTCAAGGCCTTGTGAGGCCTGTTCCCAGCTCGCTCCTATTCACCATGTGGTGCACCGACCAGTGAGGGCCACAGAAAGGAGACGCCTCCCCATCCCCAGGCCACCTACTGTTCTCCCTGACTGCAGTTCAGAAACAGATCCACCAGGGACATTGCCACAGCCGGCCCAAACTCCCCACCCCCACCTGGCACCTTCCTCTCCCCACCCCCACCCAGGAGGAGAGGAGGGTGGGCTGCACCAGGCAAAGCCCCCCAGGGAACTTGCCCGACAGCTTCCCCCACCCAGAGTCCTGCGGCTGCTTTCCCAAGGGGGGAGGAATTATTTGTTTTTCCTGTTGCCCTGATTGATGGGCCACTTTGTTCTTTATCTATTTGCACAAACTCAGTGAAGTGACCTGCTCTTTCCCAGAGGGCAGAGATGCTGTCGGCACCTCAGGGTCACAGGTCAGTGGACCTGCCCAGGGCGGAAGGTCACCTGGGAGGTCCACCTGGGACCGTGGATGCTGATTTTGCTTGGCTAAATATCTCTTCCTTGGAACTGTAGAGGACAGAGAGAGAAATGGCTGTGCCCAGGGCTCCTCCTGCCTGTGGCTCTGAGCTGGTTCTTCCAACTTCCTGGTGACAACCTGGCAGGAAGGTGTTGGCGCCTCTGTTAGGAAGAGGTGGGAACTGAAGGTGGGGGCGCTGGAGACTTAGCCAGCATGGCACAGGGAGAAGGGGCCAAGCAGGGCTCACCTCAAGTCTTCCCGATGACCAGTTCAGCCATTGCTGGTCACCGTCTGTCCTGCCCCAGGGACACAGGCCAGGAGGGCTGCACCACCAGGGCTGAGCTATGCCTCTGCTAGCTGGGTACCAGCTCAGAAGGAGCAGCCAGGCTCGCCATCTTCCTTTCATGTCCCTCTGTCAGGAACCACAGGCGTCTCCTCCCCACACCTCTCTGTGGACCCCTGAACTGCTTTGTCAGAGTCTCTAGGTTGTGTCAAAATGAAGGCCAAAGAGGGCCAAGCTCAAGCCCCTCACAGAGAGTATTGATGCATTTGCAGGCAGCCTGGGACCCCTCCCCAGCCCCCAGCTCCAAGCCCCAGCCAGGCTGTGAAGGGGTCTGGGTGGCAGGGAGGCAGGGCCAGGAGTCCCACTGGAGTCCTCCGCAAATGGCAGATGCCCTTTGGCCACGTGACCTTGGAGGGCCTCACCCAACTTCTCAGGGATGCGCAAGGATCCAGAGAACATTGCCTAAACCATGAGTGAATTCAGCATCTTTATTTCACAGACCTAAATAAGAGGCCCAGAGGAGGAAATGGATGTCAGATAGGAGCCAGATGGAAAACCCAGTCTTGTCCCGGACATGGCCCACCAGACCCCGAGAGCCCACAGCAGCAGTACCGGCCCTCCCAACCAGTGATGGAAGGTTTAGAAACATGCGTTGTTTGCGGGGGAAAAATCTTCATTTTAATGAGACTACTTTTAAATATGCTAAGTGAGGATCTGAGGCAATTATTCAAATAATTAATGTCAGAAACCCTCCCACAGATTTTTTTTCACAATTATTAGCATATTTCAGGTGTAAAGTGGTGGGGTTTTCACTTACATTATTTGGTTAATTGTCTCGCAGGTGTAGACACATTCTCAGAGGGAAGAGATTGCCAAGACTGTGTGCCCAGACCCCAGCCCCAGGCACCTTGGCACAGAGAGACCTTTGTGAGTGATCCGTCTAGTAGAAATAGCAGTTATTATTTGAGAACATGAGATGCTGGAAAATTGGCACGTGCCCAAATGCAGAAAATGTGTCCCCCCCAGGAACTGCCTGTATGGGCAGAGACCGCTAATGAGTTCCCTAGTCATTATTTCAAAACTGACCTGGTAGGAGATTTGGCCCCTGGAAATACTGCCAGGAGTTTTGAAATTAATACATTTAAAGAATGTTTAAACATCAGAGATGGAAGAGCTCTTAAAATCATCTAAGGCAAACACCCTCATTTTATGGATGGGAGTGCCAAGGTCAGGGAAGGGCAGCTGCTGGCCCTGCTCCCTCCTCCAGTGA
The DNA here is from genome assembly GCF_001458135.2 of Marmota marmota marmota. Classification (NCBI taxonomy): domain Eukaryota; kingdom Metazoa; phylum Chordata; class Mammalia; order Rodentia; family Sciuridae; genus Marmota; species Marmota marmota. Next base: position 49,651,271 of record NW_025999977.1, read on the forward strand.
GAAGCAGAGTGGCCAGTCTCTGCCCTCGCCCCTCATCTTACCCGGAAAGCAAGCTACCACCGTCACCTCCTCCTCCACTCCCAGGGACCTCCCTGCAAGCCTACAGGACAAGGGAGAAGAGGGTTCTGATGTTGTCTGCTCAGCCACATCCAGGGTCTTCAAGAGCCAGGCACTTGATCACCACAGAGGTCATTATCTCCACTTAACAGATCAGGGAAACTGAGGCCCACAAAGCTAGGAGCATGGGCTGAGGCGGAGCGGGGGTGCCGCAATCCAGAACTGGTCCATGTGAAATTACAATTCTGCCTTATTCATTGTGCTACAGGCTTGCGACGTGTGGCTGAAGGAGACAAGCTGGAAAGGAACAAGATTAAGAGGAGATGGGAGCAGGGGATGGACCCAGCTAAGTGTCCCTGGCTCTGTCAACCACAGGGTGACCTTGGGAAAGTCCTTTCCCATCCCCTGGGCTCCATCTCTCCACCTTTAAAATGATGATGTTGGACAAGATATGACGTTAGGGGCCCTCAGAACCCTGAAACCTGAGAACTGTGGTTCCATCCACTAAACTCCTCCCTCCTAAGAGTACACAGTCCTTCCTGGGACGCCAGGGGCACTTTTAAGTGGCTCTATTCCGCCACTCACTCGTTCCACGGATGCTCAAGCAGGACCTTGTGTGTGCCGCAAGCTGCTGCGCTTCCGCATTGACAAGCTTTATTATTCTCCCAAATTATCCCAGTGCAGGGAGAGAAAATTGAGACCTAGGTGGGTCAGCGACCTGCCCAAGGCTACTCATCTCTGCTCCAGCACATCTGGCCTGGTGTTGGTCCTGAGGACTCCAAATTCTGTGCTCCCCCATGAACCCAAAACGCTTCCCACAGGAGTTACTTAGGGTCCCCACACTAGGCAGACAGGGCAAGCTGCAGAGGGCAGAGGGAGTGGGGGTTGGCCACTCCCAGCGTCCAGGAGCCCTCTGCTGCCTCGTGGCAACCACAGTGAACTGACCACGGCCTGGCCACCCTCAGGCCTGCTCGCAGCCCCTCCCTTTTCCTTCAGGCAGACACTGGGGTTGGAACCCAGACTCAGCAGAGTCCCCCTAACACTGGAGATGCTGCTATCTGTGGCCTCTGAGAAATGCACTCCAAGCTCTCCACAGTGACAACCCCAAACACCAGGAGCCACGTGCAGCCCTCCCCGCTGAACACATGGGCATTCTTGAATTCTGCCACCAGCTCGGTGCATCCCACACACGCATCCTGGGAGAAGCACCAACAAGAGGCAGATTCAGTTCAGGCACAATAAACACACAGAACACTGAGGCCTGCGTCTCTGATCCGATGCTAATTCCTGTGCCCCCCTCCCCCGCCCAGATCAAGTGGCAAACAGGCAGGGCCGGTTCTGAGAAAAGCCCTATTTCCTGGGATGCCCTGCTCTCTGCGCTGGAAGGACATTTGGGCCAGAAAACAAAGTCCTGGGTACAAGGCCAGCTTACACTCATGACCTCCGTGGCCTTTGGAGAGCCACCCCCACTAGCTGGACCTCAGTTTCCTCATCTTTTAAGGGAGTCTGATAAGTCCTTGTCAGGCTTCCAGGCTTAGGTCCAACACTGGTGGGAATTTCTTCCTTCTTTTTTCTCCTCCTCCTCCTTCCCTTCTTCTCCCTAAATAATCGGGCTTCCACACAGTGTGTGACGTTGAGTGGACATTTGCCATTCTCAATAGCAAAGAATCTGAAACTTCTCCCTGTGTTGGGGTTGATAGTCACCTTGGAGGCCTGGTGGGAGGTGGGAAGCAGAGTTTGCCTCTGTCGCACCTGGCCCTGCCTGGCCAGCCTGCCTCTGGCCATGGCAGGGGCTCTTTCCTGAGCTCTAAGGATCAGTTGCAACTGACTAGATTTGACTGGGGCTGGTGACGCAGGAAGTGGGGACTCTCTGATGGGGGTATGGGATGGGTGGAAGCAGCTGCTGCAGCAGATGGAGTCTCCAGGGCAGGAATGACCACTTAGCAGGTGACCATGACCATGTTCAGAGTCTATTGTCCAAGGCCAGGCACATCAGTGGAGCAAATGACAGTTTCCAGTGCTTGACATTGGAGTGTCCACATCCTCACCATCCAGTTCTGCCAAGTGACTTCAGCCTGGGCCTAGTTTTCTAGTCCTCCTGGGGTCACTGAACTGTCCTTGGAGTGAACTCCCTCTCAGTTCACACCAGCAGACTCCTCTTGGTTGCCAGAAGTACAAACCTCGGACTGCTCATGGCTTCCCAAGACAGCAGAAGTCTCACACCCTGCTCTTGGCCTTACATCTGTCTGAGTGTCCTGGGGCTGGTCCTCAACTCTTGTAGCCTCCATTTTAACAACTACACGTGATGATATGCCTCGAAGGAAAGCGAGTACCTCAGCTGGGTGGCACTCTTGGCACTGACCATGTCACATGAACAGGTTTAAAGAGACCTTTCTCCCTTCCCTCCCTGCCTCCCTGGACAAGATCAAACAATCGTGCCAGGTGATCCATTGTGAGGACTTAAAGAGTGGATCCTTGTCATGAGGGTTTCAGCTTCCTGTACGAATCCCAGCTTCTCGGCTTTGGCAATCCCTGGCCTTGGACTTCCCCTCTTCCTCTTCACCAACGTCAGCTGGGCCACAGGCCTTCCGACCATCTCCGGCTCCTGGCCTCTGCTCTCAATCACCCTGTGCTCAGTGGAGCTGGTCCTCTTTCCTCCACACCTCCACCCCGTGCCCCACCTCCTACCATTCCCTCTCTCCTCTTTACGTACTCAGACCCTACCTGCTCTGCTGCCCTCCCCAGACCACCTTACCATCACCCAGAGCAAGCTTCTTCTCCACTCTCCTGGACCCGTCTAGAAGGAAGGAGGAGATGCTCTTAGAGTCCCCGCCATCTCTGTCCCACCCATCTCCAAGTGCACAGGGCCTGGCACTGAATGCCCTGGAATGGTTGGCCTGCACATTTCTCAGGGCATCCATGAGCTGGTACAGGGTAGGGATCGTTGCCACCATCTGAAAGACAAGAGAGACTCAGACTGACTTGCCCAAAGCCAGCCTGTGCACCCAGGTCTGCCCCAAAGCCAAGTCTTGCCTTCCTCTAACCTGTCAGCATCCCTATGGGCTGCAGGCTCGGCGGAGTCCCCTGGCCAATGTTTCCGTGACATTGCCCAGATGTCACAGCCTTGTCACTCAGTTGACACAATTTTTACCCCAGGGAATTTCTGCTTACATGAAAATAAAGAAACATCTTAGAGACAACGGCTGCCCATAGATAATTAGGGGTCTATTTTTGTGCCAAAGCAGGTGACAAAGAATTCTACAAAGAAGTGATCAGTCTCAGTTTACCTTGAATCACAAACAATTTTCATTTTTACCAGAAGTGAACTCTGCCAGCCTAGGCTGACCACAGGCCCCAATAGAAGCCAAGTGGCAGGGTGTGCAAAGGACCCTGGATGCCATCCATGCTGAGTGCTCGCCGTGCAGGAGAGAAACGGAGGGCCCCCAGTAAAGGCCTTGCCTGAGGCTGCCCAGCAAGGAGGAGTAGGGGTGCCTATGCTGGAACCCTGCTGTCCAGGGGGCCACAGCTGAGATAGCCCCCTCACCAATCACCACCAGAGCCTGGACATTGCCTTTGGCCATAGGTGAAGTAATCCTGGGGCAGGAAACATCCATGTTAAGGCACCAGGGTTTCTGTTACTATTATGAAACACCCGAGAATGGATACTTTATTTAATTTTTTTTAAAGAGGTTTTCTCAGAGTCGTGGCTTTGGCATTTGTTCAGGTCTGGTAAGGATCTTGTGGCAAATGGCATCATAGCAGGAATGCATGTAAGAGGGTACCATCACATGATCCGACAGGAAGCCAGAGAGGGGAATGGCTAGTAGGCCCCATCTCTTAAACATCCCTGTGGGGGACCTTAACCCAGTCACACTGGGGTCCAAGCTTCTAGCCCATGAACCCTTGGGGGACAAACCACCTCGAAGTCCACAGCAGGGTTGAGCCTAAAGCTTCAAAGAAGTGCAAGTCAGACTGCCTTTGAGTGACAGTTCCTCTTGCTCCCTGGCTGTCTAGTGTACTTGACTTCCAGAGCTTGCCATTTTTATTGCTCCTTCTTCTGTGCAAACAAATCATTCTCAGTCATAAGCAGTGTTTTCCTGCTCAGCTCTTTAGTTTTAAAACAGATAATTAGCAATTAAAAATGAAAAATGCATTTCATTTTTAAAGATGCTACACAAATTCAGTCAAGCATTTCATGTATAAACTAAAACATTTACCAAATAAAAATATTACACCTCACAACTCATGTCAGTTTTAAATTTTAAACACAAATAAAACTCTGTCTTCATGAAGGATGGAATGAAAACCTCCAGTTCTATTTCAATGTACTGGGTAAATGCAGTAGCAGGTGGTGCCACCAGGTTAGGGACGTGGCCAGCACCAAGGCAAGCTCACAGGTCTCTGTGCCATTGAAATCCAGCAGCACATACTGTCACAAACAAGTCACAGTTTTTTCAAGCCATCCCACAGAGAAATTACTCTCCACTGCTCCATTACCAAAAACTATGGAACAGTTAAAGATGGGTATGGGGAGTAAGAACCTTGAACCCTCAGCATCAATATGGCCCTAGAAGCAGATTTGGCTTGAACTGTAAAACTCAAGAGACATCTTTGCAACTATGTTAGTCCAAGGGGGCTGTTATTAGAAAAAAAAATGTACTTTAGACTGAATAATACATAAATAAGAAAACCTATTGTTCATAGTTGTGGAAGGTGGGAAGCCCAAGGTCACGGTGACAGCAGATTTGGTGTCTAGTGAGGGCCTGTTTCCCATATATGGTGCCTTCTCTGGGAAAAAGAGCCAGACAGCTCTCGGTCCTCTTTTACGTGGGCATGAATCCCACTTGGGGGGCTCCACCCTCATGCCCTAATCATCTCTCAGTGGCCCCACTTCTTAATCCAACACTCGAAGGTAAGATTTCAACACATAAATGTTGGCAGGACACAAAATTCAGATCATAGCAGCAATGTTTTTGTTCTATTCTTAAATAAATTTGATGCCTGAATCATCTATACTAAGAATCACTCCTGTCTTCACAGCACTTGGTAACTTTCAAAGCACTTCCACAATGATTATCTTGATTGATTATCCATGGTTTGTAGATGGGAAAACTGAGGCTCCGTGGTTAGAGCTAGATTTCATGGAGAAGATGCAATGTAAAAAGATTGGGTTCTTGGGGGGGCTGGGATTGTGGTTTAGCAGTAGAGCGCTCACCTAGCACGTGTGAGGCCCTGGGTTCGATCCTCAGCACCATATATAAGCAAAATAAAGATACTGTGTCCAACTACAAGTAAAAAGTAAATATTAAAAAAAAAGATTGGGTTCTCAGTGAGCATATTCAGCCACAGATAATACACTGGTGTTCTCTGTATGTAAACGATCTAATTACTGCGTGATTATAAAAATGATATCTAACTGGGTGCAGTGGGGCACACCTGTAATCCCAGTGTCTGAGGAGGCTGAGGCAAGAGGATGCTATAACAAAATATGATAAATTAGGTGGCCTATAAACAACCAGAATTCATTTCTCACGGTTCTAGAAGATGGAAAGTCCAAGATGAAGTCCCTGGTAGACTTGGTGTCTGGTGAGGGCCAGTTTCCTAGTTCAGCGATCGTGTCTCTCACTTTGTCCTTTCATGGTAGAAAGGCAAGAAAGCTCTCTGGGACCTCTTTTCTAAGGGCACTAAACCCATTAGTGAGGGTTCTGCCCTCATGGCCCAATCACCTCCCCAAATCTTCACTTCCTAAAACCATCACCTTAGTGGGTAGATTTCAACACATGAATTTCAGGGGACTCAAACACTCAGGTCACAGCGATTAGTATCTTCACTCTGCATTCAGGCAAAGCCCTCAAAGGCCAAGCAGATGCCTCCAGCTGCGTGGGATGAAGATTCCAGGGCCGGGGGCTGACTCCAGGTCCCGCACCAGCTGGCTCTCACGTCCCCAGGGGCAGACACCAACCTTAGGGGGTCTTGAGTACTCCAGGCACTTCCAAGACAGGCGAGGAGACAGAGCCGGCTGAGTGACCTAGGCAAGCCACGTCACCTCCTGGGTTTTCAGCCTTCTCATGTGCAGAGTAGAAATGACCAGAAACTCCCTCCCTGGTGGGGATTGCAGGGATTTGATCCAATGTAGCCAACACACCACGGCAGCGCCTGGCCCACAGTGGACATTCAAGAAATGGCAGCTCTATTGTGAGTGACGCTGGTCAGCCATTAGCTCAGCAGGTGAAGGTGGGGGCTGGGAAGTGCCACCCCATGTGCCCTGGAAGGGTGGGAAGAGCTAGTGCCCTATCTCTGCAGGTGGCCCAGCCTGAGCACAGAGGGCACTTCATGCAGGCACCAGGTGCTCAAGGGAGGCTCTCGCTGACAGGTGAAGATGTCGAATCTGCAGGGGCAGCCTGGAGCCTGCAGGGGCCCCACAATAAATCCCTGGATTCTCCATGTCAGACCACCCCAGGCTTCCCTCAGGCCTCCCTTGGGGAGGGAAATCCATGCCTGTGCCCTGCGCCCTCATGGGCGGGCTCCACTGGGAGAAGACACACTTCCAAATTTACGAATATGGCTGTGGACAAAACTGGGCCCTTCACAGCCCACGGAGGGCCTCAACTCTGCCCAGGGTGTGATGGTAGCCACCACAGGAGACTCTCCATAAAATAAGAATTATGTTAGAGCTGACAAATTTCCCCAGCATCTGCCTCCTGAAATCTGAAGGTCAGGACATTTGAGGCTGGTTCAGTTGACACTGTTAGTTGTGTGGATGTCAAGGCCAGGATGGGAGCCCGGCGGAGAGATGAATTCTCCAGAGAGGAGCTGTGGCCCCAAGCTGGGCAGGAAGATTTGAGGACTTCTAGGTTCCTTCCCCAAAAGCTGGGACAGGGGTCAGGGCTGAGGGGGTAGGTGCCCTTAAGGAGATAGCATGGTCACACCCTTGGAAGTGTGTCTGGGAACCAAGGTCTGAGGTCTCTGACTTTGAGTAAGACATGTAGTCTCTCTGTGCCTCAGTTTCTTCACTTGAAATTGTGTGCATTTATTCTCCAAATATTTACTACATATTTTCTTCATGTCAGGCGCTGTTTCAGGCCCTGGAAATTCTAATTCAATAGAGCAAAGTTCTCGACTTTATGAAGGTTAAATTTTAGTAAGGGAGAAAAATAATCAACAAATAAATAAATGTATAACACATCGTCACTGAGAAAATGAAACAGTGTGCTGGGTTGAACAGGGTCTTCCCAAAATTGTGTTCATTTAGAATCTGTGAAGGTGACCGTATTGGAAAATAAGATCTTTTCAGATGGAATCAAGTTCGAGGCCTTTCTGGATTCGGGTGGACCCTACATCTAATAACACTAATGTCCTTACAAGGAGAGGGGAATTTGGACACAAAGATACAGGCTCACAGGGAGAAGGCCCCGTGAGGACGAAGCACCTCTTGGAATGACACAGCCACAAACCAAGGAACACCAAGGATGGCGGGCAACCCCCAGAAGCCAGGAGAGAGGCCTGGAGCAGACGGGCCCTCAGAACCTGCAGAAGACAACCACCCTCACTGACTCCTTCCAGGCTCGAGACCTGGAAAGAACCGCTGTTTGAATCACCCTGTTGGTGGTCACCCATTGTGGCCGCCCTTGGAAGTGAATGTGCATGGCAAAGGAGCAGCTCCATTATTGACCGTGATTTGGGGAGGCCCCCTGACTAGGGGACCTACGGGCAGAGGTTGGAATGAAGCGCAGTTGATGGCTTTGCCACTATCTGGGAACAAGGAGAGACAGAGGGATCAACTCTGGACCTACCACACCAGGCTGTTGGGAGAACCAAATGCGTTAGTATGTGTCAATCTCTTAGCACAAAGCCTGGCACCTAGATTTCAGCAAGTGCTGTGTTGGGGTCATGGTTGGGTGGATTGAGGTCCTTGGAGAGCTCTCGGTCTCCTCTGTCACCTTTGCAGCCAAGTTCAAGCTTCCTAACAGAGTGTCTCGGTCCTCCCAACATCCAGCCCTGCTGACATCTCTGGCTTCATCTTTCATGACTCCCACCTCTCAGCTTACTCTTGGGCCATCCGGGACCACAGCCAAGGAGGGCACACGCTGCTTCACACCTCCACACCTGGCACTAGGCGACCCCTCTGCCTGGGCACCTCCACCCTTGACCTCAAGGCAGTTCCGGGGTGCCCTTCTTTGAAGACCTCCCTGGCTCATTCATTTCTTCAGCAAATGCTCGCCAACACGTACAACCCGCCAGCATTTCCAGGACTCAGACACACCCCAATCCTTCCACCTTAGTGCCATCTCTCTACTGGTGCTGCTTCATTTTGCCTATAAGGAAACAACAGGTCAGGAGAGGGCAGGTGACAAGCCAAAGTGGCATCACAAATCAGAAGGAGTAAGGTATTAGGTATATGGGGGGTGGGTTAGGGACAGCCTTTGAAATCACAGTCTTGATTGAAAACAAACAAACAAACAAACGAAAAGCCAGATAGTGCTGCTGACCCCTGGCCACTAGGCATTGTTGACAGCTGCTAGTTTCTGATGTCCCTTGTCACCCAGACACAGGATTCCAAGGGGCTGGGATCACGGAGCTCATGTCCCCACCTGCCTTGGCTCGTGTAAGTTATTATTTCTGCATTGTCAGGAGCCGTTGTCCCGTGGCCAGGAAACGCATATTTCACACTTTGCTGGAAGGGATAAAAGAATTTAGGGGCCAAAACAGAAGTCAGATTGTTATATTGTTCTAAATAAGAATTGTTGAGTTGTTGCCAGAGATTTGAAAATGACAAGAATGGGTATTGTGTATTTTGCGGCTGGAGAGCAAAAATATTATTTTTGGAAGATGTCCTGTGGACACTCCCTCCGCTGCGCATCAGGAAACAGAGCGCTTCAGTTCATGTGCTGGTGGCGCTGAGAGATGGACGGAAAGACCGTCAGGTGACGAGTGTCGGCTCCGGGCAGTGGAGGCAGATCTGGAAGCGGGAGAGTCGGGGCTCAGCCTGGGCACACCCCTGCTCACAGGCTTGGTGACCTGATCCACGTCACCTCCCTCCTGATTGCAAATCCCTTTGCACCAACTAATAAGAGGAAACTGGGAGTTCTCCTCGCATGGCCTCCCTGGCTGCAGTCTGGCCAGGCTGACCCCACAGGTCCACAGCCTGTGGACACAAGCTCTGACTGAAAGGCCACAGCACAAGGAGAGAAAGAGAAGTCCATGGCAACACCCAGAAATGGTGGCCTTTCCCCTCATCAGATCCAGGTCTGGAGTGGGCACTTCCCAAAGTGTCTTCAAGCTAGGTATGACACCAGAGGCCCGTGGGACCTAGTGGAGCAGAGATTATCAACCCAGCCCTTCGTGCAGGGAAACTGAGGCCCAGAGACCCCAGGGCTGCCTGACTCCCTGACCTTGTGTCGCTCCATACCTGACCTCTATCCATCGCCTTCTGGGGACACAAAGGAGGGAGACAAGGGTCCTCCCTCCCAAGGCTCATGGCTTTGTCTGCTGTCTACGTGGAGGTGTGGAGAAGGCCAAAGAGGGCCATTGCCCACCACCCTGGGGTGCCAATGCATAGTGTAAACACTGGGCCAAAGAACCAGCCACTTCCTGCCCAGTTAAAGAATTCCCAGGGGGACCTTCTCGTTTCTATCCATCAGACCTCCTCAATACTTCAGGGTTCAGGGGCTGGAAGGCCATGTGCTAGGGACAGGGATAGAAAAAGCCCTCATCCTTGGTGACATCCACAGTAGGCAGCCAGCCCACCCTCCCGAGAGTGGAGATCTGAAGACTCAAAATGACTTTTGCTTCAGCCCTAAATCAACTTCTGTTTCCTTTGTGCTATCAAAAAAGCAGCCAGGCTACGAGAAACTGATGTTCTCCTTCAAGTTCAAACACAATCATAAAAGCTGAGCAAGTACTGAGTGCTTGCTGTGTGCCACACACTGTAGCCGATGCTGTACTGTCTGCACCTTATTTGATCCTCACTGAAGACCAAGAGGCAGATGAGGGGTCCATCCCCACTTTACAGGGAAGGAAATGAAGGTTTAGAAAAGGGGCAGCCTGCACCCCTTCGATGTCCCCCATACTGTTCTTTATCCTGCCAGGAACAGTAACATTATAAAGCAAAACATACTAATCCCACATTACTCCCTTTTGTTTGAATACACTTTTTAAAGAGCAATTCTAGGCTCATAGCAAAATGGAGTAGAAAGCATAGAAATTTCCCATGTAGCCAGGCGCAGTGGCACACGCTTGTAATCCCAGCAGCTCAGGAGGCTGAGGCAGGAGGATTGTGAGTTCAAATCCACCCTCAGCAACTTAGTGAGGCCCTAAGCAACTTAGTGAGACCCTGTCTCAAAATAAAAAGTAAAAACAGGTTGGGGTGTGGCTCAGTGGTTAAGTGCCCCTAGTCAATCCCTGGTACAAAAAGAAAAAAAGAGAAATTTCCCACAGAACCCTGCCCTCCCCCATACTGTTCGCCCTTTCTGAGGGCAGGGAAAACCTTTCCTACAGCCCCTCCCTGGCCTCTGGTGAGCGAGGTAATCAAACAGTTTCATAAAAGCCACTCTTCCAGATTCTTGACATTTTCCATCAGAAGCAATAATTTTGTTTTTATTTTTAGCCTCTTGTATTGGTAGTATAAAACGGATTCTAAGCATTCCTGGCTTCTTTAACAAAGTACATGGAACATGTACTCTAAACAAATCTTAATGCCCTGATATCCCTTGGAAACCCACTCTGTGCCAGCTGCCCGGCCCTGCACTAAAGGGCCGCGATTTGCTTCTCCACGTGATGATTCCGTTTTCTTTCCCATCGCCTCCTCTCCAAGTTCCCGCCTCTTAGTTCCATTTCTCAGCATGTCCCCAGTTGCTTCCGAACCGCTATTCACCCCAACAGGGGAGAGGAGTTATGTTTTCCAGAGGAGACCTGATTAAATCAGTAATGTCTGCATCACACACAATTCTGTGCCACCCAGCTGACAAGAGAAGCTGAAGGTGACGGGAACCTGGTCCGTGGGGAGCGCTGGGAATTATTTTGGTTGATACCCACATGCATTTTCTGCTTTCTTCCGGGGCAATGGCTGTGCTCTGCAGCTAGGAGCTTCCCACTCGGGCCCTTGGGTGAGCAGAGGGCTGATAAAATTCTACACAGTGCAAATCGCCATATTGGCCAGGTAGCCTGGGATTATCAGCGCCTTGGTGGGAGTCCAGTAGGAGAGGAAATGAGTTCTGATCTGAGGGCCAGGGCTGGGTACTAGCCAGGCATCTAAGTAGACACTGACCCCCTCAGGGCAGGCCCACCAAGGAGGAGGCTAGGGATCAGGACAGGTCACTTGGGAGGAGGAGACAGAAGAAACACTAAGTTTCTAGAATTTTCTCTGCTGAGTTCCATCCCCCTAGGGGATGTTGCTATCAGCCCACCACCTGTTATAGCCAAAAGCCCAGATCAAGCCATGGAGGTGCCTTGGGCAGGCTAATCTCAGATGGATCCGCGATGTGGTGTCTCTTCTAACCCATAGCTTTACCTGCAGGCCTGATGTTGAATTAAGGAGCAAGTCACTGAACAACACTTGCAGGAAGGGCAGAGAAAGTGGCCGGGGGGCATTTCTCTGGCTCTCCTCCATTGAGTCTCACGGTTCTGCTCCAGGTTCACCTTGCCTGCGCCATTCGACAAAATGAAAGCCCCCAGTTAGCCAAGCCGTGGCTCTGAATGGCTCTTTCCCTGAGGGAACCTCTCAGAGGTCTCACCTCACCACCTCCATCCTAAATACCTGATGCATCTCCCTGTTTTCTACCTACTCCCCAAGAGGAGTCGTGGTGGGTGCGAGTTTCCCCATTTTATGACATTGCCCGTGTTTAGATAGGTGCCCAAGACAGCTGCCCAGCTGTTCCACCCTCCATCCAGCTCCTGTCAGGGTGGCCAACTGAAGAAGGCTAGCGAACTCCCAAAGGTGACATCTCAGTACCCCCACACATACATGGAGCTGGACTAGATCCGCAGATGTTTTAAATGAAAGAATTCCTTTAAAATCCATTAACCCAATCTCCAGTTGAACAGCAGAAAACACAGAGTCTCCAAGAGGTCAAGAAAATTGTTCAAGGTCATAGCCAAGAAGTTGCAGAGTTGGAATTTGAGCCAAATCTGATTGTGTTGCTGTTGGCACTGCCACTGGTGTGTCTTGGGACATGGACAGGCCTGGCAGGGCAGGTGGTAGGTCTGCCTCCCTGGGAGGCAGCCTCAGTGACGCTTGGTGGGTTGAAAGAGCAGGGAAGGCAAGGCCTGGGTTCTGTGGTTAAGGAATGAAGGGCTGGGGCACGAGGCTGGATCAGCCGAGGGCCCCAGGTCGAGACCCTGTCAGTCTTTCCCACCACTCAGGCCTCATCTTGGATGCTGGACCTGGAAGGAGCTCTCTGGCCAAGTCATGTGGCCCCAGGAGTCTGGAAACAGATGGGCCCACACTCATGAGCACGGCCGAGGGGAAACCTGGAGACAGGGTGTTGGCGTTCAAAGCAGAGAAGAGTTGGGTAACCACGAGAAAACAGAACAAGCAACAAACAGTGAGCCCGCCGCATCAAAGGCCGGGAGGAGAACGTCTCCGAAGGGGCCCAGGCACTTCTTCTCCAGAGGTCCCCACACTTTGAAAAGTGAGAAGATGATCCAGGGGACCCAAGCTGAGCCAGTCCTGCTCAGGGTCGTCCTGGTGGCTCCTCTGGGTTGGCTTTGGGAATGGTGGCCTGACTCGGGGATATTTTAAACGGACCAAGGTACCAGAGCTGATGCTTGGTCCAGCTTTCTTTATGTTGCCTTGTTAAATTGTTCAAACGACCCCATGAAATGCATAGGGCTGGGCCCCTCTTTCCATACGGAGAAACTGAGGCTCCCAGAAGTTCCTCACGGGGTTACGCGTGGATCGGAAGCTAGTGAGGCCTCAGACCAGGCGTTCAAAGCCAGCCCCGTCTGACTGTAAAGCTGGCACTTTGTACCCAGCCCGCAGCCCCACAATGTCCCCCGCTGGGTTTCCTTGCCGGTGACCTCTGTCTGGAGTGTGACACGTGGAGTGGGGAACTGAGTCGTCTGTGTTGGCGACAGGTCCTGATTCACACTGGGCTAACTTTAGATCCCCTCACAATGGCTCCTCCTAATATAGAACAGCCCCGAGGATCACGTTGGCAAATGCTTTGTTTTTGTTTGATTTGACCAGAAAAAGGAGGACAGCGAAGGGGATGAGGTAATGGCGACCACGGCCCCGCCCCCACGGCTGCCTTTCAGGGTCCAGGAAGCTCTGATAGGGACAGCGCCAAGAATCTCCATGGGGTTTTCCAGCTCATTGTCAAGGGTCTCTCTCCCCCAGTGGACGCAGGGCTAGCTTCCTGGCTGAAGAAAAATAGAGCCAGCCAAGTTGGGCCCCCTGGCCTCTCTGAAGCCTCGTGAGTCCTTGGAGAAGAGCTAAGTGTCCAAGGCAGGGGATCACCCCACGCGCCTCCTGGAGCAGTGAGCAGTTCTCCAGCCCCTGCCGGGCCTCACCCTGGGCAGCCACCAGCACGCGCTTACTGTGTAGCAGGTGGTTCCTTCGCACACACCGTGCAAGCGTGTGCAGGAGCAGGTCACGGCCGCGCTACCCAGTATGTGGGAGCTCAGAAGCAGCCGACTGCCTCCCGAGGTGTGTTCAAGGGGTGACAGTCCTTGCTCCTCTGTGTCTGCAGTATGGCTTGAAGCACCACCAAGCAGTACCCCCCACACACATTAAGCAAGCATGAGAGCCCCCCCCACCAGCTGCACATGAGCAAACCCCCTTCCTGCCTCCTCCTGGCTGGGGACCTTGGTGAGTCTACTCTCCTTCGGCCTCAGTTTCTTCATCTATAAAATGGGGGAAAGACCAGTTTGGTGGGTGCTGCCTAGAGTTCTAAATGGGAAATGTGAGCAGCTGTCTTGGCTCAGTGCCTGTCCTCTGGGGCCTCCACTGAGGGCAGGAGGGACGCAATGTTCCAATCACCAAATCCTGGAAAGAAAAAATTCTCTGATTTTTCATGAAAAGAATTAAAAGGCATGAACGTGAACTCACATTTCCACATTAAACGAAGTTCCTTGTGGTAAAGGAGAGCCACAAAATAGCTCAATCTTGGGAGCTCCCGGATCCCTAGCTGTGAGTGTCGGAGTCCGGCCGAGGTCCCTATTAGGGTTCTGCTGACAGCTGGAAAAAGAGCCGAGTGGGGCAAGTCATGGGCAGCCCCTGGAGAAACTTCCCCAGTTTCCACACCAGGAGAGGGCACTATTTCGGCCTGTTTACAGTTGAAATCGAGGCTCAGAAAGGTTGAGTCACTTATGGGAAGTCACACAGGAACTGGGAATTGCCCTAGCTTGATACATTTGCACTTTGCTGACTTCCTGGGAGATCAGGTTCCAGTGAAGCAGCCCCAGGGGCCCTCACTTCTAGGTTTCTCTAAAGGCCTTTCTGGGGAAACAGAATGAGACACGAAATGCTGCCCCTTCCTTCCTTCCACATCTGCCCTGCTCCCAGCCCCACCTGTACCAGTGGCCAGCGGGGCTTTGAGGTCCAAGGACACCAGACAGAACACTCTTTGAGATCTCTGTCATTTTGGCCATTGGGGAAACTGAGGCCCAGGGAGGGAAGTGGCTGAGGGGGGAGTTGGGTCCTGCAGAGTCGGCGTCACCAGTGCTAGCTGTGATGCCAGGTGGTGGGCGAGGCCAAGCCGGAGCCTTCAGAGCTGCAGCCTCCATGCCCCTCCCCAGCCCTGGGCTCAAATCCACCATGAATGTGGGTGGCATGGGGGGCCTGGGACTCTTCCTCCCCGCCCCAACAGGCCAAGATCCCCCCCCACGGCACCCCCAGCCCTCAACGGAGGGACAGAGAGAGTGGGGAGCAGGGTGCGGTTCCGCCTCCCCCTCCCTGGCCTGCAAGTGATTAGAGCAGAGATAACATTCCGGTGGGGACAAGGGGCCCCTGCAGATCAAGGTCTCCCCACCGGCCACGGGGCCTGCTGGCTCAGCTGTCTGTCCATCACTGCTCAGCCCCAGCCCCAGGAATGTCAGGAATCCCCCTCCCCAAGCCCCCGCCTCGCCGCTCGGAACCCTCCCCCTCCCTCCCAGGCATCCATCAGCTCAGGCTTCTGGAATGTGCTTGCTCCTGGTACCGCCAGGCCAGGCAAGTCGGCTAATCCCCTGCACATTCATCACTTGTCGGGAGAGAGACCCCGCGGCAGGCCGCAGAGGGTTCTGCCCTGACCTGCCACGGCCGGACGATGGCTGGACGGACAGACGGCCTGGAGGGGCGGAAAGGTGGCTGAGCAGGACAGGCCAGAGAAGACGAGCCCGGGGCTGCTCCTCACCTCTCGGCAAAGGCTCGGTGCTTCCAGAAATCCCCACCCTCCGAAAGGCAGTGAAGGTGAAGAGGGGGAAAGGAGGTGACTGTTTCACTGTGGTCCAGGGGAATCCAGGAGACGGAGAGGCTGTAGCTCAAGGCCAGCCTCACAGGGAGAATGCAGAAGGAGATGCAGAAGGCCCAGCACACGGGGAGGGTGACATCAGAGGGGACAGAGACGCGGCTCAGTCTGGTTTGATCATTACACACGTCCACATGTGTAGAATCACAACCCTGTACCCCCAAACCAAGGGCAAACGCTATAAGCCAATTAAACAATACAATTCTAAGTTAAAAATATAAGATGGCAAAACCCTGTTCCTCCCACGGGGTGGTCTCAGTCCATAAGAAAGAGCCATGACACCCCAGAAGATCCCAGGCCCTTCCTGTCACCTTCCCTGCCCTGCGAACGTGGCGTGCTCTCCATAGACAGGGACCTCTTGGTTCAGGTCCCCACAGCACTTCCCCTTCCTCTGTCTGGGTTCTTATCCCAGTGCTAAGTCCTTGTCTGTGTACTGTGTGTCTCCTGTGACGCACAAAAGCCCCGTAAAGGCAAGACCCACACCCGCCTGACAACAATGAGACAGTCTTAAATCTGCCATCGACTGGCTGTGTGACCTCAGCCAGTTACTGAACCTCTCTGAGACTCCATTTCCTTATCCTTGACATAGAAACTTTCTAAGAGGCCTGCCAACAATGACACCCTAATGGTTTATCTGAAATCTCCCATTCAGAAAGAAGAAACATCTGCAGGGACAGCTGAGGGCTGGCAAGTCCTAAAACAGCCGTAAGAAGAGACGCGCTTTCTCATTCAGTACCTGGACAGTGGACTGTTTAATTTCCTTATGTGCAAAGACCCCATGAAGCTAGACCTCAAAGCAAAGCACACTATTCCGTCTTCACCTGCCGCAGTCTGGCTGGGCACAAATGCCGCAGTCTGGCTGGGCACACAATCACGAGCCACCACACAGCTTGTAGATTCAAACAGCAACTCTTTATTCCCGAACTCACACCAGCCGTATACAAGCACGTTCTGGGGAAATCCACGTTCTCTGCCCAAATCCACGTTCTCTCCCAAATTCCTCTCTCTGGGCATCTGTCTTCCAAAATATACTCTGAATCCCGTGAGAACTCAAGGGGAACTTAGGCAGCAGGATACGCCCTATTCCCAGCAGGAATAATCTTAAACCTTAAACCTGGAACCTAAACTGGGAACGCCCTAAACCCGATTATGTTAAACCAGGAACACCCTAATCCGCCCTGGTCCTTGAGCAAGGTCAACTACATTCAATGTCACTGCAAAATGTCAGCAACATGGGGTACGCTGGCAAGGAAATTGTCATACCTACTTGGCTAATGGCTCCCAGCATTCACCCGTGACCTCTTGGCCTGAGTTCATTATTTCAGTGAACCTCTATTGAGCACACTTTCCATTCTGGGCACAGTGCGAGGGATTAGGAACACAGCAGTGAACAAAATAGGGTTCCTTTTCTGAAGAAGATAGACTCTTGGGTGGACAGGTATGGGTCATGTGATGCATCCTGAAGACTGGGGGTGGGCAGGGACATTCAGCTGGGAAAGGTGCTCCAGTTAGAGAGGCTGGGGGGAAGCCCAGGAAGGCTTCCTGGAGGAAGAGCATGTGGTTAAAACCCCTGGGTGAAGAGGTGTGGAAGGAGATCTAAGGACAGGGGATGCTGAAGCCCGGAGAAGGCCCCCTACTCGGAAGACAAGCCCAGGAGCATGCCCAGCCTCCCCGGGCCAGCCTGCTTCGGGCTGTATTTCCCCACAGCCATCTTGGCACCTCAGACCTCAGGGTAGCTAACTGGCTGGGAGCTCGACTCTCCATATAAATCACTGAAATCCACAAAGGCCTCTCTTGGGGCCCAGCCTCCTGGAGGAATGCAGGAAGGGTGGAGGCGAACAGCCTTCAGCTGGTAATTTTAGACGCATTGTCACGCTGCCGGGGCCACCCCTCAGCTGGGTCCTGACTGAGCTGGGAGGGGGGGGCTTCTGGTCTGGAGGCCTTGGGAGGATGTGGGCTTTGGAAGGAGGCCAGGCCTAGGCAAGGCCCTTCCTTCGCGGGAGCAGAGCTCGGCCTGGGGCCTAGGCCCCTAAAGGCCTTTCCCTGTGAAAACACGTTGCCAAGGCCACGAACACGGAGGGCCCCCAGCGACTGATGGGGTGCCCCTACAGGAAAGCAAAGCCCATCAAGGGCTGCCATTTTGATTTGGAGGAGTTCTGATGTTCTGTCACCAGGGAGCATCCGGGAGCGTCTGGGCAGCATAAGCAGGCGGGGGATTTGGGTGGGCTCACAGGCGCTGCACGCAAAGCCTCTGGGAGGGCTTTCTAGCTGTCCTGTGTACAAGTTGCAAGAACTTGGACAAGTATGAACCCTCTTTGAGTCTCAGTTTCCTCATCTGTGAAATGAGATCAATAGTAGTGTGTAAGTCACAGAGGGATTGTGAAGCATGAACGAGATCACCCCTGTAAAGGGAGCAGTGGTCTCTCTGGCACAGAGTAAGTGCTCAATAAATGTCAACCATGACTGACCTCTGTTCTCACCCATCTGGCTGCACTCTTCCCCTCTCTAGGCCTGGATTTCACTGTCCGTAAAAGGGACCGTTTTAGGTCTGTGCCCATCAGGTGCAGACACAGGAGGTGTGCTTTATAGGTAGAGGGCAAGTTTTCAGACCCTGCATTTCTAAGGCCACTTGGTCACCCCCTGGATGCTCTGGTGTCCCCTGGAGGGATGGGCATGTCCAGGTCAGTCATCATCTCTGAGCAGAGAGGCTCCGGAGAGGGGTCATGGCACAGGGAAGTGGTTTGGAAAGATTTTTTAAAAGTTTGGGAACGTCATGGTGAGGACTCTGGGTGGGAGCTCTAGAGAAAAGAGGACCAAGGGAGGGTGGCAGACGCGGGTTCTGTGGCCTCCTGATAGGGTGGTGGGGACCGGTGAATTCCTCATCCTTCAGGGGAGCAAGAAGGCTCACACCTGCTCCTGAGAGGGAGAGGGCCCTGGGCCCTGAGGGGAGTGTGGCTGGCTCAGGTGCTGCACAAGTGACAGGGCAGAGTCCTCCTGCCCCTGTGACCCACGGCCCCAAGAGGTGAGCTGCAAAGCCACCAGAAGGGTCCGTGAGTCCAGACCGCCCCATGTTCTTCCTGGGTCTGTGGAATCTGCTCCCCCTGCCGCTCTCCGTTCCGACCCTGCAACACCCTCAAACTCAATCAGGCCTCCCCTTTTCTAGAACATTCCCAGCCTCTACTGTAGGAAGGCTTTGCTGATGGCAGGAGGACATCAGGGACTCTGTAGGGCCCCGTCCCATCAGGGACATCTAGGCCCTTCTTACGATGGAGCCTATGTGACCCGCTCTGTCCAGCAGGTTCTGCTCAGGCCTGCTTGTGAGTAGGCACTCGGGGCTGGGGAGGGCTAGGACACAGCCACCAGCACAGATCCTGGTCCATAGTGCCCTCGAGCTCCTTCACAGTGCAGTAAAGCAAGGAAGAGGAAGAGAAGACGCACTTACTGGAAAGACAAAATCATCATGGTTCGAGATAACGACCGTCCACACAGGAAACCCCAGGAAGAGATACCCGTCTCCCCAGAATCTACATCCGGCAAAAATACCCTTTACAAATGAAGGAGAAATAAGGCCTTCTTGGATAAAGGAAAACTAGGAGAATTGATCATCAGAAGATCCTAAAAAATAAAAATTTCTGAAACACAGAAGATGGCAAGAGACGAAGTCTTGGAACATCCGGAAAGAGGAAAGAATGAAAATAAGTGAATACGATACATTTTCCTCTGCTTCTTGAGTTTTTTAAGGTTGGACAACTGAATATTGTCTGATACGATTCCAAACATATATAAAGGGGATATTTAAGACAATTATATTATAATGGAGGGGAATACAGTGATACAGAGGGAAGTAAGGTTGCTATACGTCACTGAAACCATACCTGTCTCCATCAGTAGACTGATGATTCCTATCTGTAAATGTAAAGTCTTGAGCAGCCACTAAAAAACCTAAATAAAGAGGCATACTCAGAAACACTGTTCATAAATCAAAATAGAATTCTAGTAAAATCCATAGGAAAGAAAGAAAAAGAAAACAGAACAGTGAAAAATGTCAGAAACAAATAAAAAAAAAATACAGACTGAAGCCCTAACATAGTTACAATGAAGGTACATGCTTAAAATATACCAAATAGATGGCAAACTTGGAAAAGTGCATTTAAAAATGACCTCATTATTCCCTCATTATATCGGGGCAAAAGCTAATTTTTGAAGTTCACATGCGGTGTAATTCCAGTTCCATTACATTCTCAAAATGACGAAATTATAGAGATGGAAACCAGGGCAGTGGACGCCAGGAGTCAGACAGTAGAAAGGAAGATGGCAGACGGGACCCAAGGAAGAGGAGGGACAGCATGTTGGCACTGGGACAGTTCCGTATCTTGATGGCCACCCAAGTCTACATGGGTGACAAAATGGCATGGAGCCTTGTCTGGTACATACCCACCATACAATGTCACCTTCCTGATGAGATATAATACTGTGGTTCATGATTTGTGACTGCTGAGGGAATTGGGAAGAAAGGTATACTCAGGAAACTTTCATACCATCTGCAATTTCCTGAGTATCTATAATTACTTCAAAATAAAAAGTTAAAAATGAAAAGACCAGCCAGGTGTGGAGGTGCATGCCTATAATCCCAGGAGGCGGAGGCAGGAGGATCTCAATTTCAAAGCCACTCAGCAAAAGTGAGGCTCTAAGCAACTCAGTGAGATCCTGTCTCTAAATAAAAAAATACAAAATAGGGCTGGGGATGTGGCTCAGTGGTCGGGTGCTCCTGCATTCAGTCCCCAGTACCAAAAATAAATAAATAAAATAAAGTGGGCTGGGGACTTACTCTGTAGTAAATGCTTCTAGGTTCAATTTTCAGAACCAAAACAAAAAATAAAAAAAACCACAAAACCCCACAAAACAAAACAAAAACCTGAATGAGATAGCAGTATACACTTATCACAGCAGCTAATACTAAAAAAGGTTGACCATACCAGATGTCGGTACAGATGTGGAGAAAACAGAACTCTCAAACACTTGAGGAGAAATGGACCACTCTATACAGCTGTGAAACACACACCCAGTGTTATGCCACTCTAAGGTAGATGCAGGAGAGATGGAATCATTTCCTCTCACAAAAACGTGTACACCAATATCTACAGCAGCTCTATTCATAATCTCAAAACCTAGAAGCAATTGAAGTACCCATGGACAGATGAACGGATATTCTGGTATATGATGAAGTACACTCAGAAATAAAAATGAATGAATCGTACCCCCCACAGTGTGAATAAATTCCAAAATAATTATGTTGAGTGAAAGAAGCCAGATTCTCTCCCAGATACTATTCTATGGTTCTATTTATATAAAATTCTAGAAAATGCAGATTAATTTATAAGGAGAAACCCCCCCATATGGGTTTAGGGAGGCAAGGAAATGGAGTCAGGGTCCGTGGGGCTTCTGTAGGGGCATGAAGAACGCTTTGGGACAGGTGGGTACGTCCATTATCTTCCCTGGGGTGACGATTTTATAGATATATAAGAAAGTCAGAATATAAATTGTACAATTTAAATGTATGTTGTCATTATATAGCAATACAACTTCATAAAAACACTTGAAGTTATTTTTTTTAATTAAACATTTAAAATAGTGGCTGGGGCTGGGAGTGTAGCTCCATGGTAGAATGCCTGCTTATCGTGTGTGAAGCCCTGGGTTCAGTCCCCAGTGCCCCAAATAAAATAGTAGGCAATGGACATTGAACGTTCCCATCACAAAACACATGAGAAGATGTTGAACATCTCTAGCTGTTAGGAAAATGCAAATTAAAACCACAACGCAACACTCTTGTGCACATAGTAGAAGGGCTAAAATTAAAAATACTGTCGAGGAGGCAGAGCAAGCGAAACTCCCATATGCTGCTGGGAGGAGGCAAATGGTACATCCTCTCGAGAGGACGGCTCGACAGTTTCTCATCCAGTTAAAAACACATTTTCTACATAGTACCAGCAATCTCCTCCTGAGTATTTCCCAAAGAGAAAGGAAAACTTACCTTCACACAAAAGCCAGTATGAAAAGGCTTATGGCAAAAACCCAGAAACAATCCCAATGTCCTCTGACCCGTACGTGGATAAACAAAGGACAGTCCAGCCAATGGAGTACTGCTAGAAATGAAAGTGTGGAATCACGGAGACACACATCAACCCACACGAACCTCACAGACACCGTCAGGTTGAAAGAAGCCGTGTCAGACAGCTGCGATCGCATGGCGTTCTTGAAAAAACAAAGCTAGGGTGACAGAGCCCAGACGGGTGGTTGCCAGGAGTCATGGTGAGAGGGACCAGGGAAGGCGAGAGAGTTTGGGGTGAAGGAACTGCCTGGTAACCTGACTCTGGGGGGGGGGGTTACACAGATCAGCACTTGTGCTAAAATCCATACCACTGCACACACAAAGGTGAAATCTGTAAAACAATTTTAAAATGGAATGATAATAAAAAATGAACTACATTTAAAAACATCAAGTAGATGAGGTCAGTGCTTCCTACGAGAGAGAGAAGGAGCTGGAGCCGTCGGGCCCACTTCTTCCCATCCAAACCCGCATAGTCCAGAGGGCCACTGCAGGTCCCCCCAACCAGGCTGCAAGAACTGTAAGAAGAGCTCTCTCGTTAGGGCACTCGGGACACAAGAAGCCCCATGGGGAGCAGGCAGTGGAGAAAGTTCCTGGAGAGGAACCCTCTGCCCGGGCTTACTGCCACCCGGTGAGGATGGAGCTGTGGTCCCACTATACAGGAGTAGGATTGTGGCTTGGGGTGGCCAAGTCAGACACTGAAGGTCCCACTGCTGATGGGTGTCAGATTTGGCACCTGAAACTCCCTCTAATCCTGGGGATGTGTCCTGTTCTCTACAAATTAGTTGCTAAACCTGGATACCCAGAGAATCCTTTGGAGACCCTTGTAGGAATATAGATTCTAGAATCTCATTCTAGATTCACTAAAAGAGAATCTCCAGAGTGGGGTCTAGAAAGCCAGACTTCTTAAGTTCCCAGATGGCTCTGATATGCTGGAAGTTCTACAAGAATCAAAGCTGGGGTTCCACGCTCTTGTGCCCACTTTTCCTCCTGACCAGTTCAAGAGCCCCCTTCTGCCCTGGTACTGGTGGTGGATTAAATTCCACCGTAGCTTTGCCCTGGAGGCCAGAGGACTGCACAGGAGAACAAGTCCAGCATTTATTGACTACGTAAATGACTTAATTCTCTATGTCTCAGTTACCACATTTGTTTTTAAAGAACTGAATAGTAGAATAGTCTCCATAAAATCCTAAGGGTCAAACCTAACATAGACGTGACAATGCTTCTTGGGAGTCAAGAGTTTTGGAACACCTGCTTGGTGACACTCATTGTTCAAGCCACTGGGATACAGAGATAACCAAGTTCTCCATGTTAGTCAGCTTTGTTTGTTGGGACAACTACCTGAGAAAATCAACCTAAAAGAGAGAAAATTTATTTTGGCCCACGGTTTCAGAAGTTTCTGTCCATGTCTAATGGGCTCCATGGCTCTGTACCTGAGCTGAGGCAGGACATCATGGTAGAAGGGTGTGGTGGAGAATAGCTGATCAGTTCTCGGCTGCAAGAAAACAGAGTGAGGGAGAGTAGCACAGAGAGAGAGGGAGGGAGGGAGAAAGCTAGAGACAAAATACACACTCTCAGAGCACACACCAGTTACCTTCTTCTTCCAACTATTCCCTATCATCTATAGTTTTCACCAGTCCCCAATAATACCATCAAATTATTAATCCATCAATGAGTGAATCCACTGATGAGGTCCAAGCCCTCGTGATCCAATTACTTCCCAAGAGTACCACCTCTGAGTACTGCTGCACTGGGGACCAAGACTTTACTACATGAGCCTTTATTCCAGATCTAAACTATAACAGTCTTGTACAGTCTCTCCACATCAGAACCAAGGAGCCTTTGATCTGTGACTGTCTCCTTCATCACTGAGCCTCCGGGTTGTCACCTTAGGGAAAGGGTACGGAAGATTGTGCAGGGCTTGTTTTGCTTTGTTTTGGTCACAGTGGCCAGGAGTAGAAGGAGCAACCATATTCCAATGGCTAGAATGCTATCCTTGGCCCCCCTGAACCGCAAGGGAGATGAGGAAACGTCTAGGTAATAAGTCCAGAAAGAAGAAACGGTGACAGCAGTCTCTGATAGAATATTGTTAAACCTTGTTAATCAATTAACAAAGTGCAGCTCAACCAACTCCCACTAATACCCTCTGGGTTCCATCTAGAGGTCAACTCATTCAAATACTTACCTGTGGACAGTTTCCAAATACCCTGGCTCTCATTTCTCCTGTTCCTAAGTGGACTGGTGTGACGGAATCAAGCCCAAAGATGTTGTAAAAAGAGAGCTAATTTTGCATATAAGTTTTTCTGCAGCTTCAAAAGTATTCTCTGATGGGGCACTTCCCTGAGCTAAGTAAGGCTCCTCAGCACCCCAGACCTCACAATATGCAGGGTTGCTGAGAACAGAGCAGGGAGCAGGCACCCCCCCACCCCACCCCCACACACCATCCTGCACCTGCATGATACATGGTTTCAAGCCATTGTCCCCGACAGATTCCAGAGCTCCAGATCTGGAAAGGGGCACTCCTGAGTCCCCTCTGGAAGGGAGCCTCAGCCCCCTGCCCTGGAGGGTCTCCTGGTGTCCTGCAGTACGGCCCAGTTCAGCCACTGACAGGGAGTGTGGGACTGGGCCAGGCCACGTAAGTAACGAAGGGAAAGGTGGTTCCACAGCTGGCTTTCAGGTCATTAGGTTGCTCCCATTCTGTGACAACTAGGTAAGAACCTGAATGACAACTTTGTGAGCCTTGGTCTCCTTATCTACAAAATGAGCGTAACACTGGCCGCACAGGGTCGTCTGCAGGCAGGGTCTTCGCAAGGCCTAAGTGAGACCTGTACGGAGTGTCTGGCCCCGAGCCTTTCTGCTGCTGCTGTTACTGCCTTTCTCCAGCCAACCCTCCTCTCACTCGGGCCTTCCTTCCTTCATTTACTCCTTGGTCCATTTCTCAGCTGGTCTTGGGCACCAGGAGGATACACTTCGGCCCCATAGGGGACACACGACTCGGCAATCACAACAACATCGGTGATATTGCCATGACAGTCTGGCTTAGAGCCTTGGGACACCCAGGAGAGAGAATACGACCTCCGTCAGGGGTGGCAGGAGAGGAGAGGCCGTGGACCATCTGTGAGCTTCATGAGCTTGCCAGGCAGGCAGTGGGCAGCAGGGCCTTCCTGAAGGAAACAGTGGGGTGTGGCATGTGCAGAGATGCAAAGGCACAAAAGATCGTGGGTGTCAACTAGCAAGGGACGTTCACTGTGGCTAGGACAGAGACAGTATGGGGACCAGGCAGGGGATGAGGAAGGTGCTCAGATTTCTTAGGAACAAATCACTGTGGACCACGTGCTCCATGCTGAGGACTTTGAACTTGACCCTGAAAGCAGTGAGGCACTGTCAAAAGGTATGGGGTAGGGAGGGACGTGGTCAGACTAATTTCTCAGAAGGGACATGGTCAGGTGATAGAGAAGGCACTGGGGCCTACTGATTGGAGGATGCTAAAGGACAGCATTTCCGTGAAGATGGAAAAAGAAGTGTAGTGACACTTGGGATAGAGACCAACTGAAACCATGTACCACACAAAGCTTTCTTGCCTTTGGCTGCCCACAAAAATCTGAGCTTTCCTTGAAGGGAAGAACTAGCAACTGCGGGGTGCTGTGGCTTAACACCTGTTACCTGTTTGGAGCCTCCTGCTTCTCCTTGACAAAGGCCGTGACAGAAAGTGTATTTGTCATCCCAGAAGGTGATTTGAACTTCACACCTTGCACTCCTTGCAGAAATTAGGTTCTTCCAGGAAAATCATGAAGCAGTCCATATATGAAGCCACAAATTCCCAGACTACAAACAGTCTTTCCCAGCCGCTCTGTACATAAGAATTAACTGCTCATTTGTTCCTGCAGAGACTACCCCGGGAGCTGTATCCAGAATGAAGAAAAAGAGTAACTGACATGGATCGCACTACGCAGAGTGGCAAAGTGAGTGGAGGGACCAGACCATCTCCCCTGCTTCCTCTCTGCCCTCGTGAGCCACATGACCTGGGACCCCCCCTAAACCTCCATCTCTGATTTGGAAAAAGAAGGGCTCATAATGCCGACGTTGTAGCATTGTTTAGTCATGTCTAGACCAGGGTCTCTGGCACATAGCAAATGCTCAGTAATATTCATGGCCCTGTAACAATGGTCTTTCAGCCAAAAAGGGGGTTCTCCGAGCAGGTAAGAGGGTGCTTATATGGTTCCTCAGGGAAGGAAAACACATACGAGTCACTCGAATTTTCCCTTGCATACAGCCCCACAAGAGGGAAGACTCTCCCAGGGAACCAATTGGGGAGGAGGCCAAGGTCATGCTTAAGACCCCTGCAGAGCTGCCTCTGCCTTCAGGGAGGACCTGCAACCCAACGTCTGAGCAGTTGCTTTGGAGAAATTTCCCTCCGCCTTCTGGGGAATGAGAAAGCAGCCAGATGCATGCTTTAAAAATAAACCATGCAAGAGAACCAAGAAGAATATCATGTGTTTGCTCCCAAGCTGGTCTGAAATGTTTGAAATGCAGAGACTCAAATCTGTCAGGAATCAGCGGAGCTAGGTTTGCTTCAACATTCCAGGCAAGAAACAAAGGGATCCGAAACTGTTCTTACGGCATCCACACAGCATTTGGGATCGCCAGACAATGATCATGTTTCTCCATCAAAACAGAAAGTCAGAGCAGGCCCCATGCACAATAACAGGATCACTCATTTGGACCCCACCAGCTATGTATTGGAAATCATCAGATGAGGCTCTTGGGCCATTTACCACACAGCAGTTGTGAAGAAAAGGTTTGCTCTGTGGCCAATTGAAAGGAGAACTTTAAAACACGTAGAGCTTGCAGCAGACACTCTAGAGCCCTGGCTCCTCCTCTTGTTGGGTTCCGTGATGATCAATGAGCAAATACCTACAGAGAATAATGTTAGGATCATAGTAAGAGTAATAAAAGTGTTTGTGAAATAATAAATAAATAACATCAGAATTAAAGTGGAAATCTTCAGCATTTGGGGGGGGGGCATTCTCTGAACATTGATTGGGCTCTTTACATCTGTCTTATCAAATCAGCACTTGAATTTCTGTAAGAACCTCCTAAGTCCTCAATCAAGGTGCTATGAATTGAGCCTTTAGCTCAAACTCTTTTTTTTTTTTCATGGTCTTGCCTGTTGATAAAATTTGGGAGAGGGGGCTTTTATTTTTTAAATGCAGATTTTTTTCCTTTATGCTCATAAAGGTTCTGATCAAGCAGATTTTCTCATCAGACAAGTTTTGGTAACCACTAACTCAAAGGAATTTCTTTTAGGAGCAATAACATGTCTTGGTCACCTTCTCCTGTCTAAGAGTCCACTCACAAGAGAGAGCATCACCTGCTCCCCCAGGACCAGCGAGGCAGGAGGCTCCCCCCAGGTGAGTAGAGGGCAGGTCTGGAGGGCGGGTTGTGCAGCTTGATCCCAGCTGCAGGCTCCATTCAGATAAAACCTCTTACCATTGCACTGCACAGAATGGGACTCCAAATCATCCTGGGTGTTTCAGCCAGAAAGAGTGGGAGAAGGATGTTGGCCAGCTCAGGTAAGAAGCCAAGGGAGCTTCTGAATCTTAATTTTTTTTAAAGACATCTGGAAAAGAAGATGCAAATCATGGTCATATATGGCTAGAAAGGATAAAGAAAAATTGTTTGGGCTTTGAAGGCCCAGCTTTCACCATTGAGGACCCAAACTCAACAGATGGCATTGGCAGGCTGGAGATGCAGAGCCTGGCCGTGTCCCTGGCTTCAGTCTCTCACCATGACAGTCCCAGATCTGAAGAATGGAGATGATGATGACATGGTCTCACCATGATGTGATACCTGCAGGGCTTCAGGGGCTGGGAGGTATCAAGGAATGATGTCACGCGGAGGGCAGTTAGAAAGGGACCATCCAAATGGGCAGACAATGGCTGTCTCCCAATGGCACCAAGAGAAAGGGACAAGGTAATTCAGCGCAGGACCCACTGGGAAGACTGATGGAAACCTTGCTTCCTTTTTGGACATCAGAGGTGAGAGGCAAGAGCTGGTAGCCTCCCAAGAGGCGTGGGATCCAGCGGAGTGGGTTATTTGTGCAAATTACAGAGAAACCATAATTATGAGATTAGGTCTCCTGTGCTGTTTCCTTTCTGCCCTGTTGAAGGAGCTGAGATGAACTCAATCCAGTCTTTTTATTGATTCATTTGTTCATTCAAATGAACAACAGAGCACCTGCTATGTGAGATGCTGAGTGATCCAGAAGTAAAAAGGAGCCAGCTCTGGATTTCAAGGACCACAGTCTAGTGGGGGTCAGGGAGCACTCAAACACACAGCTCAGAACTATGCAGCCAAGGCGTCTGCTGTTGGTGGAGGGCTTTCCCAAGCCCCTGGAGGCTGCAGGGCAGAGAGGGGACGTTTGCCTGCAGGGAGGGGCATCTAAGGTGGGAGGAAGGGGGAATCGGGGAAGGATGTTCCAGAAGAGAAATAAGCTGGTAGGCAGGAGGATGAGTGGCAATGCGTGGGGTCAGGAGAATCAGAAGTGGGTGGGACTTGGGGGTCCTTAGGTTCAGGGATCAGAACACAAAGCAGCAGAGCTAGGGAATTGCTCAGGTCAGACTCCTACTGGGGGCAGGGGGTAGGTCATCCAACCCCTCCCAGAACACCACTTTGAAAATGACCCCTCCCCCAGTCTACTTCCCCAGATGGCAAGGAAGCACTATGGCTTCTTCAGCTTCCATGTGTGACTCTCTCCTGGTCCTTGGTACCTTCCTTTTCCATTTCCCCCTCCCACCTGAGCAGAGGGCCACAGTGAGTGCTCTGTCTCAGAGAAGAGGGACAGCTGTGTCTTCAGGGAACATGGACCAGTCCACCAGGGACCTGGGCCAGCAGGGCAAGTGCTCTGACAAATTCTTAGAAGTGACCCCAAAGTTGGGTCTCCAAGGACCCGCAGAGTGAGGCAGGTGAAGAGCTAGAGGACAGCCTCCCAGACAGGGGACCATCCCAGCAAGCTAAGAAGGTGACACAGCTCAGGACAGTTGAGGGCAAGACAGGCCAGGTGTCATCTACCAGGGATGAGACCCTGAAGGACATTGGATTGCCAAACTGAAGAGCTCAGATTTTAGTCCCAGGCAAGCAGGAGGCTCTGGGTTTTAAAGCAGAGCTTCCCTAGAGAGATGCCCCTACACCAGGAAAGGGATTCCTTTACTGCCAATCAGCCTGGGGTTCTTTGGCTCCCTTCAAGATAGAGATCTGGAAGAAGCCAACAATACTAGTGATCTAGGCTTTTCTAGGACTTATGCTCAAACACAAGAGAAACAAGACTCAGCAGGACAGGGTTCCCAGACGGACTTGCTAAACCACGTCAGGCAAGGTTTGTACAGTGTGGCCACCGTCCACACAGGCACACCGGCAGTCGCTGCCGCGGTTCAGGATTTCTGCACACGTCTCATCTGATCTTGGCTCTCAGCACAGGGTGTGTGCTTGGCAAGGTGATCTGCTCATGCACATTGGATCTATTTGCACTCAACTTGCAGAAGGATGGCAGAGGGGGTTACAATCACACCCCAAGAAGGCCATATGGTGGTCAGAGCTGGGCTCTCTGTGCATGCAGAGGTTGCAGGGAGGTCACCCAACAAGCTTTAAAGGAAGGTGGCGTAAGTACAGTGAAACCAGCTTCTCCTGAAAGAGAGAAAATGAGATCTTGCCTTCAATACTGGGCATCGAGGGGCCAGGGCACAGCCCTGTTGCTCCTGGCTTGCTCCCCACAAAACACCTTGGAGAAGCGCTGCAGTGGGCGCTCCCAAGGGCAGCTGGGAAGCAGGAGACCGCTGCTCTTCGGCCACCGCACGCTTTCTGACCCGAGGAGGAGTCCACTGAATATTGGCTGAATGGGCAATGCTGGGGAGGCTTGTGGGCAGCTCCTGTTTAGCCCCAGAGGAGGGTCCCCTGCCCTGTCTCTGAGTGAGGTCTTTGGGGCTCTCCGACTCCTCGCGGCCATCCTGTGCTCCTGATTGCACTTCTTTCCTATCTTCAAACACGCTCATCTCAAGGTCCCTGAGCCCAGACATCTGTGGACACACCACTTTGCCTACAGGTCAGCCTCTGAGGCTTCTTCCCAATTGCTGACCTGCTGCCAAACCGCAGCAGCCGGCACCTGCCACCAAAGCTGGACGAGTGGCCTGGCTCTGTGCCCAGGCTGCACAGCTGGGGAAAATGACTCAGCAGCGTCTGTCCCCTTGCATGACCTAAAGCCCACAAGGAAGTCAATCACTCCAAAACGGTCCCAGCAGGGAACTCCCACAGCCTCGGGACTCTGGGGAAGGAAACATCTCAGAGGTCTTCTTGCAGAAAGCCTCTTGGGGTGCTGCCGGGGCCTGGGCATGGAGCCACACCGCCTGGGATTGAATCCCTGTGGGACTCTGAGCAAGTTAACATCCCCCAGTGCCTCAGTTTCCTATCTGTCAACTGGGGGCAATAATGGCATTGACCTCACAGCGTTGTTATAAAAATTAAGTGAGATGGATGATGTGAAGTGCACACAACGGGCAGCTACTGCTTCTGCTGTTCTTGTTACCTTTGTTCTCTGGCATCCCTGAAAACCACAGTCAATCAATAACCAAGGTCCAAGGCGTCTCTCCTTTGGGCCTGTGCAGAATATATCTGTCCCCCCAGATTCAAATTCCCCTACAAATTCACAGCCAAATCCCTCTCTCCTGCTTCCCCTGCCCCTCAGCTGGAGGATGAGACCCTCACTTCTTTCAAGGTTTCCCCACAGGAGATAGCTTGCTGTCTCTCTGCTCCTTCCCTAGTCCCTGTCCTCTGCCACTTACCAATTTGTCCTCTCTGCCTCTAAATGTTCCAGGAATGGACAAACCAGTACAAACTAGGGTGAGGGCATCAGCTCCCTTGTTCTAGGCACCCTCAAACACAGCTGGCCCATAGAATTGAGCTTCCCCTTAGCTAGAACTTTCTAGGCTCCTTCTCTCTTCCCCTGAATGTCATCTGTACCTCCATCTGAGCCTGTTTAGTGGCACTTTTTAGACTCAAAGACAAAACTTCCTATTGAATACATTAACTTTGTTGTCCACTTTAGCTTAACTTTCACAAAGGGTCACCGCTGAAGCATCAGCGATGACTGTTGTGACCCCCAATCCACCTTCATCCAAGCGATTGATTGCAGCGACCAACCCAACCTGTCCCCAACGGCAGTGGCACAGGTGGCCTCTGTCACCTGCAGATGAAATCCGTCTCCTCCTTTCTTCTAACCACACCCCTGAGGCCCAGAAGCTCAGCTCACCTGGGGCTCACGGAGCTACAGTGTCCAAGAACTGACGAGAGAGACTTCAGGTGAAGCATCTCTGGGCCTTGCCTCCCATTGGACTTGACATCTCAGGCCCTGTCTTGCCTACAAAGTCTGTCACCCCTTCAGACAAGTGTCCCCAGAGCACTCCAATGCACTCCCTCCCTCTAAGTGTCAGGACACACGAAGGTCCTTCCTCCTTGCATCGCTGAGGTACACTTAAAATCTCCTCAGGCGACCTCTAGTGCAGTCAGAAGGTGAGCCTCATCAGTCAGACTAATGAATTATCATGGAAACTACTTTGTGGTTTTTCTGCATGTTACTTAACCTTTCCTGAACATAAATCTTATCCCCAGCTAGTCATTAAGCCCCAAGAAAGAAACAGCCAGGTTTTATTAATCTCTGAATCTCTCCTCTCTCCAAATTCTGAGTGTGGCATTTAGGAAGGGCTTAGTAAATATTTGTTCATCACTAACTGATGGATGTCACTCTGAGTTTCTTTCTCAACCCCACACCTCCACAGCTGAGGCTCTTAGTCTATGAATGCAGTGACTCCAAAAAGGAGAAAAGGTTCTGGAATCTTCAAGACCCCAGACTAGACCAAGGTGGACCAGGGAGTCTTACAAGGTGGGACAGGATCTCGTCCTCCAAACCCAGTCTGGAGGCTCATGGTCAGCTCCCCTGATGAGCTGCTCTGCTGATTTTGGGCAGCAGGCATTACCTGACTCACTACGTGGCTGTGTTCATGACTCCAACTACCATCCACGTTGGTCTCTTTTGCCCTCCACTCAGACCTGCCCAGAAATCCTTCATCAGGGTTTGGCATCCTCTGAGAAGATGGACTGCAGCCAACCTCAGGGAGGGAGAGTCCCAGAGGGCAGCAGGCAGCTCGGGGTCTTACACTTTAAGGCAATGGTGGGCGTATTCTTATTTTCATAAAAGTGGTGTTTGGAAAAGGTCGTGGGAAAATGCACCTTGTTTCCTCTGGAGGCCCCTCAGGGAGCACCTACCTGTGACCCCACAGCCTCCTGGGCTCCTGAGCACACCCGGAGGGCTCCTGGCACTTCCGTCTTCCCACCCTGCCTCTCTGTGCAGCCACGTGGTTTGTGCCCTCGGGTGCTTCAGGCTGCTGCTCAAACGCCATCTTAACAGAGGGGTCATCTGTGTCCCCATACACACAACAGCAGTGTCTTCTGGCTCTTTCTGGAATGGTCCCTCCCTCTCATCTGGCCTCATTTGCCCCATCTGATATCCCATCTGCCCGACTTCTGCCAATTTCTCCTCTTGAATGCAAATTCCAAGAAAGCAAAGACTCTGTCAGTTTGTCGACTTGTGGGCTCCTCCAGCTTGTGCCAAGAATCCTGCCTGGCCAGTGACAAGCACTCCTGATGCAGGTGTCCGACGAGTCAGTTGACATGGAAATCTTGGGGTCCTGGGACACTGGACTGGGTCATGCCAGGGTCTAGTTGCTTTCACTAAGGCTCACTTGGTGAGCCTTAGGCCCACCAGTTTTTACTTGTAAAGAGTGAAAATTATACCATCTACTTACCCCAAGAGAATAATGAGAAGTTTAAATAAGATTAATTTGTATAAAAGAGCTTTGCCAAATTAAAGCGTGCCACACATGAAAAACGGAACTGCTAATAGTGGAGTTGGCGGGAGTCGTAGACACCATGTCCAGAACTCCAAACTACAGAAGCCCCGCGCAGGGCTCTGTCCCACCCAGAGCCACGCAGCTCACCGTGGCGACCCTTCCTCGTGTTTCCAGGTGCTAAACTCTGTTTCCCAGGCTGCCCAGGACAGTGGCACAGCATCGTGGCTTTGGCCAAAACTGTTTCCATTTCAGGAAATAATTCCCCACCTCCAAGGATGCACGGAGTACACGTAGTCAAACCACCCAGGTCTTCCAGGCACCAACCCCAAACTCGGGCGTAGATGGTTTTATGACCCTCTTCATCTTAAGAAGCAGATCACAAACTGGACAGAGTGACACCAGCTCCCGCCTCTCACTAAGAACCCCAAGCAGGTGCTGCTGCCCAGAGCTTTCCAAGCTTCTGCTTCTGTCATGGAGGCCAGCGGAAGCTACGGGTGTCCACTTGCTGCCTGGGAAGCCCAGGCCCTCCCTTCTGCCTGGCCCTGGTGCCAGCTATGTCTCCCAAACTTGTTTTTCCATGCCTGGGCAAAGCTGAGCAAGGCTGCCTTTGCCCGGGTCCCCTGAGACTCTGGACTGAGTAGAATAGCAGGAAATTTGTGTCCTTCCCAGAACTGCAGAATGTGACCTTATTGGGCAATTGGGTTGTTGTTGATGAAGAGACATCAGGTTGGGGTAGGGTGAATCCCAAATCCAGGATGACCTGTGTCCTTATGAAAAGAGAAAAGACAGAGGCTGGACTCGGAGGAGGAGGCCCGTGTGACAGTGGAGGCAGACTGGGGTGACGAGCAGTGGCCAGAGCAAAGGCCACCCACCCCTGGAGCTTTCACCGGGAACCTGGCCCTGTGGACCCCGGGATTCTGGACTTCCGGCCTCCAGAAGAACCTGAAAATAAATTTCTGTTGCCTTAAGCACACAGCTCATGGTCTTCTGTCATGACAGCCCTGGAGAAGGAACGCAAGTCCCCAGCACGAGATCTCCCCAGCCTCCTTGCCAGTTTCCAAGCCCCACGCCTGTCTGTTGCCCACTCTTCCTTTGGCGGTCCAGGCTCACCAGGCCTTGAGCCGGCGCCAACATCCCCCCGAGGATGCCTCTGCCCTCACTCGCTAGACATGCTCCTTCCCTTTCTCTGAGAAGCTCTGATGACTGAGAAATAAAGGACCTTTCAAGGTCTGTTCCCTTCCCAGGGATGTCCTGAGAACTCTGACCCTGGGGGTCTGGGCAACCGACTCTGGGCCCTAAAGGCTGGTGCAAGCTGCAGAACCTAGTAGCCCCCACACAGCCTGGCATAGCCACAGGCCCTGCTTTGTGAACCACAACCAGGGCAGGGAGCAGAGGGAATCCGCACAGGGCAGAGGGGAGGGAACCTGCATGGGGCAGGCAGGGGACAGGTGTGCCATCACATGCGGCTGTGTTAACTCTGAGCTGTGTGACCTGGAGCCAGTCACGCCTCCTCTCTGGGCCTCAGTGTTTCCTTGTTTACATAAGCGGACAGTGTCAAGATGATGGGTTCCACCTTGTCTGCTGCCAGGGAGGGCAGACATGCCTGAAGTCACCTGCCTCCCTTTTCACCCAGGATGGTGGAGGCCAGGGTGAGACATAAGGCACAGAGACTGAGGGACCAAGCTAAGGAAAGGGATCAGGCAGGCAAGGGACAGATAAGCATGCGTCGTGGATGCAGCTTCTGAGCTGAGGCTGGGGAGAAGGGGGCCTGTTTGCTCATGAAACAGCATTTATTTACAGTGGGTTTGGGTGAAAACCTGGCCTAGCTTACTAAAATAATTGCATGCAACAAATCCTTCCTCCCTCCCACTCCAACTCCCCCAAGATTTCTGCTCTCTTATAGAGACAGAGGCTGAGCAAGTTCCAGAGAGAGGATGCAAGCTAGAGAAAGTCACAGACAAAGGGAAGAAAAAAACTAAGGGACGAGTGGCTGGGAAGTACATTAAGGTTGGCGAAGGAAGAAAATCCCAGCAGCCTGCTGGGCCCTCCCACACTCCATTCTAGGCTCCATGGTGGCCATCAGATGTCCCCTACAGCTGGCCCAGGGTCAACTGTGGTCCAAAACTACCAAAAGGAACATTCCAGAAATGAACAATTCGTGACTTTTAAATAACTTTTATTGCAGAATATTGTTATAATTGTTCTATTTTATTTTTTAGTGATTGCTACTAATCTCTTACAGGACCTTAAATCAGGTATAGATACATATCTTGATTTCATAAATTCAGGCTTATCAAGGTATGTGTGTTCAGGAAGAAAGCCAGGATATGTGGGTTTGGTACCGTGTGCAGATCCAGCACCCACTGGGATCTCGGATTGCATCCCACATGGAGGAGCCGGGGCTGCTAGGCCTTCTCCACTCAGTCTTCCTCATCCCCAGTGTGTCCTCTGTTTCCCTATGTCCCCTGTACCCAGATGCTCTCTTTCCTCTTGCTATGGGCTGAATTACAAAGTCCTGAACCACCCCCGCCAATGCCTTGGAACGTAACTGGTTCATAGACAGGGTCTTCTAAAGAGAGGATGGGGTTAAAATGAGGTCATTAGGGTGGCCCTCATCCCACACGACTGGAGTGCTTTTGAGAAGAGGACATTTGGACAATGACAAGGACATGGACAGTGGGAAGGCCATGTGAAGACATGGCAAGAAGGTGTCATCAACGAACTGAGGAGAGACGCTCAGGAAAGACCAGCTTGGCCAGCACTTTGATCTTGGACTTCCAGCTTCCAGAATTTTGAGAAATGAGTTTTTGTTGTTTAAGCCTCTTGTTCTGAGGTTCATGGTGACAGAAGCCCCAGAAAACGAACATGTCCTCTCTCTGCCCTCCCAGCCCCGCAGCGCCTTCCCCTTCACCTCCACTCTGCTGCCCCACACCGACCACCACAGGCGGATAGAGCCCTGTGTCACCAGGAGGACTTGGTCACCAGCCAAGGGAGCCCCTGGCTTTCAGAGGAGCCTTAAGGAACTCACTTCTGTTCTGTGGGATTCACTTCCTTCAAAAATACAGAAGGCGTGACCCGGCTTGTGTGAGCATGAAGTAATGCAAAGGGGACCACAATTTGCTAATGGATAGAAGATCCACAGTGGAAAGCTATTATGTCTGTGGCTGGGGGAAAGTCACCAAGTACATTAAACAAATGAACAACATGTGGAAATGTATGTTCTTGAGAAATGACAGCAGTGTTTCAAGAATTGGAACAAATAATCAAGACTAAACATTTTGGATCTAGTTCCAATTTGTCACTCCAGGCTCAAGCCTCCTAATGTCCCATCTATGCAAGGCCAGCAGGACCCCTGAGATTTGATGTGAGGAGCCCCAGTAGCATGTCATGGAAGGGAGCAGATGGAATGAACCTGGTCCTCCACATCTTCTCTGGGTCTGACACCATCATATAAATCCCCTCTACCAACAGGGAGAGCAGACGTTAGGCCGTTTTACAGATAAGAAAAGAAAGCTAGATCTGATCCAGGGTACTGCCCGAGGTTGAATGGCCGCAACTAGAAGAGTCTGGATTTAAACTCGCATGAGTCTGGTTCAAAATCCACACTCTTCCCCTGCAGTGGGGTGTCAGGTGCCATCGGGCTCTCAAGGTGCTATGGCAGTGGAGGTTTTCAGCTGGAGCTGGAGTGGGGTGCTGCTCAGAGGCTCCTGGCAATGTCTGCAGACACCGTCTTATCTTACGACTTGGGGTTTGTACACTAAGAGCATCCAGCGGCAGACACCAGTCATGCTGCTAGCCTTCCTACAGTGCACAGGGCAACGGCCACAGCCCAGATCCCCTGGACTAGGGAGACAGAAAGAATGACCTTCCTGAGCCCCTACTGTGAGTGGGGCATATAGAGTAGATGCTCTCAGGCACAGCGAGTCACAGAACACCACTGCCTAGAAGGGAATTATGACAGTCCCAGTGTTAAAAGTGAGGGGACACTCAGGGACATTCAGTAGGTCGCTCAAGGTGGAGAGCCAGGTTTCACACCCAGCCTGTGCAGGCCATGCTCCCCCTGCCCACCCAGCCTCCCGAGGCCCCGCTTGGAGTTCCTGGCTGGGGAGAGCTGCCCAGAGGACAGAGCTCTGAGGAGGAAGAAGAACATGTCAAACTGAGCTGTTAGGGCATCTTCACGGGGGCCACCAAAGGGCCACGTTGCCAGTGAAGCTGCAAGAACCATCTCCAATTTTGCTGGTCAGCAGGCGTTGACTCCTCCTGTCCTCACCCCAATTCCACAGTGAAAGGTCTTTAACTCAGCTGTGCACTTGACAATGGAGAGAGATTCCCCAAAGCTGCTGTGAAGGTCTGCACATGACCTCAGGACTTCTTGGAACCGTGAGTGACCGTGTGTAATAAAAGGGCCTGTGATTCTCATGCATTGCCTCATTTCCTACAAAATACCACACATGGAATGTTCTTGAAGTGAGTGCACAGGAATAAAAACACAGGGCGACCTTAACTAAATCTCTCCCTCTTCTTTCAACCCAGGTTTGCCCGTTGGTAACGTGAGAGGGATGGATGAAATGAGCTGTCGAGTCCTCCCCTCGGGGGCATTTCCCGAGTCTTCCATTCCGTAAGTTCCACAAGATATCACTGAAAAGAAAGATCTGAGCCTGAGACTTCAGGGAATTCTAAGTTTCTTGTTTCCAATCCAAAAATAAACAG
Source organism: Marmota marmota marmota (assembly GCF_001458135.2). Classification (NCBI taxonomy): domain Eukaryota; kingdom Metazoa; phylum Chordata; class Mammalia; order Rodentia; family Sciuridae; genus Marmota; species Marmota marmota. Next base: position 49,688,488 of record NW_025999977.1, read on the forward strand.
CTGTCGGAGTTCAAAGAGAGGCGCCTTCCCCAGGGAGAGGCCCCTGGACAAAGAAGCGGGTCCGTGGATGTTCTCCATGAGCTGACTGCGAAGGCGTCAAAGCTATCTGGGTTGACTGTGCCTTATCCACACACCTTGACCAGGGGCCTCATGTGCCTGAGGCCCCAAAACATTCAGCCCCTTGGCGGTACCCTCAGCTACCATTCTCCACACTCCCAGCAGAGCGACCGCCATGCTGGGGCCAACGTGAAACCCAATCCCTGTGTGCTCTGGAATGACCCAAGTGCCTGCAAGAACCACTGGGCATGACTGGGAGTCAGATTTGTCCAGGGAAGTCCTGGCTTACCCGGAGTGTCCCAGCATAATCACTAAGAGTGTGTGCTTGCTCGCTCTCTCCATCTCCTCCTCCACCCCGTTTCCCTCAAGAGTCACAGTTTGAAAGGTAAATTATACAGTTGCCTATACAGAACGGTTTAATGCTACCAAAGACACGACCTGAAAACCAAGACCTGTCAACTGCACAGTTTACCCTTATACAAATGAGACAGAGAGAGAGAGAGAGAGAGAGAGAGAGAGAGAGAGAGAGAGAGAAAGCGAGTGCACACACAGATGTCACCAGCACCGGCCCTGTGTCTTTGGCCCACTCCAATCTTTAATTTTTCTAATTTCTTCCGTGACCTCCTTTCCAGGATACCCGTGTAGCCACAGACACAAAACTGTCAGCCTCACGCTATTGGGAACAGAGAAGTACACGGAGGATTGGGGAACACTGGGGAAGCCGCCAGGAGAGGACTGTGCCAGGAACTATCAGGTGAGCTTCCAGAATAAGGTCTTTTTAATTTTGTTTCTTTCTTAACAGGCTCCCAGGCCTGGGAGTCCGTAAGATTCAGTAGATGGATGAACCCATACGCTCGCTAGACATCTGACCAAGTAGGTCGCGTTCTCCTTAGGGACAAGTTGGAAAATAGCTTGGCTGCAAGGGTCGTCAGTTGATGAACCAGAGAGCCAGCCCGAGGCTCTCCCCAGCGCTGACTCCCCCGGAGTGCTCCTGCTTGGATAAGGAAGCGGGTGGTGGGCGGTCAGACGCCTGGCCAAGCACAGCCCTGAGAAGCGTAGCCTCGAGTGCCGTCTAGTTGGGACGCACAGGGCCGTGAAGGCATCCAGGCCTCAATTGGCGGGGTGCTCCTCTGTCCAGGCCGAGAGTCGGGCGAAGGTGTGCGGGGTGGGGAGGCTTCTGTCCACAGAGGTTGGAATGGGGGGACTACAGGTGGGCTAAGACAACTGAGTGCCATGTGATCAAGTTCGGAGACACAGAGGAAGGGACGAGAGGGTCCCTCTCCAGGGCGGGCAAGGCAGGTCACACCTGTGTGAGGGTCCTGAAGGGAAGGTTGACACCAAGCTGGATCTCATTCAGGAGCAGGCCCCAGCCCACATTCAGACAAAGACAGATCCCCAGAAAAGACAGGATAGTTTGGGGCGTGCCCCTAACCGCTATGGGGAACCAGGAACACCCAGGGGCCAGTGTGGGTGACATGTACAAAGGGAGAGTTTCAGCTCCACATAAGGAAGGATCCCAACTATGTGAGCCATCCCCAGTTAGAATGGGCTTCCCCAATAGGTGGTGAGCTCCCCATTCCTGGAGGCAAGCAAGAGAAGAAAGGAACTACGATCTGCAAGGGGTCGGAGGCAGGGAGACTCGAACAGCGAAGGGAGAAGCCCAATAGTTCATTTCGAGGTTGATCCCACTCAGAGCCTGGCACAGTGACTGCTTGGAAGTGTTTATTGAATTGATTCACAGATGATGGAGCCTCCCCAGCAGTGACAGGGTGACTCGCAGGCCAGGCCCACACCTGACTGGCAAGCCCCCTCCGACTCGCTCCGCTGGGAGGGATGTTGTGTTCTTCCTCAGCTCTCATGCTGTTGTGAAGATCAAATTAAAGGAATTTTATGTGGGGAAGATCAGATGAATGGAGATGAATGTGCTTTGAAAGAAAAGCAGGAGGCTCTGTGGAAGGGCCCGGGTTGTTTTTCATTCTCAGCCTGGAATGGAAGTCTCTGGGCGAGCGTATCCTTCTCATCATGGCAGTTCTGAAAGGGACCCCAAAGAATTCCACTCCAGCCTTTTCAAGGAAAAGACATGGAAGTCTTCAAAGGCAGATAAAGTAATTTGTATTTATGTGAAGTCAGAAAATTCCCTCTTTTTCCTCCCAAGTTCCCACAATTTAGACTGTTAAAAGAACCATATTACAAAACAAACCACTCAAAAGAGAGGAAATCAATCCCAGTTTAGACCTTGTTTAAAGAAATCATTTTAAATCCCACACAAGAAAAACATACAGAGGCCTGATAAATGTTCTGGAAGCTGGCAGGGCCTGGGAGGAGTGCAGGGCCGTCGGGGGCAGGACATAAACACACGTGCGCCGAGCAGAAACGTGCGACCGACCGTCTCCTGCAGCTCGGGTGGCAACAGGATGGGCCTGGCAGGAGGGCCCTGACTCTGTCCAGGCAGGATGGGCATCCAGGGGTGGTGAGTCTGGCGGGAGGGTGGCAGGGGGCTGAGCAGGCATGAGGGTGAATGGCAGCAGGCCGCACAGATCAGGGCCTCCGTCCAGGTAGACAGGCCTGGCTTGGAAACCTCCAGGGGACTCCAGACCCTGCTGCAGAGACCAAACCTCACTCACAGGAGAAGGGTGGGAAAGTCCAGAGACAGGTTCCACCCGCCATGAGACCTTGTTTCCCACCCCACCCTGTCCCCTCCGATGGAGGCAGCCTTTGCTCTGCATGTGACCTGGGGCCTGTTCCATGTCAGCTTGGCGTCCCCCTCACAGATGAGAATCCCCCCACCAGGAGGCCCACCCCAGCAGGGTGTGTGGAAAAGGCTCTCTGACTCTCTCTTCCCTCTTAAGGTCCGCTCCCTCCCTGGCTCCACCTCCTCTTTTAAATAACAGCACAATATCCTTCAGCCCCCCCCAGCAACGGCCCCCATTGTGTGAACAGCCCCAGGTTTGCCCTGGGCCCAGCACCTAGTCCCGCTGCTGGGAAATATCTCCCCTCCTCACCAGCGCATTCCTAGCCATCTCTGCACTTCAGCTCACCTGGGGTCTCCAAGAGCCATCTTCGCATTCGTCTTCCCTGCTGGGCTGTGGGTTCCTGGAGGCGGGGAGCAAGTCACAGAGAGGGGTAGGATGGGAGGAAGGGAGCAGAGGGGCTGGGAGGGAGGGCTGGCCATGGGCCTGGGGTATGAGGCAAGATCTGGGGTGGCAGGTGGAACGGAGGTTTCAGGGGCCCACGGATCTGAGTCAGGGGCTCCAGATGCAGCTGTGGAGCAGCTTAAGCTGGAGTCACGGTGGCCCCTCCCGCCCCCAAACAGTCCCAGGTCCCATCGCTTCAGCACATGAGGTTTCTACCTCTGGGCGCCATCTGCCCCTCTTTGACCTGTCACCTGCTCATCTCGTAAACTCCCTTTGCCCTCCTTTACCCCACGGTGGGCCTCATCGCCCTCCCCTCTGAGCTGCCTCTGGTGGTACCTGGCTCTGGGTGGTCCGAGGCTTTCTGGCCATCGCTCTCACCATAGATGCCCAAGACCTTTTGCAGAGGGTCCTGGTGCCCAGGAGTCTTGTTCAGGAAGCACCGGGCCCAGGAGGACAGGGAGGGGTGGTCCTCTGGCCCCTTGCCCTACTGGGGGCTCTTCAGGCAGATGGCACCAGGCTTGCATCCCTTGTATCTCTGTTGTCTTGATTTTGTTCCCAAACACACCAAATTTAGCAGCAGCCACACTGTGTTCCCTCTACTCCAGGAATACAAGAGCATGATAATCTGGAACATTCAGCTGGTGACAGAAGGTGTGAAGACAAGCAATTAGATTCCTATTGAAAAGTCCTGATAACTTCTTCATTTCAGAATCAATTGCTCTTGTTTATGCAAATTCCCTCTGTTACTCTAAATTTTTTATTTCTCTAGCTTTCAGCTGAGACGTGTGCAGAAGCAGGAGACTGATAAGCTGCAAAGTACTAGAAAATGCCTGGCATGCAGTCGGCTCACGGAATATTTGGTGAGGAATGGAACGAAAGAGGGAGGAAAGCAGAGACCTCTCTGACTGTATGAACAACCCCTTCCTCCAACACCCTCACGTCCTCCTAGATTTGGTCACTCCGGAAGTCCTCTTGCGTGTCTGTCTGCACACCAGCCTGTCAGCTCCCAGATGACAGGAGCAGTGGCTGTGGGCACTGGCTCCCCTGAAGCCCCAGTCCCAGTGTCACAGTGCCTCACAGTGCTGGACTCAGAACTGGCACTCAATCAGCATTTGAATTGCTGACGATCAACCCATCAGTGACTCCAGAGACTTCAGACGGTGGTTAGGATGAGCGATGTCTGACCTTGAGCCTTGGTCTTGCTATTTACTACCCTCTCTAAGCTCAGTTTCCTGTCCTGTAAAAAGAAGCATTGATCTCTGAAAATCTATCCTTGATGCCTCCCTGGCAGGTCTGACACCACCCAAACTGCTTAGACCATGAGCTCCTCCAGGTCAAGGGCCATGTGATCTTTAGATCCTATCTCCCTAGCACCCAGTTCAGAGCTGGCATCCAGGGAGACGGGGCATACATCTGTCCAGCCAAATGTTCTGGAGGCCCAGCTGTCCTAACTCACACCTCCTTTGCAGATAAGACACCTCCAGGTCCAATCCTATCCTCAGTGTCGTGGGAACAGGGAACAGCACATATTTATTCAACTGAAAATCTCTGTGCCAGGCCCTGAGGTTGGCACTGGGGAGAGAGATGGAAACCACTGCTTCCCTACCCTCAGGGAGCTCCCAGTCAGGCTAGAAGGCAGACAGTGACAGAATGGAGGACAGTACAGTGCTGCAGATTGAGCACAGAGAAGTGAGGAGCTTCCTATGAGCTACAGGCCTATGGGGTGATCTTAGATCCTAAAGGTTTGCCCTTGGAAATTCCAGAAAAATACTATTTGAACTTGAAAAAACATCTCTTGATTTACTTGGCTCACTAGCAAGAATTCATGGAAGGGTGACACCTTCACCAGTTGGAAGTTCATGCCCTGAAACGTTGACCTTGAGCCTGGGAAGAGCCTGCAGCCATGATGACCCGGCTTGGTTCCCTCCTTATGACGGATCGTTTCTTGCACAGCCCAGGTAGGGAAGAATTCCACGGGGCCCCATGCCTGGAGGATGGACCTCTGGTGAACTGTTGACCTGCCCAGGTAATCCCACCCCTGGGGAAAATGGCAGGAAAAGAGCCTCCCAATGCCCAGGATGATTTAAGATCCAGAGGGAATGAAAGCCCCTTCATTCTGGTCCCTCATTCCTTCCTGCCAATCCACACGGAGGAACTGCACCCAACCCTTGTAAGGTTCCCGCCATGAGAAACCAACTCAAGGTAACTTTAACTAAAGATTCTTTATTAGAAGGATAAGTTCAGGAGCTTCACATAAACACAGGAGACTTGGGGATGAGCCAGGGAAACTTCCAGACTCAGGAAGTCAGGACACACAGAAGCTCCTTCCCAGGGAGGCAGTGTGGTCAGGGCTGGCCTAACCCAGACTTACCCATCAGGATCTGCGACACCCCCATTTTCACCTGCACCCACTCACCCTGGAGCCACAGGATTTGAAGACCTGGGAGACAGCACCTAGTTCAGTGTCCCCATCTGTATTGGAGCAGAACAGGAAAGAGCTGGCTCACAAGCACTCATAGGATTTTACCTGGACTTTCACACATTCAGGGAAAGGCAACTCCCCAGTGGAAACAGGTTGTTGTCAGGAAGGGAGAAGGATCTGGGCAGCAGAAGCCGTTGAATGGCCATCAGATGCTGCTACTTTTAGGAAGCTTGAGGTTTAACCCATTTATAGCTAGCCCAGAATATTCACTCAGTATTTTGTTAAACAAATGAACAATTAAAAGTATCTGTGCAGCTGGGCGTGGTAGCGCACGCCTGTGATCCCAGTGGCTCCGGAGGCTGAGGCAGGAGGATTGCGAGTTCAATGCTAGCCTCAGCAACTTATCAAGGCACTAAGCAACTCAGTGAGACCCTGTCTCTAAATAAAAAATACAAAATAGGACTGGGAATGTGGCTGAGTGGTTGAGAACCCCTGAGTTCAACTCCCGGTATCAAAAAACTGTATCTGTACAACACAGAGAGTGTTTCCCCCTCTTTCAGGTTATTACATTGTAAGATAATTTGTGAAGAGATCAGAGGAAAGAGACCAGCATCAGCACTTCACATCAGTCTATCTGGCAAGAATTAAAAGATCTAACAATGTCAAGTGTTGGAGATATGGAGCAAGGAGAACTCATTTATACCGCTGCAAATTCGTGTTAGTTTGGAGAATAATTTGCCATGATCATTAATGTTGAAGATGGATATATTCTATGGTCTCATACCAGTTATACCAATAGTCAAAGACAAAACTCACAAACTGTACCTCAGGACATTTAAAACATGTTCAAAGCAACTTGGCCCCGAGAGAAGAAATATACATCAATATGAATATGGAAGAACAAATTCTAATGTGGTCATATCACAGAATCTAATGAACACACTGAGGCTCACACATGAGAAGGGATGAAACTCACACTCAATTTAGAGCCACAGTATTTCCTTGAAGGATCTTTCTGAAAATGGCAACCAGTTGCATAAGACATATAAGCAGAGTTATTTATTTTCCAGTTGTTTAGGAAGAATGTAGAGTACATCTGTCTTTCAAACTTTCCATGAATTCAGAAAAATTTATCTGGCCCTTTCTAGTAAATCAGGAAATGCTCCATTCTAATCACAAAATTAGAGATAAGACAATCAATAAATATGCTCAGATCTTTCAATTATAGGTAAACCCTAAACCAAGGACATAGTAAAGGCAAGACTGGTGAGAAGTTTTCTGCCAGAAAATGCCAACACATGTGCCAGGAATCTGTCAGTTATTGTGACCAGACTACCTGAAGCTGTCTGTCCCAACTCCCTTGAGTAGGCAGGAAAGAAGACAGACATTTCAGAATTGTTCTGGTAAGTCACCTTCACACCTTTTCAACCTTACTTCCTACCTAAACCCAGCCTATTCTTTAGGGCTCCCTGCTAAAGCCTATCAGTCCTTACAATCCGGCCACACATGTAAGTGATACACGCTGCACACTCTCGTTGTCCTCTAAGTCACTCAGGTGGCTGTACAAGGAGCAAGCACTAGATGCTGCTGAGATAATGATGACATTGTGATAGAGATGAGCTGAGGATAACTTCAGTGTGAGAAGGTCCTTTTGTAAAGTATGTGTGGGACAGGCCAATGGGTGGGTAAATGGGGCATATAGGGTGGGCACTATTGGTATGGATCATGTACATATTATAGAGAAATTATATAGTAGATGCATTCAATCAGGATGAACTCTCCTTCCAAAAGCACTGGGGGACGAGTCACATGAAGCTGAATATAGAACATAGATATTCAAAGGGTACATTCTCTTCCCCAGCCCAACCCTACTGCTCCCCCTGGATTTCCTATCTTTGGAGAATGGTTCTACCTTCCTTCCAATAAGCCAGACCAAAACCTAAAAGGTGTCCTGTACTCCTCCTTTCCCCTCACTCCATCACAGTTGATCAGGATCTGGGGCACCTGCAACCTGCCGACCATGTGTTCTTAGTATGATGAACGTTGGTCCCTTTGTTCCCACTGACGTGTGTCACCTATCACCCACAGGATCGCCACACTGCATATAGAGCTTTCTGCCTTAACGCTGTTCTCCCCCAGTGCATCCTCCACATACTTCCAAAAGTCGGGATCCTAAACTATCAACGTGTCTGCAGGAGAAAGGGCAAGCTTTGCCATGATCTGCCCCTCCACTCCACTGCAAATGTCATTTCCCACCAGTTTCTTTCATGTCACATTCTGTATTGAGCTACGGAGAATGTCTAGAATTCTCTGTGCTGCTCTCTACCACTGAGGTTCTGCATTAGCTGATACATGGGACTGCAATGGCTTTCCTCCCTTATGATCCACCTCTAACCTTGTGCTCAGCTTTCAATGGGGGCACTTATTCTTCCTGGTGCCTGCCCGAGTTCATCCCTTTGTGGGTGATGACCTGGACTCCTTGTCATGGTCAATGGTACTGTAGTGCTTATTACTCTGTCTCCACAAGTGAACTGTGTTATCTCTCTAGAGTGCGTCCAGTGTCCAATTTCTCTCTCAATCCCCACCATCTATCACAGAGCTCAGGAAACATTTGTGGGAGGCATTTTCTAGAAATTTTAGAAAATAAATTTAATAGTACTTGCTAAGCAGTTAATGGCTTCTTCTGAATTTAGCAAGACTGATCTTGCATAAGGAATAAAGTCACCATCAGTTCCAACCCAAGAACTCAAAACGGAACAGGTGGAAGGGAACCCAAGGACACATGTTAAAGCCAGGAACAAAGATCCTTATCCAGAATCCTGCAGAAGCTGGATGAAAATATGGGAATATTTTCTCCTAAAAAAACAAAACAAACAAACAAAAACTAATATAGCCATGTACCTACAACTTCTGCTTTTCTGGGAAACCCCGACTAATACACCCAAAGCCCATAGCACCCCCTCCTGCTGGGCCAACCCTTCTGAAGATAGCGAGTGCATGATGCAAGACCACAAAGGAATCCCAACCTTCTCCAGGATGTAAACGCACACATGAGAGGCACAGGTCTTGGCAGGTCTGGGGAGAGACTTTAAGGACTGACAAAAGCTCTCAAACCCCCCAATCTACCGCTGATGAGTGGTGACACATTGGGCCTCAGTGGGACAGGGTGACTTACCTCTCCAAATCCTTCCTCTTCCTCCTCCATTGCCCAGCCCCTCAAGAGGGCTTGCAGCTGGCCCTCCTCAGTGGTCTCTTCATGCTTCTTCACATTTGAGCCCCTTTCTCAGTATCTGGCCACCTCAGTATCTGGCTGTCCCCAGAATCCTTACATATACCACCTTGCTCGTCCTTCAGAAGCTAGGCCTCCAAAGGCACAGCGGTGGCCTCTCCTGACCCCTAACTTCAGAGTTCTACTTTCCATTGGCCTGCCTCTGTGCACCCCGCTTCCCCTGAGGAGTTTATTTGGCCATCAGTCCCTCAGTCATTGAGTCTTGGGCATGAGTGTGTCCCTGTGGCCCTATTACCTGGCTTCTAAGGAATCTAGAGTTCAGGAACCTCTAGATTCAATTATTCATGTGACAAAATGATTGTCACCAAACCCTTCATCCCACCTCCTCTCATGGGTGGTCTGCACACACCCAAGGACTCTGTCCCATCCTTCTGTCTCACAGGTGATTAACACAAAGTCACACATGCAGACTGAGACCCCACAAAGACCAGAACCAGGTATCCCGACTCCTCCTCCCGGCTGTGCCACAGTCTCCCTGACCACAGAAGAAGGCCCCATTCCCACAGAAGCTCTCAGAATTAACACACTTTTCTTCACAGAGAGTTAAATGAGGACAATGACGCCTCGTCTGCTTCGCTCGCAGAGGTGCTTTGAGGATCTGCTGAAATAATACGTGTGACAGTTCTTTGAAAAGCATAAAGTGCTATAGAAACACGAGATTCAATTACAGCCGAGCCTCCACCAAGTCACGTGGCTGCTGCAGCAGTGTTTTAACTGCAGAAGAGAACGAAGCAGGGCCTTCCTGAGAGAAGCCGCTAACACCTTGACCATAAGGAAATCCTGAGATCCTTCCCCAGCAGAGCCAGCTCCAAGCCAAACAGGGAGAATTGTTTGGAAGGGGCTCTCATTTCCTCCTTCCTATCCTCTCCCCCATGCAGAGTATTCAACAGGCACTAATTTCACTTTATAAATGGAAACTGAATCATTGCATTCCAGGCTGGAAAATGATTGGAGATGAGAGTATGTCCGAGGTCAAGACCTAGCCACTTCCTCTCTGGACAGGAAGTGGACTCTCCAAATGTTTCTTGCAGGACCTCTCTTGATAAAAGGCCTGCTTTGGCCCTGGGTTGGGAGAGCATTATGCTGTTTTCAAATCAGACTTTAAAGGAGAGAGAGGAAGAAGAAAAACCAGGATGTCCCTCTCTAAACAGGGATGTCAGCTCAGGAAGGAGGGGCCGTGCAGCTGCCCTGTGGCGGGGGTTGTCGACGGCACAGGGATTGTTTAAACTCTGTTATAAACACAGGCATAGAGTTGTGGTGAGTCAGGGAGGGGTGCTTGCCCCTCTGCACACTGCACAAGGCCTCTGGGCCCCAGCGCCCTGCTCACACAGCGGGCTACTCCATTGTTGTGAAGACACCAGGGAGACTTGGGCCTCTGGAGGGCTCAGCTAACTGGGGACTACACAGGGATTCCCAGACACAAAACGTGTCCTGGGCCCACGGCCCCGTCTCGGGAGCAGAGTCAGGGAGGGGAATTGAGAAACCAAGATGCACTTAGTGGTCTCACCGGGTCCCCAAGAACAAAGACGGTTCCTTTGGTTCCCCAGCTCCTGACTGCAGGGTGGACACAGTGGTGTCAGAAATGCGGTTACGCGGAAAGTGAAGGGGAGGGCAGCGTTGGGGGCCTCTCTGATCTAAGAAGTCAGTCAGGAAACAGAAGTGGTCACTGGGCAGGATCCCTGGGCATTATTTCCAGGAAGGTGATTCGGATGGGATCCCGTCCCACATGAAGGGAAGAAGCCTCCAGGATGTGAGAAGATGAACACAACGGGAGCATGGAGAGCGTGAGGTCTGGTAGAAAAGGAGAGGCCAAGCAGACCTGGCTGGAACTGGCAGGCTGCAGGACTAGGCGTGGGGTCTCAGACCAAGTCACCATACCACAGGCACAGGGAGTCCCCGCTTCCACAGCTACCATCAGACATAGGAACGCTGCACTTTTACAGTACCGTTGCTGTGAAATCATACCTAAAAACCCACGTTGACTTGGAGAGTTGAATTTGTTTACTCAAATATCTATGGACCCAGCTATAAAGAGCAAGCAGCCTCCGTCCTCAGAAGCCTAGATCTTCTAAGAAAAAGAAAACAGAGACGAATAAATTTCTTGCTCATTGCAAGAGTAGCACATAAGCATTGTAGAAGCACCCAGTACGTTAAAGAATGAATTAGCAGGAAAAACATCTACTGTTACCATGTTGGTATTTTCTTCTAGTTTTTGTATTAATTTTTAGGCTGTTATCATACTTTGTATCCGTTTTCTCGCTGCATAACAATTCAAAATCTTGGCAGCTTAAAACAACACCCATTTATTATCTCACGGGGTTCCACAGTCCAGGTGGGCTCCGCTGGTTATTTGCTTGAAGTCTCACAGGCCAGCATCAAGGTACCAGTCAGTGTCAAGGTACCAGCCAGCTGGGCTTACTTAGGGGCTGGGAAATCTCCCTCCAGGCTCACTCAGGTTGTTGGCTGCTCCTTGCAGCTGTAGGAATGATATCTCCGTTTCCTTGCTGGCTTCTCTTAGCTTCTAGAAGCTCCTCTCTGGAATTGGCTTAAGGTTCCAGTGAGGCCATGTTAAGTCTTCCTCATGCCCTGGATCGCCTTGTCTTCCGTTTACAGCCAGAGGAAACACTTGGCTCTGGAGGGCTAGTGTGATTAGATTAGGCCCCCCTGAGAGTCTCTCTCTTACCATGTCACATAACACACTATCAGGAGTAATGCTGGGGGAAAGGTCACATGTGACATGTGAAAGTTATGCCTACTATATATACAGTGTATGTCTAATCCGTACCTTATCATCACACTGGTTATTTATTGCTAGAATCTACTGGGGCCATGTTCTGTTTTGATTGCTTAGTTATGCTTAGTTATCAACTTATCTGAAGATAGCCTCTGCCTGTAAGCATACTCTTTACCAATGACATTATAAGGGTTAATTTTACGTGTCAACTTTACTAGGCTAAAAAAAAAAAAAAGGCAGTTCCAGAAGAGTTTGACGTTAAAATTAGTAAATGGATAAAGAAGATCCCTAACCAGTGTGGTGGGCACTGTCCAGCCCATTGAGGACCTGGACAGATCAAGAAGGCAGAGGAAAGGCAAATGTTCCCTCTTCTTGAAGTGGAACACCTATCTTCCCTGCCTTCAGGTATCACTTTCTGGTTCTCAGGCCTTTGGACTGTGGTACTTACACCAGTGCCTTCCTACCCCCTGTGTCCCCCATCACCAGTTCTCATTATTTCAGTCCCAGACTAAATTACATCACCAGTTTTCCTAGCTCTCTAGCTTGCAAAGGACAGATGGTAGAACTTCTTGGCCTCCATAATCATGTGAGCCAATTCTCTGTGTGTGTGTGTGTGTGTGTGTGTGTGTATACAAACTTGTTTGTTTAGCCATTCATTTATCCAGTAAACAAATATTGACTACTTCCATTGACTCTGGGGAATGACATAATCAGCTTTGTATTCATGCAGATTTCTCAGTGTGAATTTGGAAAATTAATGGGAGACCAGGCAGAAGCAACAGAGACAAATTGGAGCAGGGGAGACGTAGAGGGGATTCGGGTGGGAGAAATGTTAGCCAACCTGCATCTTCACTGGGAACCTTATGCACTGTGTTTTTCTGATCCAGCAAACAAATACTGAGCACCTATTGTATACCTAGAATTGTTCTGGGCCCTGGAATTTCAGAAAAATGAAGAACCCTTCCTGCCCTAACAAGGTGCTCATCTCTAATAAGTAAGAGAAACATAACAGGCTAAAAGCCAAGGTCAGGTCTTGTCCTGGGGGATCTGGAATATACAAAAGAGGAGGAGGCCAATTCTTCACAGGGCAGCAAGAGGTCAGGGGAGAGGTCATAAAAAAGAAATCATAAATGGAAAGTGTGAAGGTTGTGTCCCCTTCCCACATTGAGGTTCTAACCTCTAGGACCTCAGAATATGACTTTTTTGGAGATAGGATCTTTATAAAGGGAATCTAATTAAAATGAGATCACTGGAGTGGGCCCTAAGCCAGCAGGTCTGGTGTCTGTGCAGAACAGGGTAAGTTTGCACACAGGCACCTTCCCAGAAAAGAAGCCCAGTGGGGACACAGGCAGAGATAAGGGGAGGGCCTCTGCAGATGAGAAACCAGCCAGGCCAGCAACCACCAGAAGTTAGGAGAAAGGCCTGGAAGGTTCCCTGAAGCCTTCAGAGGGAGCATGGCCCTGCCCATCTTGACCTCCGACGTGTAGCCTCTAGCAGTTCCACATGAGGATCTCTGTCGTCCAAGCCACTGCACTGATGGTGCTGTTATAGCAGCCCTCGTAGACCAACCAGTAATAGGTACGGGGCCTATTCAGGGAGACACTGAGTGGGAAACTGGGCCCAGTTTGGGAGCTGGTGCGCAGGTGGCAAGCCGGGGCTGAGATGCAGAGGCAGGCAGGGTACTGCTTGCTGAGCTGCGGGGATCCAGCTTCACCTGGAAGGTCATTGGAGAGTCCTGGAAAGATTCTGAGCAGGGCCAGGACATGGTCACAGGGCCCTGGCATCTGTGTAGGAGACGCACTGCGGGGGAAGCAAGATAACGAAGCCCGTTAAGACGCTGGTGGAATTTTTCAGGCAGTCATAGCAACGGGCTGATCTGGGCCCATAACTGAGAGGGGCACGATGGGGAGATTTGAGAAGGTAGAAGCACAGGCTTGGTGGCCAGTGGTGTGTGACGAGGAAGGGCATGTCGGATGACTCTCAGCCTTCCACTTACATGTTATTCTAGGAGCCCCCAGACCAAGACAGTCAGCAGACAGTTGTCAGTGCCCCCTGCCGGGTACCAGCACAGGGTTTGACCAGCTGACTTCAGGCCGCCCCCTCTGACAACTTCAGGTGTGGTCCCTGTCCAGAAAGAGGAAATTAAGGCCATCTTGTCATAGGCCCTCCACACCCTCGAGAAGAAGAAACTCAGTGAGTGTTTCCATCATCACAACTGCCGTGGGAGCTGCCAGGAAGTCCCAACAGGAAACTCCCATTTGGAAGTGTTTTGTTTTGATTAGAACATGTTTATTCCCCTCCAAGGATGCACTTTGAAACTGGGACCGAGCCGGGTGCTCATCCCTGGCACAGGCTCCAGAAGGGCTTCGGCCACCTCTGAAGACAGGGGGCACGGCCAGGGTGCTGGGGCGAAGATGAGGGAGCCCCGAGTCCAGTGCCACAGAAACAGTTGTGGCGTGGAAGGCCAGTCCTGCAAGCCCCAAAGGCTGGCATCTGGAGGGGACCCTTCGGAACCAGGATAAGCCACTTTAAGAAGCAACAGATGCTTTTAAATTTGGCTTGGGATTGCCGAGGCCCAGATGAGCTCAGTTCCTGAACCTCGACTCCAAATCATCATTCAGGTTGACACTAACAACAAAGGTCCAGGAGCAGATGACTCAGTGGCAGCCTTTGTTTAGGAGGCTCGTGCTTAAACTTTTGCCAAATAGCTCCACCTCCGCTTCCAGGATCCAGAAAGGCCCCCACCAAGGGGCAGGAGAGCAGGCCAGATTCAAGTTCCCTTGAGAGCCAAAACCCCGGAGACCAGAAGCCCCTGCCAGCCTTTCCCACTGCCCCCATCCACTTCTCCTTCATCCCCTGGAGCAGAGGCCCCTGAGCCTCTGCTGAGCATTAACCTCAGGCCAATTCAGGCCTCCTCCTTGAAGAAACTGCCACTCAGGAAAAGGAGCAGCCACCGGCCTCTTGCTGGGGCTGGAAAGGACTCCAATACTCTCCTTCCCTTTAAGAGGGGTTTTCAGGACCCCCCAAGTCCATACTCCCAGGGAAGTGTGAGTCCAAGGCATAGCCTTTGGCTCTTAGCATGAAGATCCGCTTAGAAATTCTGGTGCCCACTTCCCTTCATTCCTAAGACCTCTGGTCAAATGTCAAGGGGATTGTAACCTGCACTCCACGGCACATCCCATGTACTGATTCACGCATTTGAAAGTATCACATTCCCACCCAGAACTCCCTTCCTTCCCAGTCCTGCTAGATTATCAACCAGTCTAGGAGGCCATCAGAACAAGGGACACTGTCGACCTGGTCCTTGCCTCTCTGCTGGCTGGGCTGCTGCAGGGGCCAACACCCCGCACGCTCCCTGCTAGTGTCTCTTTGGGCCAGTTCCCGAAGAAGAGACTCCTCACCAACCCCCACACATACACACTCACTAGCTTCCTGGTTTAAAGGCTGTTTGTAAGTGTAGATTTTTTTATTATTCAAGTAAGATGCAGGCAACAGATAAAAAGATGATTGCCATTGAAGGGGTAGTTTGTTATATTTCCCAAGAGAAGGGGACCCATGGAGCATGCAGGGCTACAACAGGGCTTCACTTGATGCTTCGACTATCTCCCTTGTGGCTTAAACTTACATGTTTTTTTTTTTTCCTTTTTCCCAACCTCCTGCTCCCTGATCTTCTCCTTGCTGATCTCTCCTCCCTAATCTCATTTTCTCTGAATCACCTCTATAAATGCCCCTGGTTCTCCCTGATGGCAGAATCACAGTCTCCGGGACAGGAGTCCCCTGTGCTCCTCTTCTGCTAGCAAAGCAATAAACCTTCTTTTCCCTTTTTCTCAAAATCTCATCCTCGTTATTAGATTGGCATTGGGGACAAGGACTGAGCTTTTGGAACAGTTTGAATGATTTCAGTGTGCTCTGGGGCACAGGGGCTGCCCCTCTGTTGTCCACTTCTAGCCCTGGTGTGAGCCGGGCAGGTGGGTAGTGGCCCGAGTGCAGGAGCCCGAGGGAAGAGGTGTCATCTGCGAGCACTGACTGCTCCGTTACCTGGGAGGGCTCGGTGCCTGCGCTAGAGGCAGTTCCTACAGTTGGGAATTGGTTTGAGGGGTGGGGGTCCACACAGCCCCCGCCAAAGCATCAATGCTGCTGGAACGGATGGGCCTGGGAGCAGCCCTGGGGGATGCTGGGAGTTCCACGGAGGAGGCATTCCCAGCCTGTGACAGTGCACAGAGAGGTTGTCCTCGCCTTGGCCTCTCAGGAGCCTCGAGGGGACTGGCAAAGGGTTCTGCCACCGAACAGATGATGAAGAGCATGAGGACGCGCCCCACCCAGCAAACGCAGAGCTGGACTTAATGCAGGTGGCCCAGGGGTCCCCTCCAGGTCCACTCACTGCCATCTGGGGAGATGGGAAACAGCACGGCTGTGATCTTGTCCTCAAAATCGCTTTTGGAAGGGGAGAAGGATATTGTCAGAACGCAATGGTTTTCCTTTGGCTGCACAGAGAGGTACGTCAACAGCTAAGTATCTGTTTAATTGAATGAAGCCCATTAAAAAGCAATCGGCACTTCAGTGCCTCAATTCATGAACCCAACGCCACCTTGTATCGTGTCCTGCTTCATAGTTCACGGACCTCTCATGCCTGTGCCACTGGACTCGATTCCGTTCAAAACTTCCTTCTTGAGGTCTGTTCTGTGCAAGGCTCTTCTAAGGGCTGTAGAAACAGAGACAATAAAACCCCACTTCTGACAGGTAGTGGTGGAGAGGGGGAGGTGACGAGCAAGTGACAGGCCTGGAGTAACAATAGCTGATATGGCCTCGATAGCACAGAGAGAGAAACAACGTTACACTCATTGGATGACAGGGTTCAGCGAAGGACTCCTATGGGAAGCAACATCTGGGCTGATTTTTAGGGACAAGTTCACCACATGGATAAGAAAATATTCCCATTTTTGTTGATGGAAATAACTTGGGCAAAGACCCAGAATAAAGGGAATATTTGTCACTGAATCATTTTGATTGTTCTCGGCTGCAGGCAAAACACACAACTAAATGTAGCTCAAGTAATAAAAAAAAAAAAATTACAAAACTAAAAGTAAAAAATGAAACTAAATTTATGTTGCATAATAAGTCCCGAGGTTTGACAATTCCAGGATGAGTTAATTCAGCAACTTAATGACTTTATCGTGAACTTTTGCTTTGTTTTTTCATTCTGCCATCCTCTATGACAGATTTTTATTTTCAGACTTGTCCCCTCATGGTCACAAGTTGGCTGCAGTAGATCCTGTCCCTTCCTTGTGTTTCCTTTTAGGAGTGAAAAACCCTTTTAGAAAACCTAGCCCTAGCAGAGTTGCCATAATTGTTTGCTGAATTTCATCATATGCCTATTCCTTTATTTTTAAAAAAATTAATAGAGAAATAGCATTGGTTCCTAGACATTAGTCTTCTAGGTAGTGCAGGAAGGTGAACTTACCTTTATGTACATGCCCACCTAACACCTGAAAAAATTGGGGCTCTGCAGAGGGGAGACTGATGGGCCACAGCTGTTGCCTTAAGTCCTTGCTTAGGAGAGTGGTCAGAGGGGCTCTGGTGATGATTGCAGAGCCGCCCACTGAGTGACTTCCGACAGGCACTTCCTGTGTCTGAGCAGCTGTCTCCCTCCTAACAGGAGCTCCAATACCTGCCTGAGGGCCTTGCTCAAGTGAACAGGAGTGGCAGAAGCACAGAGAGTACCAGGGAGCCAAGCCAAAGCAGGGCACCCCCCCAGGAGCCCATAATTTGTGCTCCACCTTTGCCCCACCTTTACCCCACCTTGCCGAGGGCGCTGGGCTTTTGGTCTTTCTAGAGGTGCACACCCTGGCCCTGTCTGCTGCAGAGATAGTGGGTCTCTCTACTGCGCTGAGTGCTCCCCTAGATCCCCACATTCCCCCGCAGTTAGGGTGAGAAACAGGACCAGGTTCTGGTCGGGGAGATGGGGCCGAGCCTTCAAGACAGCCTGAACACCCGCTCCACGTCTCCCTGGGAGGCGGCGCGTGCTAAACGGCGTGTGTCCCAGATGGCCCCCATTAGCCGTGATGTGCCGCCTCACAGAGTGTGAGCAAGGTCAAGTGAGTTCATTGGTAGGAAGCATCGTTCACATGTGAGCAAAAGACAATCAAAGCTTCAACGGTGTTTTGGCAACAGCAGTTAGTGATGGTACCAGGACCGGCAGGAGGAGGAGCAGCAGTGGCGGTTGGGTTATGATTCTGGAAGTCGCAGTCACAGGTGAGAGCATCGAGGCTGAGGTCGGAGGACACTGGCGCATTCTGTGATGCTGACTGCAGCGTATTTGGAAATGATTTTATGATAATTTCAGCCGAATGACAGCAGGGACTGCAGCAGAGCAAACCCGTTTGCATTCAGAGCACGAAGCAGAAGCCAGTGACCCGTGCCTGGGTCTTGCCTGAACTCTGAGGTCATTTTAAGTGTTTCACAGGCCCATTCACTCTTACTTTGAAAACCACCCTTTCAAAAGGAACTGCTTGATTTATTGCACAGTAAGGGAAAATCTATAGATCACCAGGTTTCCCTAAGACTAAGTTTATAATTCTACCTCAGTTGAGTTGTGGCTGAATATTGATATTATGAAGACTTCCAATTAAACCTGTTTTAAATTTTTAAAATTTCAGGTTTTATTTATCTATTTTGAAGCAAATATGTTTTTTAGGCCACAAACATTTTTTGCAGGCTCTTGCAAAGCTTATAAACCATGGGCCCTGTATCTGCCATGGCTAACGGTCAGGGGGCTCTGGTCTGGGGGCTCTCCAAGGAAGAAAGGAATGGATTCTTCCCACACCCACTCCAAGGCTTGAACTTGATCAGTCTTAAGGAGGCTCAGGCACACAGGGTGAAGGCCAGACAAGAGCCTCTGTCTGTATATAACAGAGGCCCACAAATCACACACACACACACACACACACATACACACACATATGCTTCTGCAGGCCCAGAGGTTGGGACACTAGGACCAGGGCTGTCATCGCCTGTGGCTGATGTGCTGGAGCCTCCTGGGACACCAGGGCTTCAGGGCCCAGCCCTAATGACTCAGGCCTGCCAAAGTGTCCACAGCTCCATGGGCCATGGAGTCTTCCTTGAAAAACAACAGTTATTGTTTTGAAGAGAAGCCACTGGGAGAAGGGTGACTAGTGGCAACAAGAGGTCTTGCTCTCTGGCCTATGAGATGTTTCTGTCAGTGTCCTGCTGGGAGAGGGCCCCTGAGCCTGGGGCTGGCTCCCAGATGCAGTCCCAAAGGTCTGGAGCTGCTGGGAGTGGAAATTAAAGGCACCTGAGAATGGGGGTGATGGACCAGCAGAGCCACCGTAGCCTCAAAAAGCTGCCCAGACCTTGGTAAAGGACCCTCCAAGTCCAGTCTCCTGAGATTTGTAAGGACCTTCTCATGCCAGGGGTGGCTGATGGGAGTTGAAACCCATCTAGATGGCCACAAAGGCTGGCCTCTCTGGTGGAAAGTGAATTCTAAACTTGCCACTGCTTCCGTCTCCTGCGAGGCAGCATCCCCAGCATCCCCAGCATAATCCCCAGTCCTGAGCATGCCTCAGGGCTCCGTCAGGTGATCACTTACTTACCCCTTGCAGCAAGTTTCAAATCGAGCTGTCCTACAGGTTAGGGGCCTCTGACTTGCCCTTCTGCCTGTCCCCTGCATTCCACCCGACTGGCCTCCTCACTCCCCCATGTCCAGCCCAGATCCGTGCCTCCTGGTTCTTCAAGGTCGCCTCCTCTGTGAAGCCCACTGTGATCTTTCTAGGCAGTGCTGACCAGGCTTTGGCGAGTTGAATATATTTTCTGCTGAGGTACAACCATGCCCCTGATGCCAACCGTGTGCCATGCTGGGCGGGTCAGGGGCCACGTCATGACTTTGTGTTCAAGGAAATGCCTCCCAGCCTTTTGAAATTTCACAGCCACCAAATTTACTCCCAGTGTTGGTTTTGGGGTTTTGGTTTTTCGTTTTTTAGTAGTAAAAGAAATTAATGTGGGATCCACAGCAGAGATCTTGCCATGTGGCTGGCCAATGAGCGTCCTGAGATGTCTAGGGGTGGGGACTCACAGCTCTCCAAGGCTGCCCAGGGCTGCCCCTCCTCAGGGTCCTGGGCCCATCAGTAGGATCATCTGAGCTGTGGGTTGAGAAACCCCAGATCTTTTATTTATAGGCTTTTTCAAAAAACATAAAGGCTTTTTTTTTTAGTTTCCCAGCAAAATGAAAGAAAAATAAAGAGAGATCCCACATACATCCTATCCCCACAGTGTCCCCCATTATCCACAAACAATGGCCCTACGCCATGAGCCTCACACAAAGCCCCTAGTTTTCATGAGGCTCCCTGTTGGTGTTACTTTCTGTGGGTTTGTGCAAAATGTATAAGGACACAAATCCACTGCCAGAGTTTCACACCAAAGAGTTTCACTGGCCTAAAAGTCCTCACGCTCTGCCTATTCATCCTCCCTCCCTTCCCCTGGACCCCGCAACCACTGATCTTATCCTCTGCAGTTTGTTTCTTCCAGACCCCCGTAGAGTTAGAATCATAAAACTAGGCTTCTCAGATTGACTTCTTCCACCTGGTCATGTGCATTAGGTTTCCTCCGTGTCTTTTTGTGAGCCTGAGTCTTAACAGGTGACGTGCACATCGGAGCCCTTGACTGAAGCACGCAGCTTTAAATTCTAACTCCGCCACTCGTGAGCTGTCTCTGGGCCCCAGGGCCACACACTGGCTTTCTTTTTTGGTTTGTTTTCCTTACCCAGCACCGGAGAGTGGGGAGGTTTGCCCAGCTCACAGTCACCATGCAGGGAAAGTCTGTAGAACAAAAGATGGAGGGCTGGGCCAGGCATGGTGGCACACACCTTAATCCCAGCCGCTTGGGAGGCTGAGGCAGGAGGATTGCGAGTTCAAAGCCAGACTCAGCAACTTAGCGAGGTTCTAAAGCAACTCAGTGAGACGCTGTCTCTAATAAAATATCTAAAAGGGCTTGGGATGTGGCTCAGTGGTTAAGCACCATGTAACCAATCCCTGGCAAAGGAAGGAAGGAAGGAAGGAAGGAAGGAAGGAAGGAAAAGAAAAGAAAGAAAGATGGATGGAGGACTGGGACATCAGTAACTCCAAAGGATTGTGAAACTCCTCCCCAGAGGGGGTGCTACTGAGTAAGAAGAACCCTACAGTCAGAAACAAGAGCCGGGGGTCCAGTCCAGCTCCCCTGGGTGGCCTGGGACAGCTCTCCACTCACACTGTGGTAGAGCCAGTGCCCTCAAGGCAGGGGGTGAAAGTGAAGCAGAAGGGGGGAGTCGGAGGACCCTGAAACTCTGGGCTTCAGGAGGCAATATTTTGGAGGACAGAAGGGCCATCATCAAAATTCAGGCTGCTGGCTTCCCTGGCATCCGTGATGGACCACCCCAGTTCAGGACCACCTTCCTAGAGCAAAGCACAGGTCAGGGTCAGGTGGGATGTGGCTATAAATCAGGTTCCAGATTTATACCAGTGGCTGCCCTTCATGAGGCAGAAGGTCATAGCTATCAGGGAGTTTCTACAGGCTCAACATGGCAGTACTGCCGAATCCTCCTAATAAGCCGCAGAATAGGTTCCATGATCTCAATTTTATATACAGGGAAACTGAAGCTCGGGAAGCCATTCTGTCACCACGGTGGTCAGCAAGCAGGGGGCAGTGCTAGCTATGAAGGATACCCTTTAGGCTAACACTGGGTTTTATTAAGTCACGTGTATGATTTTCCTCATTTACATCCCAAGATCTGGAACAGGTCACACGGGAACAGGTCACAGCTTTACGTGACTAACTACTCCCCAGGCACCCACTGTGGTTTGAATGAATGACTTTCCTGAGAATCACAGCAGTCCACCTCACCTGGCTCTGAGAGGCGGCCGAGAGCAGAGAGCCCTTGCTCTCTCCCTTGCCTGTAGGGACTGGCACTAATGAGGCAGAGTCCACCTGGTTCCTGCCTCAAGGGAACCTCAAGGGAGGTGAATGTCAAGCATCTGGGGACTCTTAAGTGTGGGACACTGGGCTGTGGAGGCTGTCCAGTGAATGAGGCCACTTGTCTGCTCTGGCCTCTCTCCTGCTGCCTGCTGCCCTCCCAGCATGACCTTCCAGACCCTTCTCCTTGGAGAGACTGGGGGATAAGAATGATTGCTGGAGGAGGAAGGAAGCCAGAGCCAGGGCAGACACTAGCAATTTAGGAAACTGAGGCTGACAGAGGCTTTATGACCTGCCAAGGTCACCCACCAAGTACGTGGCACATTGAATACTAGGATCAGGAGGAGAAAGAGGAAGAGGAGGAGGAGGAGGAGGAGAGACCACTGGCAAGAGCTACTGGCTCAGTGGTCACTTCTTGACTGGTTGTCAGCTGGCTCCATGGCCACCCACCCAGCTCTCCCCACGTCTGACCTGCCCTGATGTCACAGGGCATCACAAGAGTGAGGTCCCCAGATTCCAAATGTCAGGCTGGAGCTCTTACTCAACAAGGATGTGGGATCCTGATCACAAGCAGCAGTACCTGAGACCAGGCAACCTGGGCTCCAGTTGTCTGCACCACCCCTCCCCACCACACAAGCACTCCCTCTGTCCCCAGACCCTCCCCACATACCCAGGCTCACGCCTCAGTCCAAGGTGGGACAAAGAGGCTGCTGTTCCATCTTGAACTCACAGGATGGAATATTCACTGGGGTCCCCTCCCCCTGGGAGATAGAGCCAGAGTTGTGGAAGGAGGGGGAGGCAGGCTGCAGAGCCCGAGCCCCCGGTGAGCCAGGCCATGCCTGCCCCAGCCTCCTCTCATACTGCAGGCAGGTGCAGAGTGGCTGCCACCTCGCCAACAGCAAGCATTTGCTAAGCAACCAGGAGTTCTCAGCTGCTTCTCCAGATCTCCTTGGTTGCTATGGAAGCTGTTATAGAAAACCTTAGCTGCCAACAATCGAGGCCTTCTTGTCAGAGCCTGGCTCAGAGCATCTTGCCTGTTAGCCCTGGGCTGCCCCCACTCGGAGGGTGGCGGGTGAGGTCGGAGGATGCAGCCACCAGGTCAGACAGGAAGCATGGGCTGATGGCTTGGTGACTCCATCAACCTTGCCACAACAGATTTGTCCTCAGTCTCTCTACCAGACACACTTGTCCTTCCCCAAGAGGTCCTAAGCCCTATGCCTCCGGCTCTTGGTCAGGCTGTCTGTCTGGGCCACCCAGCTGCACCCTCAGGGCATTCAGGGTGGAAGTGGGAAATGGAGAAAGCCTCTCTGCCAGGCTTCCATGTGAAGTGGCTTCAAGAACCCGTGTTTCTCCTGCTAACGGCAGCATTCCAATATCTGTGCCAACAAAGTCTCTGTCTCCTCTCTATGTCACCAGTGACCCCCTTCTGACACCAGAGCTGCTGGGGACTGCAGCCCTAGGTGGGACACAGGCTAGACAGGAGAAGGAAGCAGGAGAGTGCTCACACCTGCAGGTTTACAGACCCTTCCCTGTTAGGGGTCCTGGAAGGCAGTGTTCCCTTTCTTAAAGAAGGAAGTGCATAGTGGGACCCAAGGACTAGCCCTGGAAGCAGAGAGAAAGGCTAGGAAAACTGTCAGGGCCACCTACGCAGGAAGCCCTGGAGGATGGGAGGAGAAGGAGTTTCGGGAGCGCCTTACAATGAATGGCAAGACAAGACGTTCTGCCTTTTGCTGCAGTGAGGGTGAGATGGGGCCATGGCCGGCCCAGAGGAGGCCTCTCCGACTCACACTCTCCCCACCCGCAGGAGCGCTATACTGCAGCTGTACCCTGTGACAATCCATGTGGCAGTTGAATCAAGGATGAGAGCTATAAGTAACTCGATGGATTTCTCTGCTCATCTAGAGTATGTGCTCCAGATGGGCAGAGAGTTGGCCAGAGCTGTTCATGGCTGGTCCTTCCTGAGCACAGAGAAGAGGGCCTGGGGCAAATTACATCCAGAAAGTATCTGTGGAGTGAGAGAATGTCCCCTCAGTTCCCACAATAGTGACACACACCCTGGCCCACCGTGGCTGGCAGGTGCCCCAAGGCAAAGAATTCTGCTTATACAGGCTGTATTTTTGTCAGGCAAGAAACAGTCCAGCATACCCACATCTGAATGCAGAATTGCTTAAGAGAACAGAACAGTGACTAAGAAATAAAGAGACAAAGCCAGGGGACCCTGGGCTCCCTGGGCTCTGTTTCTGGCACCCCCTCCTGGCCCCCCAAGCTTGGGTCCCAGCAGAAGGACATACATCTCAGAAGGGCCACCAGTCCCAACCCTTCATTCTCGGGCTTGCTTTGATTTGAGCCAAAATACTGTTGAGGATCTGTTTTTCTTCTCAAAAGAAGAATCAGAATAGTTGTGTGAGAGGAGGAGGACATGCTTATTTAAAATAAAAATACCTGAATAATTGTGAAGCGGTTCAATTAAAGTAACAAAGAGGCGATTGCAATTGATTTCTAGAAAGTCAGAGTTTATTGTTATCATTTTACTTTGAATTTGAGATTGAAAGGCTTCAAGAGGAAAGACTATAATGACACAGCCTTTAAAGGATGGCTTCGTTTTTAAAGAAACAACTCAATCCTTTGCTCAGATCCTAAGAAATTCAATTAAATATTTGAAAATGTGTGTGTTTTTTCTTTTAAAGACCCAACCTCACATTGCCAAGAATCTCATAGACTTTCAAAGCCAACACCTCAAAGGCCTCAAAGTTCAAACTTCCAGCTCATTCTATAGTGCTCCTTGGGCTAAGGAGAATAGGAGCTTTGAATTCGATAGGCAGGATTCAAATCCAGCATCACCAATTGCACGGGGACCTGCCGTAGCCACACCTAACTGCTCTGTGTAAGATGCCATTGACAATCCCCAACTTGGAGTTAAGGAGAGGATTAAGGTACGTGTGCAAAACCCTCAGAAGAGTAATTGGGTGTGTCTCATGGGAAGACAGAACAGGGTAATCACTATTGATGGCAGAGAGATGTGCCCAGGAATGACATTCACCTTCACTAGGCTTGGTCTTCTCTCCCATTCCCCGGAGTGTGGTGTGCCTGTGCTCTCAGCCCTGGGCATGACCCTCCTGCACACCACACCTGCTTTTCCTAAGTTAGCTCGGGTCCCAGTTCCTCATGTAGGACATTTATTGTCCCTCCTCACTCTCTGCTTATTCCTGCACTCATTGCCCCCTGGTCTGAGCTCTCTGTTTCAAGATCCCCACCTGGAAGCCCATCATCCCCACCCAACCCATTCCCCTGTATTAGACCTTCTCCTGCATTCAAGACCTTCATCTCCCAGTTACCCCTGTTGCTCCAGGAAGAAACCCCAGCCTATTGATATGGACTCAGCCTTGAGACTCCACCAGCTCACCCAATGGGAGCATCATTTGATTTTCTGCATAGGACACATTAGAGATCATAATTTGATGGGTAGAGGAGAGGGAGTCACTAAAAGACTTGTCTTGAAGCATCGCCCACATTTTTATGATATGTTTACTTGAGGGGTTGGGGAAAAGATGGAGATTATGAAGAAACTGGATTCCCCACCTCCATCCCTCCCACCATCATTGACCCCTCTCTGCCCTAACCTCTAGAACCCTAGCCTCACCTCCAGACCCGTAGACTTACTTGTTCATCGCTCCCCCATCCAGAATGGCAGGAAAGAAAAGAGCAATCTTTATCAAGCCACAAGGAAAGAACAAAATGGTCTGCTTACCCCTCTGGACACTTCTGTGTCTGAGTGTCCCACGACTGTACTGTGCCCCAGGGGGACTGGACCACCTTTCCCAGGATTCTCTTCCCCTGATGCAGTAGCAGCATCTCCTCCACCAGACTCTTCACCAGGCCAGCAGCAGGTGAAGCTGTGTGGTAGTCCCCTG
Organism: Marmota marmota marmota; assembly: GCF_001458135.2. Taxonomy (NCBI): domain Eukaryota; kingdom Metazoa; phylum Chordata; class Mammalia; order Rodentia; family Sciuridae; genus Marmota; species Marmota marmota. The sequence continues at coordinate 49,713,995 of NW_025999977.1, forward strand.
CTGGTCACCTTGCCTTGCCCACCTTGGAGGCCGTGAGGGCCAGAGGTAGGCGCCACTTCATTCCCTCTCAGTCTCCTGCCCATCCCTCTTGGCCTGGCTGAGGGGAAACCCAACACCTTTCCTGGACAATTTTCAGCATCACCAATTACATAAAACACAATTCTTATCTTAAATCCTTGTTCTATGTCACTTGCTGGGATCCTATTACCTTAAAGATAACAGTGTAATGGTTAAGAAGGTGACTTCTGGGCTGGGGTTGTGGCTCAGTGGTAGAACGCTCGCCTAGCATGTGTGAGGCACTGGGTTCGATCCTCAGCACCACATTAAAATTTAAAAAATAATAAAGATATGCTCACCTATAACTTAAAAAAAATTTAAAATATCAAAAAAAAAAGAAGGTGAATTCTGGAACCACACATCTGAGTTCAAATCCTGACTGCGCCAGGTCGCTTGGTAGCTGTTGACCTTTGACCTTACCACTATTTCAGTTTCTCCATCTGTAAAATAGGAATAATATTAATATCTACCTCATAGGTGGTTGTGAGGCATAAATGACTATGAGTGGAACAGAATTTGCCACCTCGAAGGCCATTATTACTACCATCATCTTAGTCTGTCTTTAAAACACTGGCCTGTCATATGCACAGAGCAGGGGAGGGCACAAAGGTTCAATGACTTACTCAGGGCCACTGGCTGGACTCCATCCCAGGTCAGTTTCCTTCCAAGCTACATTAAGCCAACTACACTTCTATTTCTTATCACTGGTCCTTTGGGAAAGTGTCTCTTTGGAAAGCTTCCCAGCCTCTCGTTTCCTAAGGACCCTTCATCATTTTAATCAAGAATGGTAATATTCATCAACTTAGGCCTCTTTACACAGACTCCAAGAACTTGCAGAAGTGATAATTTTCCCCTCAACACTGAATCTCTTCCTGAACACAACTTCACACTGGACTAATTTGGAATTTCAATTAATCGACAAGTATTTATTCAGAATTAGCCTCTGCCCCTCCTTGTGCTAAATGCTGTGAAAGAGACAGACATCTGTGGAACAATGAGAATCCACTGCACTTGAATTTGAAAACAAGCATATTCACTCTGCAAACTCCTCTTTGTTTAAAAAAGAAAAAAAAAAGGTGATAAGAAGAGCTATCTCAGTATTAGTTACTGCAATAGATTTGGATGATTGGATGGTGTTTTCAAAAAGACTTTCCGTCCAGGCATAGTGGTGCATGCCTATAATTCCAGTGGCTCAGAGGCTGATGTAGGAGGATCGCAAGTTCAAAGCCAGCCTCAGCAACTTAGTGAGGCCCTAAGCAACTCCATGAGACCCTGTCTAAATAAAATACAAAAAAGGGCTGGAGATGTAGCTCAATGGTTAAGCGCCCCTGGATTCAAGACCTAGTACCAGGAAAAAAAAAAAAAAAAAGATTTGTTCACATCCTGATACTCAGATCCCGTGAAAGTGATCTTATTGACAACAGAGGTTTTATTGAGGTAATTAAATTAAGGCTCTTGAGATGAGTCCATCACCTGAATTATCCAGGCAGTCTCTAAATCCAATAATCGATGTTCTTATAAAAAGACAGAAGAGGAGCCACAGATACAGGAGGAGGAGAAAGACGAGGAACACCTGGAAGAGAGAACATTTTAATTTCAGACTTCTGGCCTCTAGGGCCATGAAAGAATAGACCTCTGTGGTTTAAAGACACCAAGTTTGTGATCATTTATCGGGGCAGCCGGAGGAAGTGAGTACAGTCATCTAGTGATGGGTGAAAAATCGCTCCAAATCCAGCAGCTTGAAGCTAGGTGCGGTTGCCATCTGACTGTCATGCAGAAGGGGAGTCCAGACACAGCACAGCGGGGTCTCTTCCCAGCTTCTCACCAGGCTGAAATCAAGGTCCAGCTGGCTGCAAGCTCACCTGGAGCTCAGGGTCCACCGTAAGCTCACAGTGCAGTTCCTCAGGGCTGAGACTCCAACAGCCGGGGCTCCACTCAGCTCCTCCAGACTTGCATTCCCTGCCACATTATCTCCCCCATCCTCAAAGCCAGCAATGGCTCCGCTCCCTCAGGTCAAATCCCTCTCCGACCTCAGATCTCAAGTCCACCCTATCACTGACCTCCAGATCCAAATTGAAAGAGCTCATGGGATAAGTCAGTGCTACCCAGATAACTTCTGTTTTAGTTGGGTTTGGTATTATGGTAACCAAAATATCCAACAAGAACAACTTACAGGAGGAAAAGTTTATTTGGGGCTACAGTATCTCAGTCTCAATCTGTAGATGGCTAAATTCATTGCTCTGGGACCAAGGTGAGGCAGCCCATCATGGGGACAGGCCCAGCAGGAGACAGCTGCTCAGCTCCTGGCAGGGTCAGGAAGCAGAGAGAGAGGAAGAGGCCTCACAGAGGATGCACCCTTCCCAGGCAGGACCCAGTGATCTACCTCCTTCAGCCACACTCGCCTGCCTACAGTTACCACCCAGGCTGTTCCAACCAGGCTGGACCGATTAGGTTACAGGCCTCACAATCTCCTCACTACACCCCTGAACATTCCTGCCTAACACAGAAGAGTTTGGGGGACCCCTCATATCTAAATCATAACAATCTCCCTTTCAACTGTGCCTTCTAATTTAACCTAAGCATGGGATTAAAATCCATCCTAGTCAGAGTCCCAGGACTCTGCAAGGCACAGACAGGTATTTGGGGCTATTTTAGGATTCTGCCTACCATAGATAGTTATCAATAGTAAATGTGGGAATGGTTGTGAAATTGTCTTATGAGTAACAATGCTGAACAAATGTAAGAAACTATGATTTTCTTAAAATCCACTCTTATTTTAAATAAGAAGAATTTTAAAATATAGGGCATCCTCCATAAGAGATGTCATAGCCTAGGTAGAATGGGGTGGGGCAGAAATAGTGACCAAAGTACAAAGATGGAATGGAATGATAATCAGTCCTGGTCTGAATGTACCAACTCAACCCATCCTCGTGACCCCCCTAGACGGTGCTGCCCTAGTGCACTTGGGCTGCTATAACAAAATCCCTTAGACTGGATAATTCATAAACAACAGAAATTGCTCATGGTTCTGGAAGCTAGGAAGTTCAAGATCAAGGCCCCGGAAGATTCAGCTTCTGATAAGGGCTCCATTCTGCATAGATGGAACTTTCTATGTATCCTCACATGGCAGAAGAGGCAAAGAGCTCTCTCAGTCCTTTTTTATAAGAGCACTAATCCCAAACAAGAGGGCAGATTCCAAAGGACCAAATCACTTGCCAAAGACCCCACCTCTTAATGCCGTTATCTTAGGAATTAGGGTTCAGAATATGAATTTTGAAAGGACACTGACATGTGGTTCGTCCCATCCTATAATAGGAAGACTGAATTCAGGGAAGGACCTAAGGAAATTGCCAAGAGCCGCACTCACCTAGCGAACTGCAGAGCTGTGAGTTAACCAAGCAGTCGAGCTCCAGAGTGTGTGTCAACTGCTAGCTGCACCTGCCTCTGGCAGAGGAAGAGTGAGTGAAGGAGAAAACTGGGGGCATTGGGGTGAGACAGACAAACAGGGGCAGGAACTGAGCAGCTGAGGGACACAGGACAAAGTGATGAATGGAAGGTGTACATACACACACACACACATACACACACACACACACACACACACACACGGCGTTCAGTCAGCTCTGCTGCCAGATGCACCTTCTGAAACCAACACTGGGTGCAGTCAGCTTTATTTCTGGGTCACAAACACATTCAGGAAGCATAAAACTCAATGATCATGTTGGGAATTGATAGTTACAGCCCCCCAGTGGCTATAAACCATAATCCAAACTTCTAAGAACAAGAATTCTGTGGCAGATTGTATTGTTCAAAGTTGATTCTAGCAATACATTCCATCCCACATGTTCCTCTTAAGATGTGACTTTGAAACGTTCGTTCGTTCTCTGTGACTGCCTGGCCAATGGAAACTGGCTGCTTCCGTGTGAGTCCTCCGGGTGCTTATTCTTAAAACCCAATCTCCAGTGAGAAAGTCCAGTCTGTCCCATTGGGAGGCCCCCAGAGAGAGGAAGCAACCATCAACCTCAAAATGCCAGCATGGAAGTGAACCCTTTTGAGGTGGATTCTCCTGCCCAGCCAAGCCACCAGTTGATGCCACATGTCACAGAAATCAGCTAACTCTGCTGAGACTGTTCAGATGAGTAAAATTGATAACTGTTGTCTTAAGACAAGTTTGGGGTAGATTGTTATGCAGCAATGGATAACCTCAATAAGTAATTGTACCCAGAGGTCAGTTACTGTCATAAAATTCTAAAATGAATGACATTGGCTTTGGGACCAGGCAGCCTAAAGGACCTCAAAGAGAATGTTAGCAAAAGCCTTGAGGGACTTGAGAAGTCTACCAATGAGAACATACAGAAAATGCTGTAGGAGCTGAGCATGGTGGCACACACCTGTAATCCTAGTCAGTGGCTTGGGAAACTGAGGCAGGCGGATCAGAAGTTCAAAGCCAGCCTCAGCAACAGATTGCAAGACCCTAAACAACTTAGTGAGGCCTTATCTCAAATTAAAATAAACTACATTCTTTAAAAAAATGGACTAGGGATGTGATTCAGTGGTTAAGGGTCTCTGGGTTCAATTCTTGGTATTCCCCCCACCCAAAAAAAATGTTATGAGAATCTATAACATCCATGGAATGTTACAGGAATCTCAAAGTAAAGGGAATCTTTGTTTTATAGTGGCAGAAAGTTTGGCAACACTGTAGCCTAGAGTAACACCAAACAGAGGAAGGTACCTAGTAATTTTGATGATCTAGCTTAGAAGATTTCCAGGCACAATATTGAAAGTGCCACCTGACTTTTCTCACTAGCTATGATAAAATGCAAAAGGAGAAATGAGTTCAAGAAACCAGAACTTACTAGATGGAAATATCAAAGTGTTTTTCATTCCCAAGTCTTCCCAGATGGCAAGCAATTCTCAAATTAAGAAAGAGACTTCAGGGGCTGGGGCTGTGGTTCACAGGTAGAGCGCTCACCTAGCATGCATGAGGCACTGGGTTCGATCCTCAGCACCACATAAAAATAAAATAAAATAAAGATATTGTGTTCACCTATAACTAAAAAATAAATATTAAAAAAAAGGAAGAAAGAGACTTCAGCCTAACATAAAATCTAGAATGACACTATGAGGCTGATCCTTTGGGTAAGACCCCAGAAATCTAAAGCAGTGTCCGTTAGGACTGCCTGCATTGAGCACTACCCAGATTATCAATTTATAAGCAAAATCAAGGTTTATACTATTTCAGGTAAGTCTGGGGACGGTTGGTTATGCCACAGTTGATAGCCACCAGATGTGAACTTCAGGACTCTCTATTCTCTATCCAGTTCCGATTGACATGAGGATTTCCCTGATTTTAAAACTTGGGCTCTGACCAGGATCTTACCCAGTGGACAATCTCTGGTTGGCATCAGCAATAGGACAACTTCCATTAATTTTTGGTTTTTCTGAATCCCAGAGCCTGAACATTCCACAGAGAGACATGATCAGGATTGGGTCCCAAAGTTTCAGGAAAGATGCAACATGTGGGGAGCAGAAGGGGGAGCAGGGCAAGTTTAGCTGGGCTGGACTGAGGAGGGGGATGCCTCCACCCCGAGGATACCGCTGGATGACCTGCACGGTCTCCTTCATCCTCCCTTCTTTCCTTCTTTGAACGTGTGCCAATGATTGATTGTGTGGACCATTTTTGAAAACAGTACTTAAAGTACTCTTCCTTCCTGTGGGATCAAGGAGCATGCCTACTTCTGTGAGATGTCTGAGGATTGGTGCCTGCAAGAGCCTTTGCCCTCCTCCCACCTCCCCGTTTACTATGGAACAATCCTGGACTGAGGTGCTGCCTCCAGGCTAGGTGTGGGGGAAGATGTCTAAATCAGAGGGCCATCTGTCTGGTGGAGGAAGCAGGTAGGGACAAACACAGCCACAGTAGGCTCCGTGGAGTCTCCACTGAAGAACACAGTTGGTCTTGAAAGGCAGAGAAAGGAGCAAGAAGACACAAGAACACGGGAAAGGCTGCTGCTGCTGGACCCACACTGGAGAGCAGAGCTTCGAGAAGCCCGTTGAGCCAGGTGACCTCTTCTTTCCACTGTCCTGCGAGCTGAGATCCCCGCCATTTTCCCTAGGCCATGCCTCTGGGCTTTTGTTCCAGCTGTTCTTTATGCCTGCAAAGCTTTTCCCCTGGTTGCCTGGCCAACTCTCCTCTGGAATTCTTCTTATGGTAACCTCTAAGATACTATTCATTTTGTGCTTATCTTCTGAGATAGGCTGGATCCCTTCCCCCTGGTTTCATACTTAAGGAAACCAAGAATCAGATAACTTAAGGTCCTAGCCCCAGTGTCTATACTGAGAAATTCAGTATCTGCATACCGAGCCACGTACATACAAAGCCCTAATCTAAGCTGAGAAACCAAAACCTATTGATTCTGCCTTCTGAAAATGACTAATATTAAAATATAGTGTAAGCAGAAATAATTAAGATGTTAAACAAAATTTTCAAAATTTTTTTTGGACCCAAGGGGCTTTAATCGTGTCTGTAATGTTCTACATCTTTTTGAAACATGAAGCAAATACTCAGATCTGATACATTAAGGTAGCAGGCATATATTTCCCTGTTGTTATTCTGTGTTCTTTATATAATGTATAAGAATCTTCATCACTTTTTTTGGCTATCAATTTATTTTAATAAATCCTAAGACACAGATTGAACATATTTTATATTCAAATTATTTCATTCAAAGATCACAATATACATAACAAAAGTGGTTTCTTACTTTTGTACACTGATAAATAATTTCAGGAAACGCAAATAAACACATATGTATTTTTTTGCCCCCCTGCCTCCATTCCAACATGCTATTTTCTTTTTCTCATCCTGGTTCACATGGAGACAATTTTTTTTTTTTCCTGGTACTAGGAATTGAACACATGGGCGCTTAACCACTGAGCCACATCCCCAGTTCCTTGGCTGGCTTTGAACTCATGATTCCCCTGCCTCAGCCTCCGGAGCCACCGGGACTAGAGTTATGCACCACTGCACCCAGCAAGACAATATTTTTATAAGTTCAATCACAGCATATGCTCCAATAATTCTATTGCATGCACCTCTGTCATTAACATTTTTAGTCTGAAGACTAAGGTCTGAATAGACTCCCATTATTATTTTTAATAGCTACATTTCAACTTAGTAACCAGTCCTCCTGTTATAACTCATTTCAATCATTTCCAGCTTTTTGCTCTTTCTGGAAACATTTTCATAAATATCTTTATGGGTATAAGTCTTAAAATTTCTCTTAAAACGTACATACTTAACAGGCACATGAAGTATATTTAGTCACACTATCCTCCAGTTAATATTACACCAATTTTAATGTACAAGTGTATGTTTTACCTAACTCCACCCATATCTAACAGTCTCGTTTGTTTATTATTTAAGTAGGGGTTTCTTCCATCTTTCGTAGACTGATTTTCACTGTATTGTCATAGAAGATTTTTCAGGAGGCCGATTACCCATGAGAAAATTAATCATCTTAAAACTGAAAGAAATTCAATATTTTGCTATTTCTACCATCTTGAATTCATTGGTTCCCAAAATGAGATGCTGCCACAGCCCATCCTGTGTGATGGTGCAGTTGTCCATTTCTTCTTCCTCTTGGTGGGGAGCAGACCACCAAGGCTGGGTCTGAGGGACAGGAGGACAGCAAGCGCAGCAGGGAGGTAGCCACCGGTATCGTCCTATCACCACAGTTTAGTCCCTCACTGCTCAGAAAGAATCTGCAGCAACCTTCTGTGGTATCTCAGAGAGACCAAAAATTAAAAGTAAAAATGTCCTTTTGATGGGCAGATGTTTTATAAAACATGTCCTTTCTGGTACTAAAGGAATTTCAGGTCCATTATTCCCCTTGTGAGAACTTTTAAAAATGCACAAACTGGCTTTAAATCGTTTCATTATTTCTATGTATCTGACTGCTAATGAACTGAGCCTTGTTTTTAAAAAAGAAATCAAGAAAACTACCCCCTACTCTAAATTTCTCTGACTAAAGCTATTCAAGAAGGAAAGGATAGGAATTCAGGACTACTGCAAGACTAGGCCAGGACCCGACGGTCTGTCTTGATCTCCTGGCGTGGAGGTGAGGCTGTGCTGGTAGAATGTGTCTGAGCACCAAGACCACAGGCCTGTGAACTTGGGGTTCTGATTCAAGTACCCACTTGGGTCCCAGCCTGCTTGTGCTTGAAAGCAAATCATCTCCCTGCTCTGTGCTATAGTTTCTCCATGATCCAAATGCTGTAAATATTCCTCTGTCTTCTTCCCCAGGGGATTTGAAGCTCAAGGTGACATAGTTAAAAAGTATTTTGTAACCACAAAGAGATGCATGCATGCACGGAATGTTGATGATGATATCCCCATATTTTGCAAAAAAAAAAAAATGCTTGTTAGGTAGAACAAAAATTATTGAACGAAGAAAATAATATTTTTGACAAACTATACCCACTGAGAAGAAATTTCAAGAATAAGCCCTTGAGCTACATAGTCTTCCAAACACATTCCAGTTTGGGTACACTAATGCCAAGAGCCTTGGGATCTATGTTTACAGTCATAATTGCTCTTTATAGTGGAGTCCATTTTTAAGAAATAACCAAGTTGATACTTTAAACCACGATATGATAAAACTAATAGGTATCTCTCTTTTCTACTTTTTCCTCTTCCTCCACCATCTTCATTGCCTGGATTTCAGAACCTGGGGTATATTGCCCTGGCCAGGAAGACAAGAAGATGTAGGGAAATGGTCCAAAGTTGAGCCAGTGCCAGAGAAGGCTATGTGAGACCCCCCACCACCGGGGGCTGAAGTATCCAATCAGTTCAACAAGCACTTATTGAAGTTCTCCAGGAGATACCCAAGTATGATCAATAAGGACTCTTCCAAGAGCTCAAGATCTGGTGGAAGACACAAGAAAAAAAAATAATTACATTAGATTACAATCATAAAGGTCCCTGAGGAAGATGCAGGTGATTCTTGTTGCACGAAAATGGTATGGAGGATTAGTGGGAAACCACCAAGAGCTGGGCACGGTGATGCACGCCTATAATCCCAGTGGGAGGTTGAGACAGAAGGATGGCAAGTTCAAAGTCAATCTCACAAACTTAGCCAGACCTTGAGTTAAAAAGTGAAAAAGGACTGAGGATATGGCTCAGTGGTTAAGCATCTCTGGGTTCAATACCTGGTACCAAAACAAGAAAAGAAAACCACCAAGAAATGACAAGATTTGAGCTGAACTCTAAACAATTAGGTAGCATTTACCCTCAAAACAAGGGACAGTGCAAGGGACTTGGAGGGTATGTCCCAGCAGAGGGAACAGCATGAGCAAAGCCTGGCGCCTGCGTGTGCAGGGAACGCTTGATGGGTGTGGAGGTGGGAGTGAAGGGTATGAAGGTCAGGAATGGCTATGCCATGCCACAGTGACAAAGACCAAATGTCCCTCAAATCTCAGTTGCTCATGATACATAAATTAGCTCCATGTGCATTGTGGTCAGCTGTGACTCTCTGTGTTGTCTTCCTTCCAGGACCCTGGCTGGCTGATGGACAGTCACTGTCTAAAACTGCCTGCCCAATATGCTAGCCTCTACATAAGGCTACTCAGCAGACACAGGACTGACCAGTGGTGACCACTGGACAGCACAGATATTAGGAACATTTCCAACACTGCAGAAAGTTCCATTGGCCAGCATGGTCCAGGATAGGGACCTGAACACTGTGGCCTGTGAGCCAAATCCAAACTGCCTCCTTTTTAAAATAAAATTTTATTGAAATGCAATCCTGCTTCTCCAGTTGTGTACTACCTACGATTACCTTCCCACTGCCAACAGCAGAGCCGAGACTGACGGGGAGACTATGCCCCTCACAAAGCTGAACATCTTTACAGGAAGTGTTTGTTAACACCTGGTCTGGACCATGGCTCCGGTTGTATGGAAAGGGAAAAAGAGCTCCAGCCCACACGTTGCTTCTGCTCACAATTCACCGGCCAATCCAGTTGTTTGCCCCAGCCAACCACCGGGGAGCCAGGAAGTGCAATATTTACCATTTGTCTAGAAGGAGGGGAAACTGGAAGCATTTGGCATGCTATCCAACCACAGGGGGATGAGGCTGGACATGGCTCGGCACGTTAAATTGGGTCTAGAGGGCCAGAAATTTGAACTATAATATCCCAAGAGGGATGGGGCACTGTCAGAGTTTTGAGATGAGAACACGATCTGTATTGGTCAGGGGGATATTGGGAAATGGACGAGAGTAACCAGTACCCGGTAAAAGGGAGCCAGGAGAAAAGTGGAAGAAGGAATCCACAGAGGCCTGATGAGGGCTCCAGCCACTCTCCCCAGGGGTGGCCCATTTCAGAGGAAAGAGGACACTGCTCTAACCTGGTAGCAGCCCACGCCCACTCCCAGCAGCAGAGTAGGAAGGGCTGCACCCCGGAGTTGTCCTGCGCACTTTGAATTCTTACCCCTTACAACAAACCAACAAGGGGGCAAAGTTTTGTCCCCACTTTCCACATGAGGATGTTGAGGTGCAGCAGGATAAATAACCTGCCCAAGGTCACACAGTGAGGGGATGAGCGGAAATCCAAAACCAGTGTCTGCTGCTCCAGGGTCCTGAGCCCTGAGCAAGTCCACCTGCTGCCATCCACGGCAGTCAGTTCTGGTCGGCCCCCGTGAGCCCTCCGTCCAGCCTACTGACTGCAGAGGACGCCCGAACGTCAGGACCATGTGCACTGCGGCTTTTCACTCTCCAAAACACATTAAGTGATTTTGCCTGGAAATGTTTTACAAGCCCCAATTACGCCTCCTCCATTCCCTCCCTGTACGGCCCGGGTCCCCAGCCAGGACTGTAAAAGAGCCTTTTCTTCCTTCTAAAACTCTTAACTCTCGGCCCCCACGAGGGCTGGTCCTCCCTGAGTCTGGGAACAGCAAGCTCCCGTCCTGGCCCACGGGGAGTCTGTAGACCGACCATCATGTCTCAGTCCTGCCCTCGCCCTTTTCATGAGGCTCTTTAATTAGGTTCAGAAACATGTTTATGATCCTGAGAAGCAGCCCGTGTTATATTAGGCAAGTTCAAAGCTCCATTTCTCCCAATAACTCTCAGAACATTTCAGTAAACTCAGAGGTCTGGCCCTCAGCCAGCTCTGAACAAAATCAGACTGTGGGCAAATATGGCCTCCAGCAGCCCCTGCCCTGGGCAGCTTTGGAATGAGGATGGGATTTGGGCTTGTCCAGACCTGGGGCTCCCTCCAGGGCCCTGCCTGTCCTGGCCAAATGACCTCGGGCACATTGCTTAACAGCACTGAGCCTTCTTGGCATTCTAGTTTTTAGAATTGAGAGTAAGAATGGGAAGGATAATGGCTGTGGAGATGATGAAGACTGAATGATACATAAATATTTGTTCTCCCAGAACTTTGAGAGAGAAAGTGGAAAGCACCAGAAGCACCAGTCTAATGTCTAAAATAACTGAGGATGTCCCAACCTCAGTCTTTGAACTCGCGGAAGTTCGGTCAGTCAATGTGGAATGAAAATTTTCTAGCTGATGATATATTTTTCAGTTTCTTTTTTCCCCAACCTTCATAATTAGGGAAATTATAAGGAAAGAGAATATGGAAAAAAAAATTCTTATGAGGGAATAGAGCTCATGATACCTGCAGCTCCACTCAGTCATATTTCCTTGAAAAAGGTGTTTGCTATTGACCACTGTAAGTGAAATTTAATTTAAGAGTGTGTCCAAAAAGCAAGACTGAGTAAATTTTCTGTTTTCTTCTGTGTTTTAATGTTATGGTTTCTTCTTCTTCTCTCCTCCTCCTCCTCCTCCTCCTCCTCCTCCTTCATGTATTTTTCCAACCCTGCTCCTTTGTTTTAGTTTTGGTTTTGGTAACGATTACCTGATCATTATATCAATGAAATTACTATTAAAGTGATTGTATATTTTCATTGATTTGGGAAACTCAGAATAAATAAAAGTATCTTGTCATATGGGGTGGGGGAAGAATTTGAATTGGAAACGATCAGGGCCCCAGGAATTCTGAGAACTAAGTGATGCATAATGTTGGTGGCCTCTGCTCCTCGCCCTGGGGCCTGATGGGGCCCCGCTGAGGCAGACAGGTGAATGGTAGCGGATCCTTCTCCAGGAGGTTGCACTTCTGCTCTCTATCCTGGGAGACACTGGCCCTCCCCTGCAGGGAGGCTGGCTTTAGTCACAGGGCCTTGCCCCTAGAAGGCTAGAAAGCTCTCCTGTGCCAGGCACGCAGCAGCGGCACACACACCACAGTGTGGAATGCTGTCACAAGACAGTAGATTTCAGACACAGGCTCACAAATCCTCACCTCTCAGAAAGGCGGGTCTGCTGCCTATTCCCATTTTACACATGTCGGAGCTGAGAAAGAGCTGGCCCAGGACTTCACAGTGAGAGAGACACAAAACTAAAACTAGAACCCAGACCACCAACTCAAGCCCACGACCACAGGTGACAGCGCCTCACCCTCCTTCTCTAAGGCTTGGGTAAGGCTAAGCAGAACCATCTAGAAGCAGTGTCATGCACTACCAGAGCAGACCCAAGGCCACGTTCTGCCGCCCCCTCAGGTCCCCTGGACTTGTGTCTCAAACGAGAGCTCCATTTCCCATTGCCCCATGAGCCCCAAACCCTCCCAGAATGGCCAGCCCCTTGCTTTCCTTCCTACTCCCATCTTTGCCCTAGGAGGCTGCGGGTGCTGTGGAAGGGACACTGGATAGAGAGCCCAGAGACCTAACTCCCTCTCAGCTCCACTCAAGTGGCATCCTGCACCACCGGAAAGCCTTCCCACTCCCCTGGGCTTCATGTCCCCACATGTTTAAAAGCAGATTCAACCCAGGTATCTCTGAAATCCTGTCTTCTTATCATGCTCAAAATTACCCAGCCAGGCTCCTTCGTCTAAACCCAGAGGCCTTTCCTACAGCTTCATTACCACCTGCCCTCGAGGGACCCTGACAACTCTGTACACCAGGGAGGTTAGCAGGAGAAAGCCTAGCCTGGGTGCCGGGAGGTCTCTCTACCCATGTTGAAAATCCTGACTCTTAAGAGATTCAGTGATTTAAAACCACAGAGTTGAACTGGAATTGGGACATCATCTCTCCCAGTTAGCAGTCCTGTGGCCCTATGTACACAAATCGCATGTAAAGTGCAGCTAACACGGGGCAGGGGTGTGTTGTGAATGGAGCACTCATGCTTCTCAGCTGACTTACACAAAATGCCTGCATACAGCTGAGTCTGTTGCTTGGCCCAAGTGGCAGCAGGACTGAAGCAGGGAACGCAGCCTCTCTGGGTCTTGGACAATGAGCAGGATGCACTGGAGAATATTCTGGAGCTTTCCCCTTGAACCTGCTGAGTTTCTGAGGCAAGCCCGTGGAGTCTGTATTTCTCTTGGATCTTGGATCTCCTACCTCTTTTGTGTGTGTGCGTGTGTGTAGCAGCTTTGTTGAGGTATGATTCACACACTATTCAATTACAATCCAGTGATCTTTAGTATATTCAGAGTTGTGCACTCCCCACTGTAGTCAATTTGGGGCCATTTTTATCATCCTAAAAAGAATCCCTGTACCTATTAGAAGTCATTCCCATCCTCCACACCCCCCACCCGGCCCTAGATAAGCACTAACCCACTTTCCACCCCTCTACATTTGCCTGTTCTGTACATTTCCTATCAAGGACATTGCACTCTATGTGGTCTTTGTGTCTGGCTTCTTTCACTGGGGCATAATGGGCCAGGGCTCACCCACGCTGCCGCAGGTGTCTCTGCCTCTCTGGGCACTTCCTGGCCCTGCTTCCCCAGCCTCACCCTGGCTGCAGCCTCTGGCCACTGGCTCACCGGCTCACCTCTCTATGGGGCTTCTCAGCACCAGCGCACCCCCTCCGAAACGCTCCCTGCAATGAGCAGATGCACTGGGCAGCCAGGGGTGCACAGCCCCCTCCACCTATCACCTCCTGCCCCAGGAAATACATTGCTCAGTCCTTTCCACAATTTGAAAGGTTTTAAGACAAACTGACCCACTGTTGACAGCACTAATTCCTTTCTTCCTCTCCAGTGCTCCTGTCTCTTCTCTTTTTTTTTCCTAAAGGAATTTTCTTAGATGCGTGTGGGGTTTTCCTGCCTCCAGCTGTCACTTTGGTATGGGGATTGATGTTAAGTAGCACTTACTGCCTCCAGCTCCAGTCCCCTGGTTTTATACACAGTACCTCCTTCACTCTGGGCGGGGGAGCCATCCTGATGCTAAGGCAGGGACTGAGGTGCCCGGATCCACTCCTCAGTGAGCAGCAGAGCGGGGACTGAACTCTGCCGCTCCAGGAACCAGAGTCTGCGACCACCCGGTGTGGTTCTGAGTTTCCTGCAAAGCCTCAACATGACCCAACATGCCTTAGATTCTTGCAACAGCCACAACAGCTCAGAGGAGGCCCGCCGAATGTTCTCCCTGACCTCTACAAAACAAAGACCCCAAGAGGTAGCTTTGCTAGTGTAAATAAGTTCAGAGGGAGCTGTTTCAGTACCTGTTTCCTAACACATCATAATGAAATAAACCCTTGATATGCTCATTGTTTATCTCTGCACACTGTAGCTGGCTCTGAAGCCTTTGGTGGCTCCCCATTGCCTCCCCCCTTCTAATTTTCTTTCATGTGACACAAAAGGCCCTTCATGGTGAAAGGAACCACGTTCCCTGCCATTCCAATCGTCGTCTCCCACTTCTCCAGACCACAAGATGATGTGAAGCTAGTTATCAACTGAGATTCCGCACATGGGAATCGCTGAAGTGTGAGGTGGGGTGGGGGAGACGCTAGATGGCCTGGCTCCTTAGCCACCAAGCGGAGGAGCTGAGGTTGGATCCTAGCACTTCAGAGAGTTCTCAGAGGGATTCCAGGTGAGTCAGCAAGTTGGCCAGGTCCACTGGTGAGATCTGAAACCTACATTGGTACAGAAACCAGGGGAAAGACGCAGAGGAGGTCAACAAGCCCGAGACGCAGAGGTGGGAGGGCTGCTGGGCAATGGACAGTGAGAAGTGACAGGAGAAGCCGGGTGTGAGTGACAGAGGTGGCTCTCACGGATACTGCTCAAACTCCAGGGGACTCAGCGGTGGGAGGAGAAGTGGGACTTCCCCCAGAGTTCTCAGCAGGGAAATCAAGAGAGACAGGAATGCTGGGAAGGAGGGAGGTGGGCCCCAGAACTGGGGTTGGCAAGTTAAATAGCCCAAGGAGCTAGGAGGAGTCAGAGAGAGAGACTTCTAGGTGAGGGGAGGTTGGATTCAAAGATGGGTGTCCATTGTTACATTACAAATCATCTCAAAATTTTGTGACTCAGATCAGTGATAGTCATTTTCTTTTGCAGTTTCTGGGAGCTGGGACTTTGGGGGAGGTCTTGTACCTCCTTCTGGAGTGATGGTCAGAAGTGAGCTGAACTGTAGCTGTCTGGAGGCTCCAGAGGGACCCTCTACAGTGTGCAAGCTGGTGCTGGCTATTGGCTGGGAGCCTCAGTTAGTCTCACCTGGGTCTCCACAGGAGCTGCTTGAGTGTCCTCACAGCATGGTGGCCAGCCTTCCTCATTCAGAGGAAGAAATGAGCAGAGACTGAGACAAAGCTTCTGTGACCTAGGCTCAGAGGTCACATACCTTCATTTCCACCTCTTCTACTGATCAGATGGGGCCATCCCTGGTTTTGCTAGGAGAGGGAACGACCCAGAAACATAAACACCAAGAAGTAAGGCTCATTAGGGGTCGGCTTGGAGGCTAGCTCTCCAAATGCATTTATTAAGCCCTACTATGTCCTAGAAAGGGCCTTACTATGTTCATGGTCTAAAGCCCTGCAATGTTCTGGGAAAGGTAACCATTCTTAACTGATGGTGATTGGTTAAGAATATATGTCATCTGTTACCTCATGTGCTGAGAGCCATAGCTGAGTCGGAATGACGCATGGCATTTTTGCCAGAACAGAGTGGTTGAGAGGTGACGCCAGCAAGCCATTGAGATGATAATGGTTATGTTAAGCTGTGTATTCAATTGCATATTAGACCCCTGCTGTCCGCCTCAGCCTGCTACTTTGGAGTTCTCGAGGGGATTCCCGGAGAGTTCCCATTGGTTGGGGAAGTGCCGGTGGAGGGATTTCCGGAGGAGGGAATTCCGGTTGGTGTGTGTGGTGTGTGGGGGTGGGGTGGGGGGGTTTGTGGGGGGGAAGGCCGCGTGCGTGGCNTGCATATGTACAAGTAGACACAGCCATTATAGGTTAGGGCCAATTTGGGGGAGGCCATGTACTTAGTACTAAGGTGGGAGTGCGGAGAATAAAGGAGTTCCTGTTTTGAACCTACAAGGCTGTGTGGCGGCTCCGTTATTTTGTGCCCAGCCAGACTGCGGCACTCATGAATCCTTCAATATCTCCAGCACCTAGAGCGGTGTCTGTGCAGAGTGGTGATGCAATGAAAAATGGTGACTATGTGACAATATTGTGAATCAGACTGCAGAGCCCAGGCCCCTCCGCCTTCCAGCCCCTCTATTTGTAATGGATGAGACAACTAAGGCCCAGAACTTTTATTCTTTTTTCTTTTCTTTCTTTCTTTTTTTTTTTTTTTTGTTTTTGTACTGGAGATTGAACACAGGGGCACTCTATCACTCAACTATATCCCTACCCTTTTTTATTTTGAAACAGGGCCTCACTAGATTGCTTGGGGTCTCAGTATATTTCTGATGCTGACCTCAAACTTGCAGTCCTCCTGCCTCAGTCTCTGGAGTCACTGGGATTACAGGCTTGTGCCACCGGAACTGTTAAGCAGCTTGCTCAAGGTTGCACAAACTACAAGAGAATGTGCTGGAAGAATTCATGCCCTGGTATTTCTGTCTTCAAAACTAGAGTGATTGCTGCCCCTCCAGGGTTCTCTGAAGTAGATCACCAGGAATGGAGACCAGGGAGAGGCCTGAGCTGTCCGTGTACACCATCTCCAGCTCCCCCACACTTTTCTTTTCCTATGTACAACTCTCATCAGACAATTCCTGACTCTCACCCTTCAGGAACTTCCGGTTTCAGAGTCAGAGTCTTCTGTGAGGCCAGGGAGGAACTTTAGGGCTCAAGGGACTGCTCAAGTCCACTCTTTAGTTAAGTCCTTCCTTTCCAGGGGGGGACTGGAAATCCCCATTTCCTGTTGCATCTCTGGCAAAGTCCCCTGAGGGCCTTCTAGGTCACACTTCCAGCTGCTCCCACATGGCCCCCCAGCCTCCCTCCCATGTCCTTCCTCAGCTCAGCTCCTGGTCAATATGGAAGACCCTTCCTCATGGGGCAGTGAAGAGCAGCACAGGCAAGAGTCAACCACAGGGCTCGAGTGTCCACCCTGCTACTGAGCTGTCACCTCCACAGATCACCTAACCTCTCCAAGTCTCTCCCAAGAAAATATGAGAACGGCCAACAAGTATGTGAGGGTGCTCACTATCGGGGAAATGGATGTCAAAACTACAATTTGATGTCATCTCACATGCTAATAGGTTGGATGTTACTAAAAATATAACAAATATTGGAGGCATCCAGGTGAGATTAGAACCCGGTACACTGTTGACAGGAATGTAAAATGGTACGTCAGCTATGGAAAACAGGTTCCACCCATATTAGAAAGAGAAGTACCACATGATCCAGCCACGTAATTAAAATCAGGGTTCCAGGGAGATGTCTACACTTCCACATTCATCGCAGCATTCTTCACAATAGCCAAGGCGTGGAAATAACCCAAATTCCCATCAATGGACTGTTGGATAGCAAAACATGCTATACACATACAATGGACTATTATTCGCCTTAAAAATTAAAAAAAAAAAATCCCAAAAGATGCAGCAACCTGGATGAACCTAGAAGATATGCCAAGTGAGATAAGCCAGTCACAGAGGAACAAATACTGAATTATTTCACTTATGTGAAGCATCTAAAGTAGTCATACTTTAGAAAGAAAGAATACAATAATGGCTGAGGGGTGGGGACAGGGTAAGTATGGAATGGGCACAAAGTTTCAGTTTCATACTGTACACTGAAAAGCTATCTAGAGGGCAAGTCTCGTGCCAAGGGATCTTAACGCAAGAACAAGGAAGGGGACAAGGAACCTTGGGCAAGTTTTGGACATATCACCTTGACTGTGGTGATTGTATCATGGGGGTTCACATCATCCAAACTCATTTGATTGAATACATGAAATATTAAGTTTGTATGTCAACTATACCTCCTTAGAGCTGTTTTTTAAATGGACTTATTAGAAGTAAAACACTGCAGCACTCATAGCCATGGTCCCTATGAGTAGGGAGGGATCTGTCAGGGCCAGCTATGGGAAGCCAGGTGCTGCTCTTCTCCCTCCCTGTCATTTAGGGTCTACATCTGCCACTCTCAGCCCAAGGAAGCCAGCAGACCCTGTCTCCTCCAGGCCCTGGCGCTTTTCTGAGCCAAGGACATGCTGTAAGTCTGAACAAGGCTCCCTGAGCCACCATATTTCTTTCCTTGAAGGGCTTTGCAGGCTCCAGAGTTAGCATTTGGCAAAGAGTCTTTGTACCATTTGATTCTCTCAGTGGGCCCTCGTAAGTTCAGGACACCAATGTTTATTGAGTTGAATGGATGAGTGAGTGTGGACACCTTTAACACTAAGACAGTCCAGTGGGCTTGGCCAGGGCCGGCCAGGGCCCAGAGGGCTGTTGGTGGTCTGTAGTGTTGACTGAGGAGAGTCAGCTCCTCAGCTCTGTCTCCCTGCTCCTCCTTGACCCACCCTCCCCTCCCCACCCATCCCTGCCTCCCGTTCACTTCCACCCCCAGCTGTTACCTCCCCCCAATCATCTGACCGGAAGAACAAACCTAACCAGCAGAGCCCAGTCCTCATGTCCCCAGGTAGATCTGCCACCAGCTGCCCCCTGCACTCAGAGGACTGTTAAGAGTTGCTTTTACTTTTTTTAATGTAGCCTCACTTCTCCAAGCTTCTTCTAATGATACTACTCTGACCAAGTGAAAAATTCTTCTCTTTTTTTCTTGGGATGGAATTTGCACCCACCCCCACCAGACTCCAGTAAATGAATGCTGGGCATGCCTGCTTCTCCCGGCGAACCTTGGCTAATCCAAGGACAGTCATTAACTTGTTATTCTAAGTAATCCTCTGCTGAAAGCTAGAAGCCGCCTGTGGTGGAAGACAGCAGAGTTTTCCAGCACAAAAATACTGGACTTGCTGGCTCGCATGAAGACAGACAGCTTCCCAGGGGGAGGGGGGTGACGCAGAGATGCAGGCGAGGCCCATTCCCTCCCAGACAGCAGGCAAGAGCCATTTCAAATCCAGCAGTCTGAGCTGGCTTTGTGTGCGTCAGCAGCCTGTCACTCACCGACATTTCCATCTCCATTGTCAGCACGGGTTCCCCACGTACCAAGTCAGATTAAGAGTGGAAGCAGCCCCTACCTTGGGTTTCTGAAACACTCATCTTGTCACACACACTACCTAGGACCCTTGATGCACGCCCAGCACCCAGAGTCTCCAGAACAACTCCTTTGAGGCTTCCCTCCTGTGGCTGCATCCTGCCATTCCCTTCTCTAACCTACTCACCATTCCCAATCCCATTAGGCTCTTCAATACCAAAACGCATTCACACAGCCTGCTCCCTTGGCCTGTGTGTCCTTCTCTACTCTCTGACAACAAATCCATACCAGATTTCAAATCAACTCATACACCCCGCCAGGCGTCTCTGGTTCCCAACACCTGCTGTCCCTCCACTGAGCATGTTGGTTGGTGGCATGAAGCCGAGTGCACACGAGAGCTGAGACACAAGCCCTTTAATGTATTGGACATGACACCACTTTGTACTTCTAAAGTGACACAGACGGGTCTTAGCATGAGCAGACGTTCTGGAAGGACCAGTCACTCTTTTCACTTGACTTTTAACACTTTTGTTCTTGAGAATGTTTCTAAGAAGCTATTCTGTGCCTCTTTACATTTAACCCACAACCCCTGATTTTTTTTTTTTTTTCAGTGCTCGGCATCAAACCTCAGGTCTCACCCATGCAAAGGCAAGCGCTCTCCCACCCGGCTACACTCTCAATCCTCCTCACAGATTCTCTTCATCTCCTGAACTTCAAGGGTCCCAAAGGGCAGCCTTTGACAGACAAACATGCAAACAGCTGCTGCCTTGGAGGCCTGAGCCTGGGAGCTTCAGCTGTCTGTCATCCGACCGTTATGATTTCCCCCTTTCAAACATCAGAACAGCTTCCTGGAGGAAGGGGTGTTCTAGACTAAGGAAGGCTGGAGTCTCTGTGAGCCCTGGCGAAAGGGAAGAAAGCTCACACCGAGACACCAGACTTTTACGTCCCAGCTCTCACCTGTGAAGTTCCGCTCCAAAAACATTTCAGAGAGGACTTTGGCAGACGTTTAAGACTTCTGCAAGCAAAGACACGTTCCTTCCAGGCTTGGAATTCTAAGTCTCCAATAGTAAACATAGAGAAACAGGGAGCATTTGTCTCTTACTGCCCACTGCGTGCCCTAGCACCATTCGAGATGATCACATACACATTTTTAATTGAATGCTTACAACCTCCCCACAGATTAAGCATTAAACCCCCACTTCACACGGGAAGAACTGGCACTTCCCTTCCTTTGGTGACCCTATAAATAAACAACACACAGGGCCTGGTACAGGAAATGCCTGAGGTCATGGGAAATCATTTACCTAGAAAAGCACTAAGGTTAGGAGCACTTAGTAGTGGAATTCGTTGTCACCAGCTCAAGCATGACAATGCTCAGCCACCCCTGGCCCAGGAAGTGTAAATGCAGGAATGAATGGGTGGCTTTTCCCATGCCTCCCTTGCCTGCTCCAAGGGCTGAGGCTGCCCAGAGACAGGCTTTGACCTCCTTCTCTCCTCTCTGGGAGAGGTCACAGTATGACTGTACCTATAGGGTATCAGGAGAGTGGGCAGGTGGAAGTCAAGCTTGGAAGGTCTAATAGATGACAACTGAGCCCTAGCCATGTCTTTTGTGAGCTAACACTGCAGAGATCTGTGTGTGCTCTGTTTACCACAGAACCACTAGTGTCTGGCCCATAGCAGCCACCCCTTGCATATTTGTCATATAAATGAACAGACACATCAGACAAGAGCATTGCTTATAAGTTAAGCAGTCAGCTAACAAAGTTAGCATTTGAGCTCAGGGTCATCTATCATGGTTTTTGAGAGGAGCTAACTCTCAGGGATACACAGTTACAGATGATGGAGAGATGCCTGAAGATTAGAGGGTGAGTCTCTCAGCCTTAAGGCAGCTTGTGGCAAAACCACTACACAA
Organism: Marmota marmota marmota; assembly: GCF_001458135.2. NCBI lineage: Eukaryota > Metazoa > Chordata > Mammalia > Rodentia > Sciuridae > Marmota > Marmota marmota. The sequence continues at coordinate 49,735,367 of NW_025999977.1, forward strand.
GATGTGTGGAGATTCAGGCCCTGGTCCTGCCACCGCCATGCCTGGCTGTGTGTAGCTAAGGAAGTCCTTCCTGGTGGTCTCACTTCACTTAGGCAAAATGGATTCTCCATGCCTGCCTACTCCCATACAGAGAGACACATAGGATAGGCATGCAAAACTGCTTTATTCATGGTAAAGGTGAGTTAAATACCAATTGCTTCCATCCTCCCTGGGTTTCTATTTCCTCATTTGTACAATGATGGTGCAGAGGGCACTGCCAACCGTTCCATGCCAGGATTCTGATTTGATCAGCAGGGTTTTCACACTACAGGACTCTGGTGGGCAGGGGTGGGGCTCCATTCACATCACGAGCTCTATGAATCCCCCACCACCACCCTCATTGGAATGGCCAGTGCTCTGCATATGTACAAGTAGACACAGCCATTATAGGTTAGGGCCAATTTGGGGGAGGCCATGTACTTAGTACTAAGGTGGGAGTGCTCAGAGAGGAGGTGTAGGTCTCCAGAGAGCAGGGCTGGTGAAGTCTGCTGGGCCCAGCAGATTGCCTACAAAACAGCTGACAGAGCAGAGGACCAGAGGAAGACCAACTTCCCTGCATCGGGATACCACTTCCAGGGCCTGGACAAGCTTCTCCTCCCCAGACTCAGGACTTGGCTTGGTTTTCTTCCCACCTAGGGATGGGGTGGAGAATGTCCAGAAGGAGCGCTCCTTGCCCTGCTCCCTAACCGATGGCTGCCCCAGCCCTTACAGTATGCACCAGGGAGCTTCTGCAGTGTCCTCTGGCCTAAGGGCCTAGGGCAGAAGGCCCCGCAAGGTCGTGAGATTTCCACCGTAGCCCTCAGTACCAAGCCTGGATGCCAGCGCTCATGGGTGTGTCCCGGTACTGCCCCACAACACAGAGCCATAACCCCTGGACTTAGCTGGAATACCTGGGAAGGAAATTTCAGCCTTCCTCAAATCAACAAAGCACATTCACAGTTAGAAATCCCCACCTTGGCCTGTGGGGCAGGATGGCTATATCTGTTCCTGTGTCTCTGGGCTCCTGCCGCCTGCTTTGTGGGAACCTGTGTCCAGAGGTGGCTCATCACGCTTTGGGGAAAGCAGCCGGTGCTTGACCTACCTGTCCTCCCGCTGTGCTTTCTGTCTGCCTGCCTGCTTCCCTGTCACCGCTGTGGGGATTCTACGGTTCCTCCGAGGGCCTGGGGCATCCATCCACATCACGCGGTGCCCTCCTCTGCTTGCCTTGGGTGGCCCTGCCACTCTCGCTGGGTCCCCCTTCAGGCGCAAGCCTCAGCTCTGGGCGGGTGCAGGGAGCTGCCCCTCCAGCCTCATGCCCACACCCCGGGGCTGGCACCACATCAAGGTCGCGTTAAAGAGGCCCTGGAAGCCTCGCATGTGGCCCAGGGTCCGAGCCCTCATTAGGCGGTGGCGCTCTCACACACACGGCCTTTAATGTGGTGCGACGGTATTTTTCAGGCTTCTTTTCAGAAGGAAAAAGTTAATAACGTGAAAGCTTTATTGCCTCTGCGTCCCCCCTCTGAGCCGTGCCCTTTGGTCGTGCCACGCCGGGGCTAGTTAAGGCCGAGGCCGGGATTTCCTCCTCCCTGGGAACGACGGTAATTACAGCTCGCAGGGGCCGGGCGGCCAAGTGGCAGCGCCCGAGGTCAACCTCGGAGGCCAGAGGGAGCTAGGTGTGAGCTGGCGTGGCCCTCGGCAAAGCAGAACCATATGGGGAATCCATTACCTGCTCTACAAAGGAGGCGGCCGCTAATAAACGAATTTACTGGGTTAAATAAATACGCCGAGGGCTGTTAAAAGCCTGGCCCTGTGACTTCAAGTCACCGACATTTTTCACTTGTCAGAAAGGGGCTTTTGGAAGCTTTCAGGCGGCCTGCCTTCCTGCCCGTGTTTACGCACCCACCGGGCCCCTCTGCGCCTCCCCAGCACCGACAAAGAAAGGGCCTTTGTTCGGCGGCGTGGAGACCTCCAGGTGGGCAGGGGGACACCGCGCGGCGGCGTGTGCGGGCCTCGGCGGGATCCTGCGCAGCGGAGGCCCAGGGAACCCAGCTCCGCTCAGCGCTTCGCAACCGCGCTCGCCAGGACGTCTCCGGAGTGTCGCAGTCCTCATCGCTGGGTCTCTTTATATATATATATATTATTGTAAAATGCATGTCACACACAAGTTACCACTTTAACCACTTTAAAGTGCACGATTTGGTACATTCATAAGGCTGGGCGCCATCGCTATTCTCTGGTTGCAGATTTTCGTTATCCCCCAGCGAACCCCTGTGCTCACTCTGCGGAGACTCTCTGTTCCTCTCTCCTCCAGCCTCTGGCAACCACTAATCGGACTTCTGTCTCTGGATTTGGCTATCCCAGACATTTCCTATACATGAAATCATAAGATAGGCAATGTCTTCTGTGTTCCACTTCCAACAAGGGTAATGTTTCAAGGGTCAATCATTTCACAGCAGGTATCAGTATTTCACTCTTTGTTAGGGCTGGGTAATATTTCAAAACGTGGATAGACAGAATTTGTTACTCCATTCCTCTACTGGTGGACATTTGGGTCCTTTCCATTTTTGGCTGTTGTGGAAAGTGCTGCTGTGAACATTCTTATACAGATTTTTGTCTGAACACCTGTTTTCAGTTTGGGGGTGGGTTATGCCTAGGAGTGGAATTGCTGGGTCATACAGTAACTCCATGTTTAACTTATTGAACACCCACCAAACTGTTGGCTATGTCCTTCTGTTCTTGGGAGCAAGTAAAGAAACAGAAACATCTTCTCCTACAATATTATAAGCCCCAAGTGTAGGAGTTCTTCTCCTCCTCTTAGTGACAGATGAGGAAACCAAGAGATTTATGGTCATACCAAATACAAGCAGCAGGGATTTGAAACCTGGCCCTTCAGACCATTGGATTCATAGTCTGTACTCTTTCCATCACCCCCAGTGATTTGAGAATGTACAGGAAATGGTGCATTTCCAGGGCCCCCAAGAAGGTCTTGACAAGTTGTTAAGTAACTTACCTAAATAATGCCACAGAGCGGGTGAGCATCCCAGGAGGCCCATACAAAAGGACACCCCAGAACACTGAAGACTTCTAGGAGAGGAAACACATGACTTGTCACATCTCATTCACATGGACAATGGTGTGAACATGGGCACTGTGATGACACATTTGTTCTTAACCAAACAGGATTATTTTCTCCAAAAGGGGAGGTTATGACATTAAACTGTGTTTGCCAATTCTAGAATGCGATAGGTTACATTTTCAGACCCTTTCTATGGGAAATGTCTAATGAGAACTGTCACTAAATAAAGCAATAAGTCATCATTTCCCACTCTGCCTTTTTTTTCTTTCTTGTGTAGATTTTATTGTTATAACCCAGGTAATTCCTTTCAGCATATTTCATCCTAATTTTTGTTTTCTAATTGAATCCTTTACCTTCTTGTGTATCAACCACTTCACTGCCCCCTATGCCTGCCTGTGCCTTCAGCTACATTTTTAACCTCCTGATCACCAGTCAGTTCCTGTGATCTGCAGATATGACCAAGATAGAAGAAGGAGCCCAGGTTTTAGCAGCGAAGGTCCTGGCTTGAAACCCAGCTGCAAGGCTAAGTATGTCAGTGGGATTAGGCAACATTCGGGGTCTACCTTAACCTTCGTGGTGTCCTCACCTGTGATTATAAAGTAAGTCATGCAGGACTGTGATGATCATTTAATTAAATAATGTAGTTTCTAAAATCCCCACACCTACCACAGTCCTCAGCTTGGGGCAAGTGGTCAACATCCCCTGTGCCCCGTTCTCTGGTGGTGGGGGGGTGGGGACAATGAAAAAAAGAACAATATACTTTAAATTAAAATGATTCCAGGCAATGTGGAACATACTTCCCCTGTATCTCAACCCTCTTGTATGGTCCTACTGCAATCCAAGTTGCAGAGAAAGACATTGAAACAACTCGTTGAGGAGATTTGGACAGACTGAGATGCCACAGAATTCAGTGAGCCCCCTCCCATGCTTAGGTCCGTGGGGCTGGGAAAGAAAACCTCCCACAGTCCAGGTCATTTGGGATGGAAACAGCTTTCTGGCTTCTAGCCACACTCTTGTACCCCTCTTGGTGGCATAAAACAAGTGAGTTTTCTGAGAAAAACAGCTCCCTTTGGAACAGAGAAAAGGGGGGAAAGTCGGAAAAGTGTTTTTAGATAATGAGCAGAAGTTTGCCATCAACTTGATGCATGTCAGATTCGCCAAAGAGGAGTTATGTGCCGCAAACTCACTTCTTTCAAGTCCTGTTTATGGTTGGTTAAATAAGCAATGGGGTGATCTGTCACCTCAGCTCTCAGCCGGTGAGCGGAGAGAGCAACAAGCCAATCTGATGTGAAATGATTTGGACAGTAAGTAAATAAATCCCACCTCGATAAGCTGGACTCTGCTGCAGCTCTCCCACGGGCCCTAAACATTTTGATTAAGGACTGATGAGGATTTCCCAGGGAGAAGCTAGACTCATCTTCCCTGGAGGTCCCTGAAGATAGAACCACATCCCATTTGTTAGGGATAGTTTAGGTGGAAGAGGGTAAGTGAGTTAAAGGGTGAACCGGATGACCTTTATAGGTCTCTTCCACCAAGGAAGCTGGGGAATGTTATCTCATTGATGCAAAAACTCAGCTTTGAAGCATGACTCGAGTATTGGACTCCTGTGGAATTTCTGCTCAGTCAATGCATACATGATTAGAGGGAAACATGGAGGGATGAACAGAAGGAGTCTCAAGGTTGCTTTGCAGTTTTCAAAAACCTCATATATGATATGTCTACCACCCAAAAGGCAGATTACTGGAGCAGGACTCTTACAAACACAAAGTCACCATATTATTGGATAAGAAGAGTTTCTTCCTGTTTAAATGTCTTGTGTTGTTGGTGGAAAAGTTTTAACTTTTCCATGATCCATGAGAGATGGAAATGTTTTATTTATGCACAGACTTTTCTGGGTTTATTTGCATTCCTACTCACTAACCATTTGAAAACATTGCCCAAGAAGCCACGTCCTTTAAAATGGCCCCAGATTAACAACGTACTTTATTTAGTGTTTCAAACTATTCCAAACTCTTTTCCATGTATTTCATTCAGAGCTGACAGCATCCCTTGGCACGTGGCTATGATCATATATGATCACTAGCAGACACACTGTCTGAATTTGAATCCTTGCTCTACACTTATCAATCTTATTGCCCTGGACAAGTATTTAACTGCTCTGTGCCTACGTTTCCTCATCTATGCTGTGGGAATGATAATGACGTCTAACTCAGAGGGTTGTCCTGAAAAGTAAATGAGTCAAGCTACATGAAAAACGTGGGAGGAGGTCTGGTGTTATTCTTGCAGCTCGACACAGATTTCAAAGGCTAATCAGGCAGATAAGGCTGCTCCTCTTTGGCGGATGAAGAGGCCAGAGATTCTTCTCTAAGGCACACAGCAAGGAGGCAGCCATGCTCAGACCAGAGCCAGAGACAATCATCTCTATCCCAGTGCAGGACTTTTCCAGTGTAATGAACACTCCAAACTCACGCTCAACTTCTACTTACTATTGCTTAATACTGAGTGACTAACTGTGGCCTAAGATTATTTATTACTGAAAATTCCACGAGAATTTTGCGTGAAAATGAGAACTTCCGGTGTTTACAGGTCTGCCGAGGTAGGCCTCACTAGAACAAGACTGTTGCATTATCTACTCTTCCTTCTCTTCCTTTTGTTTGAATTTTGCTTTTCTTTTTGCTTCTTTCTTTCTTACTTTCTTTTCCATTAAAAGGATTTTTCACCAGGTGCAGTGATGCACACCTGTAATCCCAATAGCTGGCAAGGCCCAGGCAGGAGGATTGCAAGTTGGAGGCTAGTCTCAGCAATTTAGTGAGGCCCTAAGCAAGTTGGCCCTAAGCAACTTAATGAGACCTTGTCTCAAAATAAAAAATAAAAAGGGTTTGGGACTTAGCTCCGTGATAAAGCACACATGGGTTCAATTCCCACTACATAAAAAAAAAGAAATAATAATAATAATAAAAGGAATTTTTCTTACTTTTCTTTTTTAGAAAAATAACATTTATGTTTTCTTAGATTATACAGAAACACATTTTATACTGTTGAAAATGTGGGAAATGGGTGAAAAATAAAAGAAGAAATTTTAAGAGATCCAAAACTCCATCACTCAAAGATAATTGTCATTTTGGCATATTTCTTTTGTGTCCCTCCTCTACGCGTGTGATAACATTTGTATCCTTCTTTTATACAATTTGGATCTTGGTGTGGGGATGGTTTGTGCAACACACAGCATGATTTAATTTCTTACCTTTTAAGCAAGCACTCAGAGAGAACATTTTCTGGAATACAGATAAAACAGCAGAGGGCCAGGGGTAAAAGCAAGGGCCACTTGGGTTTGAGTCCTGCTCTAACGCTTGTTAGCTGTGTGACCTTAAGAGAGTTTACTTAACCTTACCGTGTCTCTATTTTCTCTTGGTGAGACAGCGACAGTAGCACACACCTCATAGGGTTGACATGCTCATAGAATTGAAGAAGTTAATTGTGTAAAACTCCTAGAATGGTGGTTGGCACAACAGTGTTCACTAGAAGTGTGTGTTCCTTAGTGTTGGCCAGTGGCACACGCAGGATTTGCTGCTTTTGTCCTGCCAGTCTTCCCTCGAGCTGCATTTACTATAGAATTTTTAATTGCAAACAACAGATGCACAAGCCAATTTAAACAAACAAAAACTTAAAAGGACACTGAGTAGGATATCCAGTTTTCCAACAGAAATGAGTCTCAAATAGTAGGAACATTTTAGTAATGACAATAACCATTTCCCAAGTGGCAACTATGTGCCAGACACTGGCCGCCTTGAGCACTCGGTCACAATTATTTAATTTGTTCTCAGAAGCCCCTACAAGATAGCTCTGAGGCTCTTCCACACAGAAGAAGACTGGGTCTCAGAGGGGCTAAATGATTTCCTAAAGTCCACTCAACTAAGGAAGTAATGAAACCAAAATTCCAACCCAGGTGTGAACTACTCTTTCTAGGTAGTAGAGCTCTTTCCATCGCTCATTGATTCAGTGTCATGACATGCCAGACCAGGGATTTTTTTTTTTTTTTTTTTTTTTTTTTTTTTTACTATGCTTAGTTGTAGATGGACACAATATCCTTATTTATTTATTTATATGTGGTGCTGAGAGCAAACCCCATGCCTCACACGTGCTAGGCAAGTGCTCCACCGCTGAGCCCCAGCCCCAGCTCAGACCAGGGAATTTGTGGTGCGCACAGAAGCGTGATCCCTGTCAGCATGCTGCTTATAACGTACTTGAAAAGAAAGATGTTTGTCCATTTGTCACACAAACAAATGTGACATTTCATCTATAATGAGGGCTCTGAAGGAGAGCTCTGTTGCGCTCTGTAGCATTCTGAGAACCCGAATGGGGGGACTGACCTTGACATGGAGGTCACAGATACACCCTTGAGGAAGTACTGCTTGAGCTGAGATAAGGGTGAGAGCGGTGATTCAGGAAGAGGAAGTAGAAAGGGTCTATAGGAAAAAGAGGCACAGGGCTGTGGGAGGCAGACAGTTGCCAGGGATATATGTGCAAGGGGAGGAGAAGAGGAGAGGGCTGGGGAGAGGGGAGGCCAGAGGCAGAAGAGGGAAGCGACGGAAGGATTTGAAGACAGTGGCGGAGACTTGATTTTCTCCTAAGGTTAAAGGAAACTGTTAAAAAAATTGAAAACAGCAGAATGTATCGGTTCACCCCAATAATCCCAGACCCTTGGTTGGGGAGTGTGGAGGCTGAGGCAGGAGGGTGCAAGTTTTAGGTCAACACAAGCAACTTAGTGAGATCCTGTCACAAAATAAAATCTAAAAAAAAAAAAAAAAAGGGTTGGGAGGTTGCTTGGGGGTGTAGCTCAGAGGCAGAGCCCTTGTCTAGCATGCACAAGGCCCTGGGTTTGATCTTCAGTATCCCTAAATAAATAAACAAGTAAACAAATAGAAATAAAAATTGACAATGGGAGATGACAAGATTAGATTTCATTTCAGAGATTACTCTGTCTTCAGTGGGGAGGCTGCAGTGAGGTGGGAGCCAAAGCAGGTACTTGTTCACCAACAAGGGGCTGCCACAGTGGCCTGGTAGATAAGGACGAGGGCTTGGACCACCATATTGGTGGATATGGAGAGAAATGAACAGACTCAAGAGCACTTTGGGAGGTAAAAACCAGAGCTTACTAATGAGTTGGCTGTGAAAAGAGGAGAGGGAGGGGACAAGGACAAATCCAGGACTTTGGATTGTTTTAAACTCAGAAATGGTCGTCCTGGTCACTGATGTGGTGAATATTGGGGGAACACCAGATTTGACAATGGTCATCATTTGAGTTTTTGGACATGTCAGGTTTGGGGTGCTGGAGAGGACGAGATGGCCAATGCCCAGCACTTGCCTCCTCTTCCACCAAGAAGAACCACAATGACTAACAGCTGCATTTTAAGGTGAGTAGCACTAGAACCCAGCAAGAGATAAGAACCCTGCGAGGCTGGGACAGCAGCATAGAGAATGGAATAAAATGCAGGAGCGACATTAACTCTGGTTCCCCAGCTGAGGGGACTTCCCCAGCAGGGGAAAGGATGACTACGAGAGTCCCCATCAGCCCCACCACTGTGAATACCAGTAACCCCATCACAGACCCTGGTAACCCTGCCAACAAGAGAGAGAGAGAGAGGCTGGGAGCCCATCGGGGGACTTCCTGGAGTCTACACATAGCTTTGTTCCAGAGAAGGAACTTGTATTGTCTTCCCTCAACCTCAGGTCAGAGGCTGCTGCAGTGTGGGATACACATTGGGTGCCATTGACCCCACGCAGCTGGGCCTGAGGTGCCTAGTCAGCCAGAGCCACAGAGTCAGTCCACTCTTCCTCAGTAATCAGCCCCAGCCACCTCCATGATCATCCTGAAATTCCTGTCCTAATTAACCAAAGGTGCCTCCCTGAGCCAACTGATCTGCTGAGTTGGGTCCCAGCTGCTAGTAGGCCCAGGCATGTGTTTTATACTTTATGCCCCCTGCTGCTGTGGACAATCCCTAGCCACCTGAGCTGCCATTGGCCCCAAAGGCATGTCACCACTGCTGAGGAATATATCCACCATTCTCCACATTCCCAGCACTACCACGTCCATTGCTAGAGTGGCCATATAGTGGATGCCCCACCCCTACTGCTGTGTGTACCACACCTGAGTCACTAGAATATTGCTCCCTCCAAAGTACCATTGGTGACAGAGGGTGTCTCCAACCCTGCCACCACACACTCTGCTCAAACCCATTTTTGACACCTGAAGAAGCCTTAGGAGGTTTTACTCTGGTGCCCAGTTAGAGCCAAAGCCAATGTAGCTTACCAACTGCACCCAGGACAGGTCTTCACAAGAAAGCCATTTTCCAGAATAGCCTCCTTCTAGAAGAGGTAGAGACCATTGATTCACCAGATGTGCAAATATCAAGGTAAGGTCACAAGAAATATGAAAAAACAAGGTGACATGATGCCTTCCAAGAACACAATAACTGTGGCACATACCTCAAAGACAAAGACAAAATGCCTGACAAACAATTCAAATGGATGACTACTGGGTAATTGAATGAGATTCAAGATAACACAGACAATTCAACAAAATTAGGAAAACAAGTCATGATATCAACGAGAAATTCAACAAATAGATAGAGATCTTTAAAAAGAACCAAACAGAAACTAATAAGTCAAAAAAAAAAAAATACAGTTGAAAGCCCTATGATAGACTAGATCAAGCAGAAGTAAGAATTTCTGAATTTGAAGGCAGGTCTTTTTAAATACCTAGTCATATGAAAAGCAGGAAGGAAAAGGGAAAGGAAAGGAAAAGAAAAAGGATGAGAATGAAGACAGCCTTCAAGACATCAGGGACAGCACGGAAACAAACGATCACATTTTTAGAGTGAATGAAGGGAAAGAAAAGGGGAAAGACATAGAAAAACTGTTCAATAAAGTAATAGCTGAAATTTTCCCTGACCTTGGGAAATGCATGGACATCCAGGTACAGGAGGCCTATAGGACCCCAAATAGACATGACCAGAAGAGATCCTCACGATGGCCTAGTAATTGTAAGGGAAAAGGACCAAGACCTGGTTAAGGATACCCCAAGTGATTAACCAGAATCTTGACATAGTAGGAGCAAATGGCATGACATATTTAACTCATATTCATTAAGAAAAAACTGCCACCCAAGACCACTACACCCAGAAAAGATATCCTTTACATATATCCATTATATACCTTCCAAGGCACACAAAAACTGGGGGAACTCATCATCATCATACCAGACTTACCAAAGATGCTTAAGGAAGTCCTACTTACTTAATGTCTTTTTAAAATGAAAGTATAATATTATATATAAAATATAAAAAAGTGAAAGAAAAATAACCACCATCATGTAAACAGGTGAAAGTAGAAAGCCCACTAGAAGAACACATACCCAAAAAATAAACAGAAAAGAATCACATCCTAGCCATATAGCAAAACCCCAAAACACAAGGATGAACAAGAGAGGAAGAAAAAGGACATTCAAAACAAACAGAAGTACATTCACAAAATGATAGGAATTAAGTCTTTACCCATCAATTATGACCTTTGAAGTCAGCAGACTAAATTCCCCAATTAAAAGATACAGAGGGGCTGAATGGATAGGAAAACAAGACCTAAGGAAAGTCTGCCGACCAGAAACTCTCTTCACCAGTAAAGACACTGAAAATGCTGAAAGCTTGAGATGTCTTAAAAATACTCCCCTCAAAAAAAAAAAAAAAAAAAAAGACATTAAATAGGTAGTAAGGTATAGAGGTTCAGAGTTCACAAGCAATGTCTGGAATAGAATTGTTTGCGTAAGCCTCCATCATCTGCGTATAAATTGTAGTGAACTTTCATCACCCTTTGGGGCTGTCCCACACCTGAACCTCCTCTCCTGTTTGCAAGGCACACCTTCCATGGTAGAAGCTAAAAGACCTACAGCAATTTCAATCTAGAGCCACGTTTCTCAGGACCTCTGTGATCCCATAAGCCTCTGTTTTGGCTTGGCCCTGAGTTACTCCTCCTATCATGCAGGGACAAGTCCTTCTTCCATCTTGTGGCTAAGTAAACTGAGGCTCAAGGACCAAAAAGAGAAGCTGTTATGTTGTTGGCTAAGGAGAACAAGCTTTTCTGTGACAAGCCACTCTGGTGGCTCTATTGAGCCCTCACTCCTACTCTTGCCACCCACACAGGAGACCAGGAACCTTGCAGAGGTCCAGGACCTCACTGCCCCTCATAGCCCCTGCCGTGCTTGCCCTCGGCAGGCAGAGCAATTACGTGGTAAATTTGGAATTATCTACCTAGGATGAGAAAGCAGAGTTTATTTTCTGGCTCTGAATAATCAAGATTGTTCATCCCCAAAGCTGTAAATATATTACCCAAAAATTGCAAAGAGTTGAAAGAAAACCAGTTCATCAGCAGATTTAAAACAAAATTCCCTTTTTTACCCCATTAACAATAGGATTTCATCTTAATCTACATTTTGCTTCAGTATGAACTTTATTTCATTTTGCTTATCTAGATGAATGTAATAAAATGGACCCAGGTGAGGCACAGTCACTGATAATTGAGGCAAAACAGAAGCAATTTGGCCCTTGAGAGGTTTTGCTTGAATAGTATATCAGCATTGTCCAATAGCACTTTCTGTCTTGTAGAAAATGTTCCTAGGCTGTAATTTAGTAGTTCCTAGCAACACGTGGCTATTGAGCCCTTGAAACGTGGCCAGCACAACCAAAGAATAGAATGTTCAGAGTTAATTAATGCAAATATAAGTTTAAATAGCCACAAGTTGTCTAGTGGCTACTGTACTGGACAGGACACAAGACATTTGTGACAGGTGGCCCTCTCTACTGTGACCCCATCTTCTTCCCAAACAAGAAGCCCAAAGTTCATCTACACTTCCCCAAGCTAATGATGTGAAGCTTGCTTCGGGGAAGGGGACAGGGTACAGAATTAGCCCTTTCCCTGTGCTGTGGGTGGGTTTATTAATTGTCTACTTGATTGCTTTTGCAAAGGGTCTACCTTTCTGAACCCAGAACTAGGAGCTCTGAATTCGAAGCCATTTATTAGGCTTAAATTTATGTGGTGTGAAATCTGTTAGATCATTTGCTCATCAGTAGGTTGTCTAGAAAAAAGGCCCAGCTACAAAGGGTTTTCAGGTGAGGGTCAGCAGTGTAATCAGAAACAGACCAAGCCTGGCCTCCAGCAAAAGTGTGGGCTTTCAGTGAATTTTGAGTTTGAGAAGTGGACTTTTGAAGGCCTTACCATTGATAACATTTCCTCTCTTACTAAAAAGAAGAAAAGTAATTATTTTTCACTATTGTTCAGCTTAAAAACCGAAAGGTAGAAGCCCCTAGTGGTTCACATTTGAAAACTTAGAGTACATGAGACTGCTAGGCTGAATGAAACCATCAAACCTAATAGGCAGTTGTTGGGATGCGATGGGAAGGTTTGAATAAAATTTGGACTGAGTCATGCAATAGAACTGGCCAGCCAACTGCAGCCATCAGAGGCACAGCTGATATTTACTGCAGTTTACAAGAGAAGGTCATCGGTCTTGGTTTGGACATCACTTCATTCACTGGACAAATCATGGGCCATGAAGGCCCTGAGCTGTTTCCAGGGAAACAAAGATGAAGAGGCAGCTGCTGGCCTTGGGGAATCACAGTTCCAGGGGAGCCCAGTGGGAACCTGCAGGTGCCATCCATGGAGAGCCATATTCTTCAAACTCATTTGATGGGTAAGGATCAGAGGAGGTGCATTTCAAAAAGCAGATTTCTAGGTCTTTTTCCCCAAATATTTTGATTTCATGGGTTTGTGGTAGGGTATGAGAATCTGTAATTTTATACAGTTTTCTTAGAAGATTCTAACTTTAACGTAATGAATGCATGATCTCTGCACCCAGATTGCCCCAAGGGCTTCAGCAAGCCCTGACCCTTATGCACATCACTAAGCCCGGCTTGATCCAGCTCTCAGCTACTCTTGGGAGGCTTCTTGCACTACCTACCTTGCACCCAGATTACTGGAACCCCCTTCCCCTCTCCCCAGTCTCCATCTTCCCTCTGTAATCTGTGTGCAGAGTTGTTGTGTGACTTTCTAAAACACGAAGTTTTCTTGCTTAAAACCACTTGCAGCTCACACTTCCTGAGAACCAAGGCCTCCCTGGGCTTTGGTGATGGATCTGGCCCTGCCCTCCCCCCAGCTCATGCCACCAACACACCAGCCCCAGGAGGGCTTTCCAGATCTTGCCAGATCTGTCCACCTGCTTCTGCCAGAGTGAGCAGAGAGAAGGGGACCTATGACTTGAGATTACGGACAGCAAATGGTCCAGGAGGTGAGTGTAGGGTATGGGGACTGTCCCAGTGGGACACAATCTAGGAAATAAAGGAAATGGGAATCTCCAAGAGTGTAAACGTCAGGCTGCAGAGTTTGGTTGTTTTTGTGGAAATGGAGAAAATATCTGATTAAAAAGAGTTTCCCGGGGAGGAAGGGGGAATAGACAGCCCCAGAGAGTCCTCCTGGTTGTGGTCTGATTATTGTTGCAATGTTGCTTTGTCAGGGATAAGTTGAACCTGAAGCCTTCTACTCATTCATGGGGGACAAAAGGGAATCTCAGAGAGTCAAATGTCCTCCAATGCCCAGGTGCTACCCTTCACCCTGACTCCCACCTTCTTCCAGGTGTCACTGCCCATGGAGAAGGGAGTGGCATGCCTGGGCCTGGCCTGGGGCCACCGTTTGAGGCTCCTGGCCAAGCTGGCAAGACTGACTGGGGCACATTTTCCTCCTGTCTGATCACTTAATGTGGAGTGTGAAAAGAGTTCAGTGCTGAAAACACAAACACTGTGGACATTCAGTGGAGCTGGAGGATGGACTGTCCTGAGAGAAGGGACGAGTCAAAGCCTCGAGGCCTGGCAAAGCTGCTTAGAGCCTCTGGGCAGCAGAGCAAAGTGACCAGCAGGGGTGTCTGGGGGAGGGGTCGCGTGAGAAGCCATGTCACTTAAGCCAGCTCAAGACAGAGGGTAGGCGAGGGAGGCACAGATGGGGCAGCAGTGAGAAGATGAGCCCTCGGGCCTTCCTTGGTGACCGCAGCCAGGGGGCAGCCAGCATCAGCAACCACTACTGCCATAAAACCTCTCGAGTCAAGCCCCTGACCCCCCGTGGCAACTCCATTAATGCTAACCACCTGGCACCTGCCATTTGGTGGCCTGATGCTGGCCAGGCCTCCTCGGGCACCTTTCATGTGACATTCCTCCCTCCCTGACTTGTAAGGTTACTGCCTATGGTGCTGGGAGATGAGAAACAGGCCTCAGGGGTGAGGAGGGGTTGTGGGGATGCCCCGGGTTCCCTGCGGGCAAAACCAGCAGCTCCATTCCCACGGAATTCTTGTTTTCAGAGATTCGGGTGCAATTTCAGGAGGGGTTAGCTTCATAGAAGTCCCCGGGATTGATCTGTACAGTGGCCTCAATCGGAGTCAGAAAAGGTTGCCACATCTGGCTGCCAAATCTGTAGCCACAGGCCTGTCGTCAAAGGATCGGGCAAAAGGCCTCTGCCAGTACCATGCCTTGCAGAGGAACCAGGACCAGCACTGAGGGGCTTGAGCTGTCAGGGCACTGTCCCCTTTGAGGATGCTCCTCACCTCTGCAGAACCTATGTACAAAACCATTTGGTCCCCAGTCTCTCCAAATAGCTAGGGGGACTCAAAGTATGAAGCACTACTACCAAAGCTATTGCTACAGGAGAAACAGAATTGTTCCGCAGTTTATAATAATTATAAGCATAAATCTCATAAAGCCAAATAACCTGTGGAGTGGGCAGAGAGAGGGCTGTGGAAGTCATGCAGAGCCAGGTTCAAGTCCTGCTGCTGGTCAAGATCTCAGCTTCACATGGAGCTCTGTAATTTCTCCAAGGTCTATCTTGCTAAGGGTTATGAAGTTTAAATGAAACAATGGTCATAAAAAACATTTTGCAGAGGGGTCGGACTGGGGAGGGAACTAGCGTTTTCTATTGTCAACCTCATGAGTTGTTTCATGAATATCTCTTTAACCTTCCAATGACAGCATGAGGCAATTATTTCCATCCCGGTATTACTAATGAAAAAGCTACTAGAGGTAGTTAAATGCCTGTCTCACCTCACACAGCCAGGAAGTAGCCCAAAGTCTTGAATCAGGATTCAGCGTACTCTCACACCATTTCCCAAACAGTGTGCAGTGTTGGATCCTGCAGGGACCCCTGTCCACAGAGGAATCCTAAGTGGGGGAGATGAGGCCTACAGAACCGGAGCCACAGGGCACCTGGGTTCCCAGGGTTGATGACAGCACTCCCACAGGGCCCCAGGGAGGGGCAGAGGGTGGTACAGGATGTCTGGGGGAAACTCTGAGCTCGCTGCTCATTTGGAACTGTTTTCCTTTAAGGGGTGATTTACATTTCTCCCTACTGGCTGTTTGATCTCTGGCCTGAGCACTGAGCACTGAGTGAGCCCACCCCACTGGGCTCCCATGACCAGTCCATGGCTAGCTCAGCCTGACAGCCTGGACGTTGGGCTGGTTCTGACCTGCAACTGCACCAAGCAAGCACAAGAGGCAGAACTGGGAGGAGGAGGGACGTCCATCAGTGTTATTTCCAGGGAGGCAGGGTGGTGGGGCAGAAAGAATAAGAGCTTCTAGTCAGAGATACCACAGTTCCAATCCCAGGACCATAGTTTATCAATTGCAAGACTCTGGGACATTTTGTGTAACTACTCTGAGCCTCCATTTTCTTATTTGCAGTACAGCCTCCCTTGAAAAGATTTTGGGGTCAATAAAGATGGATAATGAGTTTGGAGCCCTTGATTTAGAAAAGGCGTTCCAAACAAAGTTTGTTAATTCACCAGGAAAACAGGTCCAGCCACATCACCCCATCCTTAAATACCAGCCTCTGCTTCAAGTTTGCAGTGTTTCCAGGAAATGGGGTTGCAACCCAGGAATCCCACCGAGAACCATTTGCAGTGGTGAGGACAGAAGGCCAGGGGACTATCGGGACCCCCAAACTGGGAGCCAATAGCTGACTCTCCTTCAAACTCTGCCTCTCATCTGCTGTGCAAATTGACCATCTGAGCCTGACCAAGTGGCAGCAGGAAGGTGGACAGGAAGGGCAGAAGAGGACTGAGATAAAGCTCCACAGACCTCAGGCTGCAGAGAGGCTCCCCATCTGAAGCAGCCCCCCTGGTGAGAGTTCTTCATTATCCCTATTTATTTAACACCTAAGTAAGTGATTAAAGGAACAGAGCTGGCATGGTGGCATGTGTCTGTTGTCCCAGCACTGGGAGACTGAGGCAGAAGGATTGCTTGAATCCAGTACTTCAAGGCCATCCTAGGCAACATCTAAAAAAAGAAAACTACAGAAGCAGAGACTTCACTGAGAAAAGCCAGAGAGTTGGCAGGGACACCCATGGAAATTGAGTATTTTTTAAAAGGGAAAAAAAAAATGCAAAGACATTCAGAACTGGCAAAGCAGAAACTACAAACCATACCAACTATCACCAGGCTACAGCACAGGGTGACCATGGGAACAGCCTGCCCAGCGGGTGAACAGAAGCCCCCCTCACAGGGGAGGCATTTGCTCCTACCTGCCGCCCCTTGGCTATGTGCACTCATTCAGGATGCGACATGCATGAGAGCGTAGGTCGGTCCTGAAGGCAAGGCCCTGCTCATTCCTTCACAGCCCACGTGTGTCCAGACCCGAGTCTGCCCTTTGTTCCCTGGTGAACAGGGTTCTGGGCCCGGACAAGCCCTCCAGCCCTTGCAGGTCGAATGTTCCAGCTTTCTGTGCTCTACCATGAGTGGCTCATGTCTCTGCACCCACCTCCATGTGGTAAGTCCTTGGAGTTGAGAAAGTGAAAAAGACCCAGCCCTGCCCTCCAGTACTGGTAGTGAGACACAAAGATGGTGCTTGGTAAGCGAACAGATGACAGAATGAATGTACAACTGAGCTGGCAGAGACAGAGCTCAAACAGGGTGAGAAAGCACGAGGAGAGAGAAAGCATGAGAGAAGGGAATTCACATCCTATGTGGGAAGAAGATGACCTCAGACTCCAAGGACTGGATGGGAAGAGGAAGGCCACGGGGAGCCAGGACTGGCAGCCCTGACCTTTCTCCTTGCAGGAAGCTGCCAGGTGGAACTCTGCAGTAGAATGTGTCCTGCTACTCAAGGGCCACAAACAGCCAGCATCTCCCAGGGAAGATGAGGAGTTAGCCTAAAATTAAGATGGTCAGAAATTGGAGGGCAGCAGTAGCCAGCGTTCTTCAAAAGTTGAAAATAAAACATTGGGGAATAGAATCAGAGCCATGGAGACCCCGGTGTGCTAGAACCAGCAAGAGAATCTCAACCAGTTGAGTCACAGACTAGGGCTAAAGCCAGTTACTGTCCAAGAGCAGGAGAGCCTAATGGCATGGAGACGTGGCCAAGCTTCTCCTAAGATTTGACAGCTGCCCAAACTTGAAACCTCCCAAGGCTGCATTAGTAGAAGTCAAACATCCAGGTCTGGGAAGGTAGAAACTCTGCTTTGTTCCACAACAGCAGACCCTAGTTCAAGCCTGGGGCTAGTCTTGGGTTCCATCTTTTATCATTTTGAACATATTCAGAACAAAGAGACCAGGAGGATGAAGGCCTTGAAGAAGAGTTGAAGGGATGCCGGCTGTGTAGTTTCCTGGAGAAGTTCAGCAGGAAATATTTCAGAATGAATTCATGGGATATTGAAAGACTCTTTGGCCTGGAGGAGCAGTGGGAAATGACAGGAATCCATAGCATGAGAACTGTCGCAGCTGTGGGATCACAGCCTTGCACAAGTTGAACTGCTACCTTTGGAAACCTGCAAGCAGCATGAGTCCACACAAGTTGGATTGCTGCAGAGGTTGTGCTGTGTGGGACAGAGTGGTGTCCCTCTCTTCCGCCTGCATCTTTGAGATTTCATGGTTATGGGAACTCCCATTGGTGAAACCATAGGTTCCTACAAGTGATGTGCCTGTCCAAATGCAGAAATATATCAGCTGCCAGAGGCTCCCTTGTGACAATACAGACTGTGCACATTCATTAGACCAAGGTGTGGAGCCTCTGATTCCCACCAGAGGTGATGTCACTGTGGAAACAGGAGCATGGGGGCCCACACCTTTCCAGGTCACTGAGCTGTGCTGCAGCAGGAAAAAGTGTTTCCTGGCTCTGGTCTCCGCTCAGGGGTCCCCCACGGGGTATCCTGTCTCTGTTCTTCCAGGGCATCCTGTGGTGGTCCCTGGGGCCCCTGCAGCCACATGGGGGCTGCCTTGGCAGAGTGCTGGTGCTGGCCACAGAAAGAACAGCCCTTGGTCAGTTGCTGGCCTAGCCAACTATCACCTGGCACGCCGTCAGCACACAATAAGCTTATTTTTAATATTAGTTTTATTGAGATATACCTCATATACAATAAAATTCATCTGTGTCAAGTGTACAGTTGAGAGGATTTTCCTGAATTCACAGATATGTGTGATCATCACTACTATCAATTTTAGACAATTTCATCACAATGGTTCCTTGGAGTTTTTTTTTTTTTAGTTTGTTAGACTTTCATTTCATTCTTAAAACTTATTTTAGCCATTTTTGTGTGTACAATTTAGGGCATTGAGTATATTAACATGTTGTACAGGCATCTCAAGAGCACTATCCACCTCAAGATGGATCTTTCCAAGCAAAAACTCTTTTTTTTTTTTTTTTAAATCTTTCCAAGCAAAAACTCTTTAACCATTAGGTATAATCCCCATTCTCCTTCCTGTTCCTCTCCCCAGAAACTGGTAATCTCTATTCTGCTTTCTTTTGGGGAGGGGGCTGGTACCAGGGATTGAACTCTGGGGCACTCAACCACTGAGCCACATTCCCCAGCCCTTTTTTGTATTTTATTTAGAGACAGGGTGTCTCACTGAGTTGCTTTTGTTGAGGCTGGCTTTGAATTCACGATCCTCCTGCCTCAGCATCCCAAGCTGCTGGGATTACAGGTGTGCACCTCCACACCTGGCTCTATTCTACTTTCTGTGATTTGACTACTGTAGGGATCTCAGATAAGTAGAGTCAGACTGTATTTGTCCTTTTGTAAATCTGGCTTATTTCACTTAGCACAGTGTCCTCAAGTTTCATCCATGTTTTAACATATGTTAGAATACCCTTCCTTCCATAGTTGAATAGTATTCCATTCTCCTTATAGAGCACAGTTTGTTTATCTGTTCATCTGCTAGTGGATATCTGGGTGGCTTCCACCTTTTGGCTGTTCTGAATAATGCTGTTATGCACACTGGTGTGCCAGCATCTGTTTGAGTCCTGCTTTCAGTGTGTTTAGTTATATACCCAGAAGTGGAATCGCTGGACACATGTAACCTTTAAAAAAGTAGCTACTGAGCAACTAAATGAGTAGATAGACTCTATCTTATAAAAAGAGTCTAGGGCCAAATGCATGAAGGCCAAAGCCCAGGATGTGGAAATAATGCAAAGAAATTTTCAGTTGTGCCAGACCTCTGGTTTGAAAACTCCTCACCAGCCCCCACCCTCCCACCATGACCTTGCTGAGGTCCACATTCCACATTCAAAATAAAGTTCAAAAAGGAGGTGAAGTGTCCTTGCTGACAGTTCAGAGTTTTAAGGGACCACCATTGTTCTTGACAAGGCAGACAAACTTTAGTTTTCCTGGCTCTTGTGACTTTGTGGAGTTCAAACAACTCATGATTTTCAACCTCACATCATGCACCAGTTTCCAGGAGAGAATAATCATTTATTCAACCAAAAATGATGTGTCAAGAGCTTACAGTATGCCAGGTGTTGGCTGAAAAGGGTACCCTAGCAAGTAACTCAGCTGAATCCAAGCAGGTGAGCCCCAACCACAAGCCAAGGGACTGAGGGGGACCCAGTGGGATGTTGGCAGGTAGCAGTAGTTAGCAAAAGAGCATAACCTCTGCCATCAGAAAAACCAGGGCTCAGATCACAAACTTGCCACTCACCAGCTGTGGTTGCTGGATAAGTAATCTAGCGTTTTTTGAACCTTATCATCTTCATTAGGGACTTTCCATACCAATACCTTCCAGATCTACAAAGACTTACCCCGAGTGGACAGTCATCTGGAGATGACTCTTTTCTTCTTTAAATCCCCTTGGGATACCTTTTTCCTTCATCATCCTTCAGTCTCCAGTGAGGTTCCAGCTCTAAGGATGGCAGGAGAATGATGAAGGTCTGACCAATCATGCATCAAATCCCCCAGCCAGAATAACTGGTCACCACAGAGCATACGATCCAATGATTCCAGTTGCCATACTATATCCTGGGTCTGTGTACGAGCAGCTGTTTTTGCTGGACTGAGACTAAGCTTGGGACCGGAACTGTCTTGGATCACGTGCTACCAAACCCCAAATCAACACGAGGAAGAGCGAGACAAGGAATGCAGGAAACCCAGTTCCCAGCCACCAGGTATACTGCTGATTCCATCCCTTCTGAGGCACTCTAGGTAGGGTTACATGAGCTCGTCTATTTCCTTTTTCCTTAAGCCACTTTGAGTTGAAAATTCTGTCATTGTAATCTAAAGGTCCCTAACTGGTACATATGGATCTAAGTCTTTCATATTCTCTCCATGCCATCTTCATGTATGGGGAATCACTAAGGGTATTTGCAAGGAAATTTTAGTCATGGTTCGTGGTCATATCAACTAGTTCACACTCACTTGTTTAAATAAATCAGCATTCTCATCTCAAAATATTGACTGCTGCTTACTCTGCAAGGCTCACCAATGTCACCTTATCTGGAAGTCCTCCCTGAACCCCTGGCTGGCCTCACTGGGCCACCAGCTGCTCTGGGTCCTCTGTACTTTTCCACTATCACATTTGTGGCTTGCACTTATACCCTTTTCTGCTGGCCTGTCACCTTCATGTTAGGAGAAAGACTAAGTATTATAAAGTACACATGACACCCAGTCCACAGCTTGGCCAATCAGGTTGATGAAGAATAAAGTAGGTGACTAATAATTAAGTAAAGTTGGCAAGGAAAGTGCTCCTACATAGCAAAAGATCCACATGACCCCCCCCCCCCATCAAATATGCAGAGTCCATGCCACAGAGACTCCTAATTGTCTCCTTAATGTCCAACATTCTACTCTGGCTGAGACACAGAACCTCAGTATTCCAGACTCTTCTAAACCCCACAGAATCTAGCCTCCCTTGCAGAGATGTGGCCCCATATTCTGGTAAATGAGATGCCAACGTGAGTTGTTGCACCAGACTCCTGGGAAGACTCCCCGACAGGGAGACAACCAGGTAGGGAGTTCCATCTTGGCCCCTTTTCCCCTCCTTTATACTGTCCTTGATGCAAATTTGAGAGCTAGAATTTCAGAAGCAAGCTAAGATCATGCAGCATTTTTAGGAAAGAACACATGAGCTTGAGCTATGTATGGCAGAGCAGAAAGCTAGAAAGAACCTGGATTGCCGATGATACAGGACCAACTTGATTGACTCCATGCTGTCTCCACAGTTTTTTAATATAAAACACACAATAAATTATTTGTTTGAGCTACCATTGAGTGCACTGCTATATGTAATTGAACCTAATCCTGACATATATAAACAAATTAGTTAACCAATATTCATTGATAATAGTTGTTTCTTTTATGCTAATTAAAATAAAAATTTTAATTCTGTGTCCAACATCTTAAACAGCACACGTGGGCCAGAGACTGTGGTAGCATTCATTAGGATAAAGAGCCCCTTTACAACAGGTCAAAAAGCAAGTACCTGATCATCCACTTTCTCTAAATATTATCTAATTTTATGGTATGGGAATTAGAGATTGTTGAAGTAGAATCAATCAACAAGTACATGAAAAAATGCTCACCATCTCTAGCAGTCAGAGAAATGCAAATCAAAACCACCCTAAGATACCATCTCACTCCAGTAAGATTGGCAGCCATTAGGAAGTCAAACAACAACAAGTGCTGGCGAGGATGTGGGGAAAAGGGTACACTTGTACATTGCTGGTGGGACTGCAAATTGGTGCGGCCAATTTGGAAAGCAGTATGGAGATTCCTGGGAAAGCTGGAAATGGAACCACCATTTGACCCAGCTATTGCCCTTCTCGGACTATTCCCTGAAGACCTTAAAAGAGCGTACTATAGGGATACTGCTACATCGATGTTCATAGCAGCACAATTCACAATAGCTAGACTGTGGAACCAACTTAGACGCCCTTCAGTAGATGAATGGATTGAAAAAAATGTGGCATTTATACACAATGGAGTATTACTCAGCACTAAAAAAATGAGAAGATCATGGAATTTGCAGGGAAATGGATGTCATTAGAGCAGATTATGCTAAGTGAAGCTAGCCAATCCCTAAAAAACAAATGCCAAATGTCTTCTTTGATATAAGGAGAGCAACTAAAAACAGAGCAGGGAGGAAGAGCAGGAGGAAAAGATTAACATTAAACAGGGACAAGAGATGGGAGGGAAAGGGAGAAAGAAGGGAAATTGCATGGAGATGGAAGGAGACCCTCATTGCTATACAAAATTACATATAAGAGGATGTGAGGGGAAAGGGGAAAAAAAGTCAAGGGAGAGAAATGAATTACAGTAGATGGGGTAGAGAGAGAAGATGGGAGGGGAGGGGAGAGGGGATAGTAGAGGATAGGAAAGATAGCAGAATACAACAGTCACTAGTATGGCAATATGTAAAACAGTGGATGTGATTCTGCAATCTGTATACGGGGTAAAAATGGGAGTTCATAACCCACTTGAATCAAATGTATGAAATATGATATGTCAAGAGCTTTGTAATGTTTTGAACAACCAATAAAAAAATAAAAAGGAAGAAGGAAAATAGAGATTGTTAAAGTAGAATCAAAACTCACATTATTTTTAATTCCAGCACCTTCCTGATAATCAAGCTCCTCAGTGGCAGGTGGGAGGGCTCTGAGGGATGAGTGGTTCCTCCTCATCTTCGTGCCATGGAGCCTGAGTGGGTCAAAAGGCCGAGAGAATGAGGAGGCTTTGCTCCTGCACAACAGCCCCTGGCCCTGAAATGAATGGCCGGCTTCTTTAACAGACTGCCCCCCTGCCCAGCTCACATTCCCCATGGTTGGTGAGGCAGAAAATTCACAAGAACAAAGCTCTTGCCCTAAAAAGATCTTCTTTTCAACTTAGGGTCAATTCCACATTTGAGGCTTCCAGAAGAGTCACCTTTAGATTAAGAAGAGGAAAGAAAGAAGCTGTTGCATTCAAGCCAGGGAGAACCACACACGAATGTGCAGAGCCCGAGACGGCAGCACCGCACACACACTCCTCATGGGAAACTCAAAAGTGGCCTCCTGGGAGGCAGGAGATCAGAAGGCCGTGAGTCCAAAATACTGATTCCTCTCCTTACCAGCCGGGAGTCCTGGGGCAACCTCTAGGGGCCTCTTCTAGATCTTCTGAAAAATGGGCAAAAACTTACACTTGCCTCTCTCACAGAACCTTGTGAGACCAAGCAGGTGGCATTTGTGAAGGCCTGTCTCCTCCCCTGCCCCTGGGACAGGGGGCCATGTCACTCCAATCTACCTGGGATCACCTTCTCCTCCCAGCCTCTCAGGACATATCAAGATGCACTTGGTTTAATTAAAGCCAACATGCTTTACATTTTAACTCCTTATGAAATGTCAGAAAGCCAGACTCCACGTGGAGTTCAGACCCTGAACCCTTTTCCTAATCTATCTATCAGTTTAGAGACAAGAGGCCTCTTTAGGATCAGCTGTTCCCACTGAGGGGGCGTCCAGCCCTCGCCAAGAATGGTATCCAGTCTCCAGGTCCAGGATGGGGGACAGGGTGGACAGACACACAGTTTGCACCCAGGGGCCAGGTCAAAGTGATCGAGTTTCTCTGCAGCCAGAAACTCCATCACCCCTGGCTCTGGGGTAATAAACTCAGTCTCAGGGCTTGAGCTATAACACGGTTCATTTCTGGGCCAAATCTCTGAAGCTGAAGGGTTTATTTTTAAGGACAAGCAGTTTGCTGTTTTCAGCTTTTCTCATCAGAAATAGTGCGATTCAGCTCGATCTGCACTGGAAGCATAATTTATCATCTCACACAGATGGTTGCTAAGGGTGGGGGGAGGTTTACTTTTCCTTTTAGTTCAGCAAACACTTCCGGAGCCCCCACGTGTGCCAGGCTCAGAGTAAAGCACTGGGATGTGCAGATGAGTGACAAGCTCCTAGCCTTTGAGCACTGAGTCTGGGTGGGCAGACAAAGTCACAACCAGAGTCTGGACATGAAACTGCCTATCCTACTTCGCAATCTTGGCTCTGCCGTTTACTATTGAAGTCACCTGGGAAGGTTAACTCATTTCTTTCTAACTAAAGGTTTGCCAGCTTTATTAATCTCAAAACACCCACCTTTGGTTCTGCTGATTTTCTTCTACTTGTATCTATTCTCTGTTAACATCTACTCTGATCTTCCTATTTCCTTCCTTCTGGTTGCTTTGGGTTGTCTCTTTTTCCTCCCAGTTCCTTTAAGGTGGAGTTACCTTACTGACATCTTTTTTTCCTCTTTAATATAGTAACTCACAGCTATAAATTTCCCTCTAAGCACTACTTTACCCACATCTCATAAAATATCCTGTTTCCATTTTGACTCACCTTGAAGTATTTTCTAATTTCCCTTGTCATTTCTTCTTTGACTCATTGGTTGCTCAGTAGTAGACTAATTTCCACATATTTGTGAATTTTCCCAAGCCTTTTCTGTTATTTATTTCTAATTTCACTGGAAATTAGCTGGAAAATATGTTGTACTTAGTCAGATTTCAATCCTTTTAAATGTATTGAGTCTTGTTTTATGGATAAATATATGGTCTATCCTGGGAATGTTCCATGTAAACTTGGGAAGGATGTTCATTGTGCCACAGTTGGGTATTCTACAGATCAATGTTGGGTATAGTCAGTTTATAGTGTTGTTCAAGTCTCCTATTCTCTTGTCGATTTTGACTAGTTGTTTCAATACATTACTGAAAGTGGGGTCTTGAAGTCTACAATTCTTATTATTAATTGTTACCTCACCCCTTTGAGCTTCAGTTTTCTTAGAGGAAAATAATTCTTTTTGTCTTCCAGAAAAGATAAAAAAATGCAAAGCACCAAGAAACAGTCTGCCATAGGGCAGGTGTTGTTACTGTGTTTCTGAATGAAGTCACAGTGTAAGACAGTGCTGGTGAGGCAGATTCCCTCCCAGAGTAGCCAAGTGGTTCTGGGTTATGCCAAAGTTGCTTCAGTCTGAAAAACACAAACCCTTTTTAAAAAGAAAGTTTACACCTTGAGTCTATCTGCTTCTGCTGCCTAATTTTCAGGAATATGCAGTTAACTTTTTATCTTTTTCCTACCCCAAAATCAAAAATAGCTAACAAATCCCTTCATAGAGGTTTTCTATAACACTTATATCATCCATCTCTCTTTCCTTCCTTCCTTCTTCGCTTCCTTTCTTCCAACTCACCCTCTCTAGGCCAGACCCTGCCCCATTTAGCAATACTGAAACAAGGCTTGCCCTCAACACTCTACTCACTCCAGACTGACATCCAAGCAGGTAAATAAAACATAAGAATATAAACACCAAATAAAAAAAAGTACAAAGGTTTGGGGGTATGTGGAAGAAGGAGTGACCTGCCTGGTGGGGGGCAGAGAAGAGGAGGTCAAGTTAACAAAAACTGAAAAGAAGCCAGCTTGAGTTTCATAACCCTCCCTGCCCATTCTCTCAGGTGGGAGGGGCCCAGGGGAGGAAAAGGAGGAAAACAAGAGGATGTTACACAAAGTGAGTCATCCAGCTTCAAATAACTGAGAACTGCAAAGGCAGAAAGTTCTTGACTTGGAAGTTTGCCAACTTTAATGCTGCAAAAAATAACCGTGATGAATTCACATATTTCTGGGCAAGTGTCGGTCCCCATACCACTGAAATCTCAGCCGTAGCAAATTGAAGCTTTGGGCCCATATGCTCAAAATCATGCTCAGATTTTGGTCAAGTTTTTCCTGAATAAGCTGCAAGCTATATTTTCCCACTGAAAGTGGTTCTGGTCTCCCATTCTGCCCTGAAAGAGACTATGGAATAACACTTCCTTCTCATGGTTAAAAGTCACTAGTGCCTTTCTGTTTGGGGTCTCAGTCTCCTCTGAATTTTCCTTCTAGTTAGCTAAGTTGAAAGATTCTCCTCATCATATAAAAAATAAAACAATTAGTAACATTTGTGGTATGCCCACTGTGCACAGCTAGCCAGGAAGCCCTTCACTTGAGTCCTTTGGATTCACCTGGAAAAGGGGAGGAATTAAAGAATCATGAGACTGTGTTTTTAATTGAAGAGTTGCATTATAAGAGAAGACCAAGACAAATGTGCTGTAAGGTTTTCCTGGAGTCACAGTAGCTGAGCAAGAAAGCCCATAATGTGGGGCCTGACAGACTCAACCTATGGGATGTGGACTTAACCTCTCTGGGCTACAATACCTTACCTGCAGATAAGACAGCACTGTCTCTTACAATGAGACAGAATATAAAATGTCTGGTTTGTGCTAGTGTTCCAAAGCTTAAAGTTCTCATGTCCCACAAAGCTAGCACAGAAGTGACTCAGGTCCCTTAGGCCAGGCAGAACCCTAACAAACAAGGGAAGCAGCAGCACAAGAGTAATCAGGAGTTGTGGAGAAGGCCTGGATTCAAATTCTGGCCCTACTGCTCCCTTCCATGCGCTCTTTAGCAAATCACTACCCTCCCGGTACTTCCACTTCCTCATCTGTAAAACAAACATGAAAATGACAGAACTTGCTTCTGGGATTGTAGTGAGGGGTCAGCTAGGACAGGCAACAAAACAAGACCTAATCCTCAGTAGGGGGTGACAGATGTTATCAATTATTATTACACATGGAAGGGAGTGAGGAGACCAGGTTTGGTAAGAATTGAGGAATATGGGAAACAAGAATAGGAAGGCTGGGAACACATTTCAGAGGTTCTTAAGTGCGCAAGTTAGTTTGGATTTAATTAAGGCAATGAAGGCCCGTCACAGGTCCTTGAACGGGGGATGACACAAATTAGTGATAACTCCAAACTGGTAGAAGCTAAATGAGCTCCTGTTGTAGGTTTAAGCTATTCCAGAAGAAGCTGATGTTGAGTAGTGACTCAAGTATCCTGCTTTCACCCTCCAGATAATATTCTTTGAAGAAAAGCAGAAGGCAAAGGACAAAGAGATCATGTCTGGTCATTTTTCCAGTCAGGCATCTCTTAATCTACAACTCCATGAAGTCACTTGCTCAGAAAGGAGATTCTGGAAGACTGTCACTTGGAGTGTCCAATCATTTTGGATTTTCAATTAAGTAGCCATGAGCTACTATCTGAAGTGACTGGGTCCATTGTTTGGGCGACCTGTCTAGGCCCACACATCCTGTCCTCACCCCCACCCATGGGCAGGCAAGTCGGTGGAGTGGGGGCATTCTGCAGATCTCCAGCATGCTCTCAAAGGGCAAGCTATAATTCCTAGGATCAGCTGTGCAAGTGACAGGAAGACTGGTGGGTGTCAGCGATTTGTTAACATAATACTCTACCTCATTTCATTCAAATCTGGTCTTTCAGAGACAGGCAGAATCAAAGGAAATGACTTGAGAAAAAGCATTCCAGATGTTAATGAGCATGGCAATTAGCATAAGTGCAATTTTCACATGTATGGGAGTTCTTTATAGAGAAGTCCCAATGCTGGGCCCAGGAGAAAGCTGGGGTGCTGGTCCAGTAAGTGCTTCGTGACAGGAGAAACCACAGGAGCACGAACCATGTGGGGCCAACTTGTGAAAAAAACCCTAATGTACATTTCTTGGCCTTCAGCATCCAGGAAAAAAAGACCAGAGCCTCTGACAAATGTCAAGGGGAATAATTTCTTTGAATCTGTGATTTGCTTAGATGGAGAGAAAAAAAGAAATCAGGTAATCCTTAAGTGACCCCAAGTGGTAAAAATACACTAGGACATGTGGATAGTTCTTTGTGGGTATTCCTGGTGTGACAATGGCGCCACCTGGTGCACTCCACTGGCAAATGACAAGCCTCAGATCTGAGAGTTGGTGTGGGTAGGCCCTCCACATTCGTGTTATCTTGCAGTAATGTATTCTCTTGATCCTGGGTTGTGAGCCAATAATAGTGGGAAAACATAAATGATTTATGCATAGAAGCACATGACAGTCTATTATTACAACCAACAGAACTAATATCAATATTTTAAGCGAACAGTATCTAACGATATGGTTACAATTCAAAGTCTCTAAATTGCTTAGCCTCTAAAATATCTCAAACTTCCAGCCTATGAGACTGTAGGTTAGGAATTCTCACCCAAATATGTCTTAAGAATTCTCGGGAGTGAGTGCTCACTAAATCTGACTGCCCCCAATCCTGTCATTTTTCTGAGCTTTAGATGACAGCTCAAGAAAGCCTTCTTGTCTTGCCAGTAATAATTTCCAGTGGTACCAGGTCCTATCCAGTTTCCACATCCTCTAAGCTATCTCTGTCTAAATGCAGAAAGAATTCAGCCCTTTATACCCAAGTCATCCTAGATACCTGGTGATTAACATTGTTCAGCCAACATTTGCAGGTATCCCTGGCATTAGTGTGGAAAGGGAAAAACTCAACTCATTAACAACATCATTGCTCTGATATTCAACTGACCCTGTCTCTAGAGATGCATCTCCTGGCTGCCTCAAAGTCCTACCCTGGCAGGCAACCACTGATCCTTTAATTCGGATTCAATTTAAGGAAATACATAGCTAAACAACCAGAGCCTTTTCATATGAATAGAATGAACTACTGAGCTGGGGACGAGGTATGAATTAAAATATTGGGTGGAAACTGATTTCCACAGCCTATCACTGACTGTCCAAAGCAAAGGCAACGCTCTAAATTTTAAAGTGGCAAGGTCTAAAACAGAAGGAAAAAAAGAGGGATTTAAGGCCAAATGGGTTTTAGAAAGTTGCAGCATCTTTAAAAGACTTGTCTAAATCTCCAAAGTAACTCTTTAGAAGTAGAGAATTAAACTCATCTAGCAACAAGTTATTTTAAAATAATAATTTCTCAAAATGATATATATCAAGTGACATTTTTATCTAAGTTTCCCTCTAAAATAAACTCCACTGCATAATGCAAGGGTTCCAGCTTGAGTCTAAAATATATTTAACCTTAAGATGCATCAGCCTGATTTGCACTTCTCTAATTGCTAAGGATGTTGAACATTTTTTCATATATTTGTTGACTCCAGTCAGAAATGGCAGCTATTAAGAATATAAACAACAACAAGTGTTCACAAGGATGTGGGAGAAAAGGCACACTCATACATTGAGGGTGGGACTGAAAATTGATGCAACCAGTATGGAAAGCAGTATGGAGATTCCTTGGAAAACTGGGAATGGAACCACCATTTGACCCAGCTATCCCACTCCTCAGTTTATACCCAAAGGACTTAAAAACAGTGACACAGCCACATCAATGTTTATAGCAGCACAATTCACAATAGCTAAACTGTGGAACCAACCTAGATGCCCTTCAGGAGATGGACGGATAAAGAAACTGGTATATACACATAATGGAATATTACTCAGCATTAAAACAGAATAAAATCATGGCATCTGCGGGTAAATGGATGCAGTTGGAGAATATTATGCTAAGTGAAGTAAGCTGATCCCCAAAGACCAAAGGCCAAATGTTTTCTCTGATATGTGGATACTGATCCATAATGGGGGTGGGGGAGGCAAGGAGCATGGGAGGAATGGAGAAACTTTAGATAAAGCAAAGGGGAGGAAGGGGAAGGGAGGAAACATGGGGGTAGGAAAGATGGTGGAATGAGATGGACATCATTACCCTAAGTACATGTATGAAGATTCTACTTTGTTAACAACCAGAGACATGAAAAACTGTGCTCTATATGTGTACTATGAATTGAAATGCATCCTGCTATCATGTATCACAAATTAGAGAAAATTTTAAAAAAATACACATCAGCCTGGGTATGCAGAGGACACACAATGACCTGGAAAAGGACCAAGAAATGTCTACAGTCAGGTTCCATTTAAGGCAGTTGCTCTCAACCCTGGTAGCACATTGGCATCACCTGGGGAACTCAAGGTCTACTCGAGAGCTAAACAAGGTAAAGCTGGAGGAGAAGTGCAGACAATGGAATTTTTCTTTCAGGTTCCTCAGTGATCCTAATGTGCAGCTGGGGTTAAGAATCACCAACCCAAGGAGCGAAAACTGAGGTAAATATCCCTGGTGCAAAGTCAGTGGACCAAGAAGAGATAGGACTCTAGTATAGCAAGTCCTCTCAGGTATCCTTTGGAATCCTCTTGGCCCAGTCTTAAAAGACTGCAGTGAGAACAAGAGCTGTAAGAGCCATTTCTCCCAGTGTTTCTCAAACTGTGGTTCACTGTCTCTCTTCTATGTACAATCATCTGAGGAGTTTGTTAAAATGCAGATTTCTAGGTCCCATCTTAGACCTAACAACATCTGCATGTGGTTGAGCTAAAGAGAAGTCAGTAACTATTGTTGGGATCAAATCCAGGCCTCCCTCACTACAAGTTCTTTCAAATTCCCCTCAATACTTTTGACCAGAAAGAGTAGAATATCTGCCAGAAAAACCAGAGTTATAGATGACTTTAATGAAAGGTAATTATTTAAAGCAATAGAATGGAAAACAACAGCAAAAATTTCCCTCCACTCCTCCCTTTAAAGGAATCCTCTATCAATTACTTTGGAGCAGCAAAATAGTATCCCTCCCTTTCCTTCCTGTTCCACTACATTTTTTCCCTTCTAACAAATATTCCTTTTTCCCCCTAAATACAGTCACTTGGAAAAAATCCCTGGTACTACTTTAGAAACAATCAACAGGCAAAAGACTAGTGGAAGGCAGCCTGCCCCAAATTTTGTTTACATTTACCTGTACATTTCCCATATTTCACATATCTCAAACTTCAACGAAGTGCATGGTTCCTTTTTAAGTTAGAATAAGGCAAGGAATATGATTAAATGGTTTTGCCCATTTAGAACTGGCTGGGAACCAACTCTTTTAATCTGGGCAGTTCTGAGTCATTATCACATGCATTTCTACCAAAAAAAAAAAAAGAAAGAAAGAAATGGAAAAAAATAAAGAAAGAAAGATGGCTGCAACCTTATTTAAAACAAGTCTGGGTTCTGGTTTGTAATGTAATATGATGGAGGGGATACCCATAATGGAGGGCTAGGGGGAGTCACATGGTAAGCAGTCTATGTAAGATGTGAGACGACCTCCATCTGCCAGCACTAATTCACACGCCATATGAATGCAACAAGTTACAATTCAATTTGTAAATTGTACAGAATTCTTCATATATTGTTAGTGTGAATGTCAATCAACACAACCCTTTCAGAAAGGAATCAGTATGGACTCTGAAAAATGTTGCTACCACTCTGACTGTTTAACAATACAATTTCCAGGATTCAAATTTAAAAAACAATCCGTAAGACAGAAGATAGTCACTGCAATACTATGTGTAACACAGGAAAAAAGTAAGGAGTGTAAATACTATAAAATATGGATGAGTAGCTCTCTTCATTTTGTTGAATACTTAACATAATGCTGAATAATGCAAATTATTTTCACCATCTTCATAAAGAAACCAAAGCTTAGCTGGCCAACAACCTCACCTTCTGTCATACTGCTAGTGTGGGTTAGAGCCAGATTCAAATGCAGGCTGAATATCCTGAAAATCCTTTTCAATTCACTTCAATGCTCATGACCACTAGGAGTGCAATGGGCATAAAGCACAGCACCATCAATGGATCATGCAGCCATTGCAAGAAACACTTATGTTAAATGAAGATACAAAATTACATATGTAATATGATATAAACCATATACCAAAACATTTACCCCAAACAGAAACAATCCAAAATGTTAGCAGTAACTACTGAGAAAGTAGTTACTGATAGTGAAAATTAAAAAGTAGGAAGGGCCAGGCACAGTGGCGCATGCCTATAATCCCAGCTACTTAAGAAAATGAAGCAGGAGGATCACAAGTTTGAGGCTAGCCTGGTGAACTTGGCAAGACCCCTGTCTCAAAATAAAAAATACACAGGGTTGGGGATGTAGTTCAGTGGTACAGCAACTCTGGTTCAATCCCCAGAATCCACCCCCCCACACACAAAAAATAATAATAATTAATAAAAAGTAGGGAGGGATGGGAATTACTCTAATTTGAAGTTTCCACATTTCTGTTTATAACAGGAAAAGGAATGTTAAGGATAAGGTATAGAAAGGTTTTGGCAATGTTAAATTTAAGGCCATTAATTTGAATCCTTTAAAATATGTTTTTTTTATAGTTTTAGTTGTAGATGGACACAATGACTTTATTTATTTATATGTGGTGCTGAGGATTGAATCCAGAGCCTCACATGTGCTAGGCAAGCACTCTACCACTGAGTTACAACCTCAGCCCCTAGAATCTGTTTTCTTAAAGCAAAATCCCTAAGCTATAAAAGCAGTTGTCTTTGAATTAGTTTTTCTATGCTCTCTCAAGGAAGGCTGTTTCATAAGGAGCTCAAAGTATCTTCCAGATTAGCAATACAGGGAAGAAGTAAATCTGAGTTAGAGCAGAACACATTAGAAATAGCCTTCCCATCACCACAAAAAAAATCCCTAAACTTAAAGCCACTTTAGTCACTGTGAGAGTATAACTCTAGCAGTCAAAGCCTGAATAAAGAGCAAATGAAAGACTAGGTAGGTGAGCAGAAGGATTGTGCCAAGGCTCCCAAGGCCATAGGCCAGGTTAGCATATGTTGAAGATGGAGTGAGCCTCTGTGTTTCTGCCTAGAGAGGAGACAGACACCAAACTTGTGAGGTCATTTTTCTTTTTTTCTTAAGTTGTAGTTGGAAACAATACCTTTATTTAATTTATTTATTTTTATGTGGTGCTGAGGATTGAACTCAGTACCTCGCACGTGCTAGGGGAGCGCACTACCACTGAGCCACAACCCCAGCTCCGACTGTGGGTACATTTATTAGTTTTTGCACTGTAGAAGGAACAAAGCTGAAGCTATGAGTTAGAAATAACACCACCTCAAAGTTAACATTAAACATTTTCCAGATTTTGAGGGCCTCTAATGCTCTGTATTAGTTGGGGCTGAAGCTAAAGTTCTCTAACAGAGACCTAACATGCAGCAACTCGGATGAGACCAAATTATTGTAAAAGGCAGTCTAAGAGGGTGTGCAGCTCTCTTCCCCAAGGTCAGTCAGGTCCCTTCTGTCTTACTGCTCTCTCATTCCCCAAGTAGGACACACTTCTACTAGTGGTAATTGGCTGACATCACTTAAGTTCCAGTGTGTAGGAGGAAGGAAAGGGCAGGTTGAGGGATGAGGCCTAGAAGTTGTACACGTCACTTCAACTCATATACCACTGACCAGATCCTCAGAAAGGTATTCCCAACTAAAACCCAGGAAGTTCCTATACTTAAAGGAAAAAGGGAGACAATCGACATCTCTCAGGCTCAGTGACCACATCTTAACCAGACTTGAACAATTATTTGCATCCTTAGCATCAATGCAGAGACCAGAAAGAATTAACATATGAAGCAGGACTAAGAGTAAAGAGAAGAATTCATGGTGACATGGGTGGAAAGAAAGAAGACAGGGCTCCATACAACCCCTCTTCTGATCTGATTACGTGTGGATTCCTTGTGTGAAAGTTGTTCCCTGGGTGTTTCCAGCTGGACGGCAATCTGACAAAGGCAAACTCAACAACCTTCTTCATGCCACCAGTTCTCTCAGAACACTCCTCTCTGGATTGCCCATTCAGACTTGAGAATCATCTTCCAATGGTGGCATATGAAGATAAACGTTGAAACTAGGAAACCCAAATTCTGTTTCCAGTTCCAAAAACCAGACCATATGAACATGCATTTCTCTAAACCCAATTCTTGCGCCAATAAAACAAGGAAATGAAAAGGATGATCAGAAAGATTCTTTCAGTTCTGATATTTAAGCAATGTGAACTTCAACCTTTTCTTTGTTGTTGTATGTCTGTTAAAAATCCATTTCTAAAGCAATGATTAATGAGGTAAGCACTGCAAAGAGCTGTTGATATATAGCTGTGAGATGTGTTATAGTAGTTCTAAGATATCTCCAAAGAAAGTGGTCCACAGATTAAGCGACAGAATGGTATTCTCAAATCACTTCTCACAGGCTCTGAGCTCGATTTACCAGGTAATGATTTTCCCAATAGAGCCTTCATCTATTTATATATTGAGTTTCTCTCAAGATTTTGCTTGAGTGAAAAAATATTTCAGTACTAAAAGATTCAAAAAACATCATATGAGAAATTACAACAGCCTGTGTTCTTGAGGAAACAGTAAGGCAAGAGTAGTAGCCTCCTCAAAACCCAAAAACCCCTTTATAAACTAAGACTAGGAATATAGCTAGCAGGCTGGGAGCTCAATCCCCAGCACAAAAGAACACACTCAACACAAAAGAACAATTCAAATGTATGTATTTAAATTTCTTTCCCTATGGCATTTTAGGCAAGAAACAAAGTTTAAGGAAGTAATTCCAAAGAACTGACATTAATTTTAAGACATAGTAGAGGGTTAGCATATTAGTTTTATTTTCCGGGGTACATATCATCTGGAAAAAAAGGTTCTTAAAAGGAAGGTAATCCTTCAGATACATCTTCACAGACACCGAACTTCTTCTAACCCCCAGGATCCTCCAGGTTTCCAAACTAACTGGGCTGTCCTCCTTCCACCTTGGTATCACCCCATTTTCTTTCACATCACAACTCTCCTCCCGCTGAACTTGCACCCAGACAGCCTTAACCATCTGAAGATCATCTCCATCAGGACCACTCCCAGTGAAAGACCTTATTCTTAGGACATCTGCTAGTAGTTTCATATGATCTTTGGCCAAATTCACATATCCATAAACTTAATGCATAAGCCTGCAGCATACTTTAAAAGGGGGGGGAAATCAATATAACTTTAAAATAAGATGCAAACCTTCATGAAAATATAGTGGTCAAATTTTTATTGTCATTAGGTTGCCATTTTATGAAGAATTCCTAAGACTAATGTTTCTTGACATGCAAGAGTTAGCATTAATAGCTTAAGTTACTATATATACTGCTACTTGGAAGCAGTACAACTGTTTTAGAGTTTTAAGACTACTGACTTAGTATTCAAATCTTATTCAGTACACATGAAAATCAGAAGGTTCTGAACAGCTGGTTAGGAAGATAGCCAAGATGCAGGAAAGATGTCTGTGCCTCCTTTTCAAGGGCAGCCAACTCTTGAACGGTAGGTGCCAAAATATCCACATGGCCTTTATAGTTTCCACCTGCATCACACACAGAAATCAGAAAGCAATGTAAACGCATGCTTGAAAGACTTGTTGGCAATACTTTGGCTCAATTCTATTGCTTTAAACATCACTTCTATCACTAAAAATGTATTACTTGGCATGTTAACTCCAGAACATTCAGGTTTTAAAATGTCAAATCAATTATTTCGATATAAATAAAGGATTAGGCCTCACTAATAGCCACCGGACACCCTTGGCCTCCACTCCCTTGGTTTACAAACCACTTGGTTAGCCTGACTCAAGTTTTCAGCTACAAGCTAGTGAAGGGCATTCCATGCAAAGAGAATAGTGAAACTACTTAAGTTAAAGGCAACTGTTTCTTTGTGCAAAATCACATATTATACTGTTGTTTCCTATTAATTCCATAAAAAGTTCAAGCATTCTTATGACATTAACACTGCAAAAGAAATAGCTAGAGCTGCTGTTCCCCATTCACATATAGCCCACACAATAGAAAAATGCTGCAAGACAAGTGTAGACAAAGTGCTAAGGAGGGAATGCTGATAACCTACTCTTAACATAATGAGCTGAAATTATTCTCTTCATAAACTGAAGTTCAAAAAGGGCT
Organism: Marmota marmota marmota; assembly: GCF_001458135.2. Lineage (NCBI taxonomy): Eukaryota > Metazoa > Chordata > Mammalia > Rodentia > Sciuridae > Marmota > Marmota marmota. The sequence goes on from NW_025999977.1 coordinate 49,771,409, forward strand.
CACCCACATTAGAAAAGACTTTAGAGTAATTCAAAGCTTACCACCAGCAGCCCTCTTTTGACCATAAGTAACTTTTCCATCAAATTCATCCACTGGAACCTTGATATCCGGCTCAACCTGAGAAATGGTGCAGTTCAGGTGTTCTTCTATCTCAGAGAGAAGCTAAGAAGGAAGAGAAAATTAAAATATTTCCAAATAGAATCTTTACTCTTACAAACTTAAATTTTAACAGCATTAAATAAAACTGGGAAAGCTAAAATGCTTGCTATCAACGGAAATTAGACTTCTGAAGAGATGGGCTCATAATTATGATTTACCAACTACTACCAATACAACCAACCTCTCACTACTCTTCCTCATAACTGACAAATAAAAGCTGAGCTACAGCTTTTCTGGATAAATGTAGTCTATTTTACCAACTTTAGTAAGCTTTCTGTGAGTATCGTCCAAAGCCTCACCTGCATCTCATTGTACCAAATGGTACATCCACCATCTTCTTTGAGTCTCGTATTGTAACACCCTTTTCCACGATTGCTACATACATGGTACCAAACCTACAATAAAGAAAAAAACATAAATATATACAGACATAGAAACATGCTAAATATTTTACTCTAAACCTCTTTTTGAAAATTTTCTTAAGGCACTAGAAAAATAGATTGTCTGCCATCCAATTACTAGTGCAATCCATTAATTAAATATACCTGAGTCTTTTGAGAAAAAAATTTTCCTAAATGAATGTAGTTAAATTCTCAGATAAAACAAGGGTGAAAAAATACTAGAGAATGCTGTATCAAGATTATTATCAAAAAAGGTACATTTTCTCAAAGAAAACAATAAAGCTAATGTACAACTAGTGAATTTGAGCAGGAGATGTACATGGGAGTACCTTATAATTACAACTTTTCTATAAATTTGAAATTATATCAAAACAAAGTTACATAATTTCCCAAAGTGTTCTATGGCACCATGCCAGAGTGTTTACATACTTTTTGGTTAAAATAATTACATTAAGGCTATTAGGGAAAATCATATTTTGCATTTTTCCTATCTAACTCTCATCTTATTATTTGTCTATTCAGTGAATATAAAATGCCATAAAATGTTCACTTATATTCCATTTGCAACTAAATCCATTCTAAATAGAAACCCAAACTGCTTTTATTTCCAACATCTGAAATCACAACTCACACATGAGGATAACAGAGCACTGAAGAGATTACCTTTTCTTTTTCTGTTGCCACCAGGGAAATGGCCAGACCCATCCTGAAAGATTTTTAAAGAGTTTTTTAGACTTTATTCCTAAAGCATAGGCACTTAAAAGGGGGGGTTTGGGGATTATAGCAGTACCTTTCAGCTCTGCCTACTCTGCCAATTCGGTGTACATAGTTTTGCTTTTCATCAGGCAGGGTGACATTTATAACTACAAATAAGAATAATTATTACCAATTGCCATTAATTTTAAAATTTTTCCAAAATATTAAATAACTTTAGATTTCATAAAATTTAAACTGTAGGCATAAAGTTTCTTTTTACCATAAGGAACACCATGGATATCAATTCCTCTAGCAGCTACATCTGTGCAAATCAAGAATCTCACGTCTCCTTTCTAAAGAGAATATAGAGAAAAAAATAATCTGTAAATAAATACACTAAAAGATAAAAGCAAATACTATCCACTAAATAAGACCTCTACTAACTACACGTTAGGGAATAGAGGTTCAGATACTCGTAATGTATTAGAGCAAGTCTTGCAGTTTTTTGTAAAATGTATATACATAAGATTTGTCTTTACTTCTGTATTATAAATCTAGCTGGGCATGGTGGTACATGCCTATAATCCCAGCAACTGAGGAGGCTGAGGGAGGACAATGGCAAATTTGAGGTCAGACTCAGCAATGTAGTGAGGCCCTAAGCAACTCAGTGAGACCCCATCTCAAAAATAAAAAAGTATGGGGATGTAACAGTGCTCCTGGGTTCAGTCCCCAGTACAAAAAACTCAATTGATCCATCCAGAAAGAAGGGGAGGGAAAAGGAAAATACTGAGGAATGATACTAACTAAACAAATTATGGTAATAGCATGTGCATGTTAAAATATGTAACAATGAATCACACTACTATATATAATTATAATGCACAAATAAAAAATAAAATAAATCCAGACTACTAGATATATTATCTTAAAGTTTCACTTTTTGTGATAGGAGATGAAATCCTACAGAGAAGAAAATAGGGAGTGGGCCCCCAGAACTCACCAACAAAATACAAATTATCTGCTGAATGTCACTTATGCCTGGCAAAATTAAGAGATTTAGAGAAGGAAGCCAGGCATGGTGGTGCACACCTTTAATCCCAGCAGCTCAGGAGACTGGGGCAGAAGGATCACAGGTTCAAAGCCAGCTTCAGTAACTTAACGAGGCCCTAAGCAATTTAGTAAGAACCCATCTCAAAATAAAAAATAAAAAGGACTGAGGATGTGCCTCAGTGGGTAAGCAATCCCTGGTACCAAAGGAAAACAAAAAGAAGAGATTTAGAGAAGGGAAGAAGAGTGCAGTGTACCGACACTTGATCTAGCACAATCCCTAGGAGGGACAAGGGTGGCACACATGCTGAAATAAGGCCAGGCAACAGGTTTTAACACCCACGTCTAATCATGCTGGGCATGGAAATAAAACCCAACACTCCTAGGCCCAGTGCTTTCACCTTTTCTCACTACAGGAAAGTAATTACTGTACACAGGGATAACACACTGGTAAATGAAGAATGTTTGTAAGCAGTAATTACTGATCTTTCAATTCTAATAGCTAGAGCCCTGCCACAAAAGCTCTGTAGCCCATTTGCATGCTATAAGCACAACTGAAAACCCTAAACAATACCAAAACAAATATATTTAATTCTATAAAACTATACTGTAATACTTCAACTAATCTACAAATTATGTTCTCTACAAGTATCATTACTAACATTTTAAAAACAGGCTTCATCACTTACCCAATGATACTTCTAAACATATCTTCCTGGAAGAATTTAATTAAAACTTTCTTAAATTGAAAATTCTTATTATAGTAGTATTATGCTGGCAGAGAACATGAAATTTATCAGTTGTGTGTCAAAGATGACTAATCACCATGATAAAGATACATCAGACAAGAACTGCTTTAATAATATTAACTGGCACTGATTAAATCTAGAATCAGTCCCCTCTTAAATATTAAGAAAATATAGATAACCACTAAACATTAATTACCTTAAATCGTTCAAGGTTTTGCTTTCTCTCATGAGGCTTTCTATCACCATGAAGACAAACACATGAGAACTGGTGTCCTTTTTTATCAGGTCCTGGTGAAAAACACATACCATTTGACCTTGGAAAATATAGCCTAAGACTATGTTGACAAATCAATAAAATTCAGACTTCGATATTACCATGTAATTCTATGAAAATCTACACCCCAACTTGCCATAAACCACGATTAACACAATTTCTGTCACAGGCAAAATGCCATTAAATTTAAACTCCATGAAGCATTAAAATTGATTTGCTTTTAAGAACATTTTAAGCTACCCTTCCCAATCTGCAGGAGAAATAGACATATCTGTCCAACTTCTAACCTTTCATCAACTCATCTTTACATTTCTGACACATTTCAATGTAAATTAGACTAAGTATACAGTTCAGTATGGGTACATTAACTACTTTAGTATTCACTTTAGTTTTTTCTTTTTGAGGTAAAACTCACACAAAGAAATATCCAAGTCTTACCTTTAACAGATTCTCAGCAAGATAGAAAATATCAACACCATGCTTCTCATGTTCTTTCTCAACCTCTGCTCCCACCCTCTTGTGGGCAACCATTGCTCTAATTTTTCTTTCACAATGGATTCATTTTGACTATTCCCAAATTTCACATAAGTTGATTTATAAATACTCTTTTATGTAAGAATTCCTTCATTAATCATGATTCTGAAATCCAATCATACTGTGTCTACTAGTACTGCATTCCATTTTAATTGCTTTTAGTGTGTTTTCAGTTTCAGACGATTAAAACTGCTATAATCATTCTTATACATAGTTTATTAATATGTATTTCCACCTGTCTTGGGTAAATGCTTAGAAGTAAATTGCTAATCCATAAGATAGCAATGTTTAATTTTACAAAAGACTGAAGGACTTTTTCAAATGTGGTTATACCATTAATAGTCTCACAAACAATGTAAGAGTACTTCAGTTGCTCCCAGTCCTTGCCAAAACTAAGTGTTAAACAGCATACAACCAAGTTTCATCCAATTTAATATTCTATTCTTTTTAGCAAAATATTTTAGTCCACCAATAGAGTTTTTACTCGTGTATTTACATTTTTTTCCACGATTGATCTTACTCTGTAATTTCTAGCCATCCTTTTTTTCATATTTCTCCTTTTCCTTTCTTAGTTTTGCTTGGAAGGTTTTATGCACATTCACCTTTTCCAAGTTTAGAAGATATACACTTTATTATTTTAGTGATTACACTTCAAATTTTAATAATAATCAGTCACTGTACACTCCTCTTGATACAAGGGCCTTAGGTGATTCAAGTTCCTTATAAAGAAGAGGTACCCATTTGGAAAATTCTCTGATTGTTCTTCCTAGGACTTATCATAGGGAAAAGTCCTGGAAAAACACAGATAAAATGTACCATCACTGTTCTAAATTCTGTGCATGTGTTCTAGATTGCATGATCGAAACTACTAAGCTATTAAATGAGGAAATAAACACAACTTATTTCAAGTGAGGAAATATTACCTCCTCCCTGCTGCATAAAATACTGCTCCAAATTATCACAGTCAATTTTGGTTCTACAGAAGATAATTGCTTGATCCATCTTGTGTTCCTTGATTGCTCGGACAGCATACTCCCCCTTCAGGATTTTAATAGCTTCAGACCACATCTCTTGAATATCATCACAACAAAAATATTAGAAGTGAAATAGTAAATCCATTCATTCATTTATTTTTGTTTAATACTTTTAATGCTACTTTAAAGGGTACACAAAAAGCCCTAATCATACCTCTTAATGCTACTTTATAGGGTACACAAACAGCCCTAATCATACCTTTTATGAGGAAACAAACGTACACCACACACATTAACAGAAATATATGCTCACACCACAACTTTGTTCCTACCTTCCACGGAGAACTAGTCATAATCTGCCCTGCATTAACTTCTCTAAATGCTTCATAAATGTTTATTCAATTATTTTAACCCTTCTTAAAGATGATGAATATGCTTTCTAAACCAACCTTAATAACAGGAAGTTCATATTCACTCTATGTAATAAAAACCATAACATCAAACATAGTTACTGATTTCTTAGATACCATTCTCCAAATTTCTTTTTCAGTGTGAAGTTGTGCTACGTAGTTTTTACTCCTCAACTGTCTAATACAAGATTTTAATTAAATGGCCCAATCTATTTTTATGGCCTCACTGGTCATCTCTAATTGTAGTATAAACTTTGCAAAATTTTTACAAGGAAAATACAGGAAAGAGTAAAAATTGGAATTTTATAAAATGTATTCCCAAATAATAGAATGATATCATGCTATATTAGTGGTGTCACTGGTCCTCTCAAACAGGCAGGAATAACTGGGCATATATCATGCAAATTTGGAGTTGTACATAAAACTGAGCTCAGAGTAAATCTCTTTAATCACAATTTCAGATAATTCACCTTTACATGTTACAAACCTGGAAGTGAACTCAAGTTAGAAGTCAATGCAGTCTGATGCCTGGCCATGATCCACTACAGACACCTGATGTCAGGTATGCATGGGTTTGAGATGTTCTTTAAGGTTTCAGTACCATCCATATACCCTGATGTGCTTTCATAAATTTTTGAAATATTATATGAAAAACTAAGTGTTTCAGCTCTGCATCAAGTTGAGATTTAATGTTAGGCATTTTAGAAACTGATAATATTTAAAGGGTACAGAGTTTCACTTTGGGAATATGGAAAAGTTCTCAAGATGGATGGTGGTGATGGCTGTACAATATAAATGTGCTTAATGTCACTGAACCATGCACCCAAAATAGTTAAAATCGTAAATTTCATATAATGTATACTTTACCATAAAAAAATAAATCAATTAATAAATAATCAAAATTAGATCATTCTTCTATCACAGTTGTAGCTAAAGATATCTTTATTACCCAGTATCCCAGATATGATATTTCTTCTGTAACTTCTGGGCCAATATAAAATCTATCTCCAGAGAACTCTGCTGGTTTTCTAAGATGGATGGGAATCCTATAATCCAAATATGTGTGACTTAGATGCCAGGAGACTAATAGCCACATTCAGTGATTAATATTTCTCTAAGTTGACTAGTATTAGCTTTTTTCCCATTTCTTTATTAATATTGTTGCTTTTATTTTTAAATTTCCTGTTCTAATTTTGTAGGTAACCTCACATCCTTCATAAGAATAGACAGGATATCAATTTGATAGAAAACCAATTCATTTTTAAAATCTTTTATCACATTTTATTAATTCTTTCAACTTACCTGGACTGTTAGCACCAGGTCTTGTATTATCTTTTGCATGTACATCATCAGTCTATCAAAAGCAAGGAATAAAAACAGAGATGGGAAATATTTAGAATAGGTTTGTTTTTTTTAAAGGGAGAACTGAACTGTATTTGTCTTTAGATTGTATCTCAGACATACATACATCTCTATACTGTGTAGGCAAAATTATTCTTCAGATTCAGAAAACACTTCATCAACTATAGGTCTAAGCCAATCAATTTTAAATGTAATAATAAAAATGCAAATGTTTTTCAGATTCTTGTGCACTTGTAATAAGTATGTCCTTATTATATCAAGATAAACACAATAACAGTAGAGAAAATTAAAAGATGGGCACATGAAATTGATTTTTAGGAAAATAAGACACATCAAGAGGACATAATGAAGGTCCTATTAAAATTTTCCAAAATGGAAGTCATTACATATAACTGATAAAATTAGGTATATGTGATCTTTTTATAAAAATTTTATTAAAGAAGTGGATCACAAAAGTAATTTTTTTAAAAGGAAAGACCAAGGTCTTACCTCTTTTTTTTTTTTTTAATATTTATTTTTTAGGTGTAGATGGACACAACACAAGGCCTTTATTTTTTATGTGGTGCTGAGGATCGAACCCGGGTCCCGCCCGTGCTAGGCGAGCACTCTACCGCTGAGCCACAATCCCAGCCCACAAAAGTAATTTTATATACAGAGAAATATAAAGGATGACATTTATTACTTTATCATTTATTTAGTGCCTTTTCAAAGGCCTAAGCTTTACACTTAATGTCTTGAACTTCTCTTTTCTTTGGTACAAAATCTGATTGGCTTAAGCAGCACTAAAGAGTCCAAGGCTAACTAATTTATAAGTTGCTTTATTCTATTCAAATACTAATATTATAAAGTACTTACTCTAATGTGGTTTTTTCCTAGCCTTTCCCAGAGTCTGTCAGTTTTGGGATTCACTGGGACAACAACATGGTGTACAGTATCTGGAACAGAATCTTCTCCTTTTAAATCAACCCATGTGGGAAAATGCATTATTTTCTCAGAGAGTTTCTTTACATCAAAAGAATGCAAAGTAGCAGAGCAAACAATCACCTAAGAATAAGAAAATACAAATTCCTCAAGGACTTAGAAAAACTAAGTAAGATAAAAAGTTTTTTAAAATCAAGAATCACGGGTTACTATTTATCCTACTCCCCCAAGAGCCTCTCCCTCTCAAATGCTTCTAAAGGAAACAGGATGAGAAAAATAAGAGCAATATTTTCTGAAATAATTTCTAAGGAGGTAATTGTTTTTCAATAGCTGAAGTTATTTCTCCTTAAAACAAGAAGCAGTACTAATAATCTGGAAAATAAACCCAAAATGCTCTGTAAGGTTTCTTGAACTTGTAGTCTTCTGTAACATCTAAGAAATTTCCTCAAATTTCTAAAAGCAGCTTTTAAGACTGTTACCTTTGTGTATACTATTTAGTCCAATAACAAAGAAAATGTTTTATAAATAGTTAATCAGAAAATATTAAAACAAAAAAATTTTGATTTTTCATTAACAGTTGACTACATGTATTTAAAAACTGTATTAGTCATTTCATACCTGAAGTCTTTTTCCATCTGAGGTAATCTGAGGAATCTGACTGTGCATTCTATTTATAAAATCAGAATAACCTTGAGAAAGAAGTCCATCCTGCAGGACAAGCAAAGAAAAACAAGTTTTAATCCACACTGAAACCTTTCTTTTCTAAATCAAATTTAAAGGTAATAAAACCATATACATACATATCCCTTTATTTTTCAAGTGATTGTTTTTATTGTCTGCAGTACTGGTAATTGAATCCAGGGGTGCTCTACCACTGAGCTACACCCCCAGCACTATATATTCTGTCACAAGGTCTAAGTTGCTGAGGCTGGCTTCAAATGTGAAGTCCTTCTGCCTTAGCCAAGAATGACAGGCATGCATCGTTGCACCTGGCTTATCTTTATTGGATATTTACAGACAATTCATACATTCAACTTCAAGTTCTTCGTTACTTACACATGAAAATCTACAATAAACAATCCAAAACCATAGTCTAGTATTTTAGAATGACTACAAGAGTTAACCTTCTAACACATGTCCTTAAGACTATGACTTTTATATAAAAAATAAAAAAGCCAGGGCTAGGGGTATCGCTTAGTGGTAGGAGCACTTGCCTGGCACGCTCAGGGCACTGAGTTCAATTTCCAGCACTGCAAAAATAAAAATAAAAAGCAAAGCCCCAGTGTTAGAAAACTAGTTCAATCTATCCTAAAAATAATTTGGAAGAATGCCTCAAAAGCCTCAAATACATTTATGTTCTTCCAGATGGTCCACATTTTGTAACTATGACAAAGAAATAGTTGAAGTAAATAATAAATCTACCTACATAATTAGTAATGAAAGTGGTTTAATAAACCATGAAGTATTTTTTTTAAATATTTATTTTAGTTGTAGGTGTACACAATGACCTTTATCTTATTTTTATGTGGTGCTGAGGATCAAAACCAGAGCCTCATGTGTGCTAGGTGAGCGCTTTACCACAATCCCAGCCCCATGAAGTATTTTCATAATAGATCATTACACAGCCTTCAAATATTTTTTTACAAATAATGACATGAAATATTACATGAAATATTCATACAATTAAAAAAAATTTTCCCAAATTCCTTAAATTTTGATTTCAACTATTGAAAATAATACAGTCATCACTCAGTATCCACAGGTGTTTGGCTAGGACCCTCATCAGATAACAAAATTCATGGATATGCTAGTCCCTTATATAAAATGGCATGGCATTTGCATAGAACCTATGCAATTCTCCCTGTACTTTAAACATTTCTAGATTACTTACAACAAACATAATGTAAACGCCATGTACATAGTTATTATACCATACTACTTAGGGACATTGATAAGAAAAAAGTCTATACCTATTCAGTATTTTCAAATATTTTCCACACAAAATTAGTTGAATTAATGGACACAGGACGTACAGATATGAAGCGTCAACTGTATTTTTTTCTAATAGAATATTCTGAATTTTTTTTTCTACATTATTTTATTGGTACATTACAGTTGTACATAATGATGGAATTGTTACTTATCGTACATGCACCCGATATAAAAATATAATTGGGCCAATATCGTTCCCCAACACTTCCCCCTTTCCTCCCCACTTCCCACCCCTTGGTCTCTTTCCCCTACTGATCTCCCTTTGATTTTCATGAGATCCACCCCTACCTTTCTTTTTCTTTTACCTCTCTAGCTTCCATATATGAGAGAAAACATACAACCCTTGACCTCCTGAATTTAGTTTATTTCCCTTATCATAATGGTCTCTAGTTCTATCCATTTTCCTGCAAATGACATACTTTCATTCTTCTTTATGGCTGAATAAAACTCCATTGTGTTTATATATTATTTCATTTATGCATTCATCTGTTAATGGACACCTAGGTGGGTTCCATGGTTTGGCTATTATGAATTGTGCTGCTATAAACATGGGTATGCATATTTCACTGTAGTATGTTCACTTTAACTCTTTAGGATAAATACCACGGAGTGGTATAGCTGGGTTGCAAGGTGGTTTCATGACTAGTCTTTTGAGGAGCTTCCATACTGACTTGCATAAGTGGTTATACAAATTTACACTCCCACCAACAGTATAAAAGTGTTCCTTTTTCTCCACAATCTCTCCAGCATTTATTATTGCTTGTATTCTAGATGACTACCATGCTGAATGGTGTGAGATAAAATCTCAGTGTAGTTTTGATTTGCATTTCCCTAACTGCTAATGATGTTGAACATTTTTTCATATATTTGCAAGCCATTTGTATTTCTTCTTTTGAGATGTGTCTATTCTATTTACTAATTGAGTTATTTGATTTCTTGGTGTAAAGGTTTTTGAGTTCTTTACATATTCTAGACATTAATAATCTGTCAGCAAAGTAGCTAGCAAAGATTATCTCCCATTCTGTAACTTTCTCCTCATATAACTATTTGTTTTCTTTGCTGTGTGGAAGCTTTTTAATATGTCATCCTACTTATTAACTCTTGGCATTATTTCCTAAGCTTTAGGCATCCTAACAAGAAAGTTGCCTGTGCCTATATGCTGGAGTGTTGAAGGTATCAATTGTATTTATATCAATATAAAGAGTGGATGAAAATAGGCCAAACTGTTAACAATTATTATTATCTCTAGTTAGGGAGCTCATGACTGAATTGTATTTTTTCACTTTATATATTTTATCTAAAAAAGCATAAGCAAAGTTCTTTTGAAAGCATGACTATATTTCAACATACAGCTTCATCCAGGACCAGGAATCTAACTTGAGATAAGTTCAGCTTTCCAGTTGACACCAAATCATCTAGTCTTCCTGGGGTGCCTACAACAATATCAACCTGCAAAATAGCAAAAGAAGCACCTAATGAGAACTGAAGAACTATTAGAATAACTTTAAAATGGCAACCAATAATTGTCTACTTACAACAAAAACATGTATATTGAAGTAGTCACAGTCAATTTATAAAAAAGGAGCTATAGATAACGCTGTATAATAAAATTATATTTGGAAATTAACGTGAAGATTTTGTCAACTGATTGTGGACAACCTTAACTATAAAAGCCTGATATATAAAATTTGTATTTTCTAAGCATTAAAAAAATCAGATAAATTAACATATATTCTGAAATGAAACCAGTATTCAAGGGTCTGGGAGATAGTCCTTACCTAGCATACACAAGGCCCAGGATTCAATCCCTAGTACTACCAAAACCACTACTAAAACAAAACAAAACAAAAAATCAGGAGTCAAGTCCCAGTTCTAACATACTGTTGTATGACCTTAACTTCTCCAGTATCTTTTAGTATCAACTTTCTTATTTTTTTTAATTTTTTTTTTTTTTTTTTTTTAGTTGTAGATGAACACACAGTATCTTTATTTATTTTTAGGNAACGGACACGATAATTTTATTTTTGTGGTGCTGAGGATCAAACCCAGTGCCTGTACCTCACACATGCTAAGCAAGCACGCTACCACTAAGCTACAAAACCCAGCCCCACAGTTAGGTATTTTTAAGTGTGTATGTGGATCTACTTGTGTGAACCAACAAATAAGGTTATCACATAAAATCATTTAATTTATTAGACAACTCAAAATTTATTTATCGATAGACATGAAAAATCATAAATACTTCTATTCTTTTTATTGATTTTCTCCAACCTAGAATAAAAACATAGCTTTCTCCTAACCAAGTTATTCCTCCAGTCCCACTGCTTCAATATCTCACCCCTTGACAAACAGAGCACCATCCTGAAGGGACTTCAGCAATCTAGTATGAGGAACTTATGTTCTCATGAAAAATGAAATGGATATTTATGAACCATTATTTCATTTATAATGATAATGAGAAGCAACTTTGAGAATGTTATCTGAAAATGTGAAAATAAAATCTGTTCAATGTATTAAGAACCTACTATGTGCCAAGCATAATGAGAGGTCTGTACGTAGCAGCGAACAAAACAGCATTCGGGCACTGTGCGTAACATCTCCTTAGTACAGGACTGAACCATTCAGTTTCCACCCTCCTTGATTTCAGCAGGTAAAGTGGACCAGAAACAGATACAAACAACCACAGGTTTAAAAAAAAAAGTCTGAAAGAAATATTTGACTTGTACAATAGCACTAATCACTCCATGTGGCCTCAACTGCACATGGTACACAATATATCAACTTTAAAAGTTACAAACTAAAATAATTCTACTCTGTAACTCCAAAACTGACTTGTACCCCAACATAGGACCCAAAAGAGGGATGGGGAAAAATAACATAGAAAATGTACAATGGAAGAAGAGCAGAAGGAGAACATATCAGATTCCCTAAGAAGTAGAATAAAATCAAATTCTGCCAAGAAAGCCAGGGAATAACTCTGCTTTTACTTTGCTATTGGCTTCAGTTAGTATCTAATTTTGAAATAAGTCTAATGAAAGCAGATCTAATTCCCTCAAAGTTCTGCAGCTAGAAAACAGGAGATGAGAAATTTAGTTATCTTGTGAAAAAATTAGGTTTGGGTTAAAAGAAATTAAAACTAATAAGCCTATTAAATTTGTATTACAAACCTCTAAAGTAAAATATAACACTAAATAAAAATATATCAAAGCAATACTATTCAGAATAGTACTAATAAGTATAAGAATATGTTTCCTTGCTCTTAATATACCATACCAGGTCAAATCTAAGTCTATTCAGTATCAAATTTAGTTTGACAGGGGCACCAGTGGAATTGGAGGGTAACATACCTGTCATGAAATAGTATCAGATGGTTTAAGTTACATTATTAAATATTTGGAAAGGAAAATTAGTAAGAAAAAAAGTTGTTTCAATATTATATGTGGGTGTATATATAAAATACTAACCTTCATAAAATTGACCAGCAGTTAAGAATTTTCCAAACTTCTTCCATACTACTAGGGATCATCACACAATCTTAGTTTTGTACTTCAAAATGACATGCCTAAGCACAGCCTTCTACATAGATGAACTCACTTCTCTCCTCAATGGAACCACTATAGACTGTCTTAACATTATTTATCCTTCCCAAGGGTCACTGCAAAACCTTCTACTCTTCTCTGCAATCTACCTTATTAGCATTTTTATCTTCAACTACAGTTCTTTTTCCCCATTATCCCAAAAAAGAGTGACTCTTAATTAATAAAAGTTAGATGGAAATTGTCAGGTGTTCAAAGGGCAAATAAAAAAAAAAAAAGTATGTTGGATTGTGAACAAAGGATTTAGAAGAGACTACTGACTGCTCTGTATACTTCTACCTGCAAGATGTCTTTGAACAAATACATTCTTTTGACCTTGTACTAATTCCAACCTCATTTGATTTTTCCTGAAAACAAAAAATTGCCCTATATTGCCAAATGACAACACATAATGCTACTTTTTAAAAATTAGGATGGTTCGAGCTTCTGTAACCTGATTTCTATTGACCTTTTTCTCTCTATACATACATATGCACAACTCACCCCATTATCCAAAACAGAGAGCTGATCCCGTGCTGCAACACCTCCAATTATCAGAAGCTCCCTGAAATAAATATCAAAATGATAATGTAGAAAGAACATTAAAGTCTACTTTACACTGATTTGTACCTGTTTCTTTTTGGTGGGAATAAGTCATTAAAAAAAAGAATCTACCATAAAGTAAGTACTGATAAGGTCAGAAGCAAAGCACTTCCTTTCTGGTAGCCATACACAATGCTAAGGCACAATAAAGCAACTGATGAGTATGTGTGAAAGAACACAGAAAAACTGGTCCCCATCTCCATATCCTTCTACATTGGAGTGACTCAAGCTTCTCTAACGTGGTTTCTACGACCTTTTTCTATATATACACACATGTGCACTTCTTACATGTGGAAAATGTTTCTGAAAGAAGAGATAAAAACCCATTTTAAAAGCTTGCCGCTAGTAAGGATAACTACAGATCAAGCATGAAGTGAAAGACGACTAACTTTTATAAAATAGTATTTTGTGGGCTGCGGTTGTAGCTCAGTGGTAAAGCTCTTGCCTAGCAGGTGTGAGGCACTGGGTTCAATCCTCAGCACCACATAAAAATAAAAAAATACATATATATTCTTTTGTGCTGTTTAAATTTTTCTCATTTCAACAAAAGGGCACATGCAAAAGACTAAATAAACATAAATCCCTCCTTCATACCATACACAAAAATTATCTCAGAATGGATCAGAGATCAAAAGTAGAACCTAAAATTATAAGATTCATAGAAAACACAAGAGCAAATTTTCATGACCTTGGTTTAGACAAACACTATCTTACATATAAACACCAAAACAGTGACAAAAAGAAAATCAAAAATTAGACTTCAGAAAAATTAATAACTTCAAAGGATACTATCAAGAGAGGAAAATGACAACTCACAGAAAGGGAGACAATAGTTGCAAATCATGTATCTAACATACTGAATAAAATACCAAACTATATAAAGAACTCCTACAACACAACAATATAAAGACAACCCAATTTAAAAATGGACGAGATTTGAATATATATTTCTCTCAAAAAATTCAAATGGGCAATAAACACATGAATAATGTGCAATATTATTAATTATAATGATAGAGCAAGTAAAAACCAAAGGAAGACAACATTTTTGCTCACTAGGATAAATACACTCAAAAACATAGACCCCACCCACTTGAATCAAAGTGTGGAATATGATATGTCAAGAAATTTGTAATGTTTTGAACAACCAACAATTAAAAATTTAAAAAAAAAACAAAAAAAAAACATAGACCCCATATGTTGCTGAAGATGTAGAGAAACTAGAACCCTCATTTATTGCTATTAGAACAAAAGTGGGACAGCCACTTTAGAATGCTGATTCCTAACCACATGACCTAGCAATTCCACTCCTGACTATATATCCAGGGGAAATGAGAACATGTCCACACAAAAACTTGTGCATGAATGCTTATAGCATAGTAGCCCAAACCCAACAGTCACGAACGGTCCAAATGCCTACCAACTAACGAATGGATAAACCAAAGTATGGATCTTCCACACCTTTGGAATAGATACTTTGATAGTATTTTCCGCAATAAAATGACGTACTGATACATGCTGCCACAGGGAAGACCCCTGAAATATTATACTAAGTGAAAAAAGCCAACCACAAAAGAACAGACAATTCCATGTATACAAAATGTCTAAAACAGGCAAGTCTACAAAGAGAGAAAACTGTCTTTGTCATTGTCTAGGGATGGGAGAGTTAGGGGAAAATGGGACTGACTGCCAATGGGCAAAGAGTGTCTCTTGGGAATGATGAAAATGGCCTAAAATTAGTTACAGGGGAGTGATTACAGTCAAGTCTGTGAATATAGTCAAAACTAAAAACAAACTTACATTTTAAAGAGTGAATTATAAATGTGAACTATATCTCAAAATAGCTAGTTAAAAAAAATTATCATTTAATAAAGAGCAGACAAAATTACTTCCTGAGGCAGCCACGTAAGTTTCTTTTTCTTTACCACTGAATAAAATATCAAAATATATAAAGAAGTCCTACAAATCAACAATATAAAGACAACCCAATTTAAAAATGGACAAGATTTGAACATATATTTCTTCAAAATATACAAATGGCCAATAAGCACATTCTGCACCTAATTTATTTATTTATTTGGTACCAGGGATTAAACCCAGAGGACTTAACCACTGAGCCTCACCTCCAACCGTTTTTTTTTTTTTTTTTTAATTTTCAGACAGGGTCTCACTAAGCTGCTTAGGGCCTAAGTAGCTGAGGCTGGCTATGAACTTGTGATCTTCCTGCCTCAGCCTCTGGAGCCACTGGATTACAGGCATATGCCACCACGCCCAGCTTCATTTGTGATTTTGAGACAGTGCCTTGCTGAGGGCCCCACTAAGATTCTTAGGCTGGCCTCGAACTTGTAATCCTCCTGCCTCAGCCTCCTAAGTTGCTGGTATTATTACAGGGGTGTACTACCACGCCCAGCTAACTATATAACTTTCAATCAGAAGTATCTTCTTTTATTAATTTTATTGTTTTGAATACTCATTTTTAAAACACTGGAAAACACTAAGAAAACGAATGCTTCGGCAATGAGTTTTATAATCATATGACTAATTAAAAATTAATCAGCTTTATGTGGGCTAGGGGTATAGCTCAGTGGGACAGTGCTTGCTTAGCACACATGAGGCACTGGGTTCAATCCTCTGCACCACAAAAAACAAACAAAATAAAAGTATTGTGTCCATCTACAACTAAAAAGAAATTTTTTTTAAAATCAGCTTTATGGATGCCTACCTTTATTTTAAGCAACATAGATCACAAAATCTACCATAAAGCAGAACAAGGTCTGGGGTTGTAGCTCAGTGGTAGAGCACTTGACTAGCATATGTGAGGCCCTGGGTTCAATCCTCAGCAGCACATAAAAATAAATAAATAAATAAAAGTAAAAAAAAAAAGCATTACAAAATAAATAATTCCTAACCCATCTTGCCACATTCCTTAAACACTATCACACCAGAGCCATTATGCTTCCTAAACCCAGCAATGCCCAAAAGCAGACTGGCTACCTAAAAATCACCTGGAAGCACTTTTTTCTTTAAAAAAAAAAAAAAAAAAAACAGCTCTAATTCCTAGTCCCTAGAAATTCTGATTCATTACTGCCAGGGGATGGAACCAATAAATTCGTATGTGAGCCCCCAAGTTCCTGTTTTCAACTATTATCCTAAAGCTATCATTTCTTGCCCCACGATACGTAAGTCCTCCTTCATAATCTGATGTATTTATCTTATAAACTTCACGGAAGTTAAATACACACAAACACAACAATGTATGCTTTTATGAACAGCACTGCAGAGTTGAAGAATATAAAAGGACCACTGCCTTGAGGAGAGCAAAACTGAGGAACAGGAAAGTTTTTTACATTTAAAACAAGGAACACCGACACATGACAGCACATAGGAGGAAAGCGAGGCAGACGCTGCCTGTCACACAGGAGCAGGGAGAGAGGACTGGGCTGGGATAACAGGAGGGCTTCCTGGAAACATCAGGATCTCTGCTGGGTTTTAAAAGAAGGAAAAGGTTCATTTGTGTTGAGTACCAAATGGGTAACCCACAAGTTTAACAACTTCACCAGTGAATTGTTTTTATTCTTCTTCCCTCCCAGCCTTTGTTCACAGGCATAATATCTTATACATAACAACAGCATAAAATCAAGTCAACTGGTATTTTATAGTCTTACAAAAATACTCGCAGGAAGAGGTCTCTGAGTCTCATACTGAGCAGTCGCCCTGGCCGCGTGTGCTCCTCGGGTGGCTTTCCCTCACACACGCTCAAGCATTTACCAAACTCACTTTTTGTTTTCCCTCCACACTACCCCACAGCTCCACACTTAGTTCTCTGAAAGCACAGATTAATTCTCCTTGTTGTATCCTTAGTCCCTAGCCTAAGACTTCACACAAAGTAGATATCTGAATATTTCCCAAATGAGTAATAATCCTCAAACCAAAATTAGGAATTATTGTTACAGATGTAATTTATCCCAATAAGTTTGCTTAACTCATCAATAAGTACACTATTAAATCCCAGCGGCTCAGGAGGCTGAACAGGAGGATCTCAAGTTCAAAGCCAGCCCCAGCAATGGCGAAGCACTAAGCTACTCATTGAGACCCTGTCTCTAAATAAAATAAAAAATAGGGCTGGGGATGTGGTTCAATGACCAAGTGCCCCTGAGTTCAATCCCTGGTAACGCCCTCCACCCATTAAAAAAAAAAAAAAAAAAAAAAATCCACTATTAAAAAGTCAGAACCCTGTGATGTCAAAAAATTCAGTTTCTGGACTTCAGATAGTGGTGATGGTTGTACAATCCTGTGAAAGTACTAAAAACTCTTAAATTGTACACTTTTAAATGGTGAATTTTATGGTATGGATTGTTTCAAGAAAAATTAATTAAAAGAAAAATTAACAAAAAGCAAGTGTCAAATTAACATACAGAGTAGTCTACTTATATGCTATGCCTTTCTTAAGATTAACAAAAAGCAAGTGTTAAATTAACATAAGAGAGTAATCTACTTATATGCTATGCCTTTCTTAGGAGTAAAGGGATTGCTACTGAGCGAGAAATTCCACGAGATCACTTAGCTTATGGCCTTCTTCCAATGGCAGAAAGAGCTCTGTGTCTGAATGCCCAACAGAAATGAGTCACCACCATGGGAAAGAAGTTCAAAAACATGCTAGAAACATAGCAGTAACTTTCCATGCAGATGAAGGGATAAAATTAATCTAACAGTAAATGAAATGCTCCCTTTAAAAAAGTTAAT
The DNA here is from genome assembly GCF_001458135.2 of Marmota marmota marmota. NCBI lineage: Eukaryota > Metazoa > Chordata > Mammalia > Rodentia > Sciuridae > Marmota > Marmota marmota. The sequence goes on from NW_025999977.1 coordinate 49,789,849, forward strand.
TTTCACTCTAACATTGTTTGATTAACCACGAAAAATCAAACCCATTACTTACCAAATGTATGAAGTTTTATATGCAAACATTGTTATTGTATGTCAAAGTATACTTATATACTCACACGTATACTATGTATATATACCTCTTTTTATTCTACTTTACTCTTCTTCCAAAACACTTCAAATCTAAAGATAACAGGCAGTTGAGTATAAAAGGAAAACTTACCTTAATTTAGGATTATCAACATATTTCTTAAACTGCTTGACATTATTCAAAGTTTGTTCAGCTAATTCACGAGAGGGTTCAACGATGAGAGCTTTTGGAGCATTGGGGAGAAACTTTGTTTGTGTCACCTGCGCATTACCTTAGGAGAATAAAAAGTATTAGAACACTTTTAAATCATGCCTAAAAATACCATTATTTGTAAAATATGAGGATGAGCATTCCAGCATCAAAATTTTTAATAATAATTATCAAAAAGTATAGGTGAAAGTAAAACAAGATACGATAAGGCTAAAATTCCTAAAATGAAATAAGGCTTCTTTAAATTAAACCTACTTGCAATGATGGTAATTGATTTGTCTGTGAAATGACTTATTTGTTTTGTGATAAACTAGCTAGGGAATGTTCTTAATTTAAATAAATAAAACATATTACAATACAATGGGTAAAAGCATAAGCTTTGAAGCCAGATTGCTTGGATTTGAATTTAGTTCTACTACTTATTTGCCCTGGCACCTTGGGCAAGTTACTTGAAGTCCCTATTCCTCAGGCTCTTTGTCCATAAAATGGAACAACTTTTACATTATAGAATTGTTGTGAAGATCAAATAGCCCATGTAAAGCACTTAACATTCTACCATGGCACAACCCACACATGTTAGCTGTCATTTACCACCATAACTGAGATGCCCTAAATGCCTAAACTGAAACTAGAGTTTATGAATTAGGTTTTAAAATTGAATTTTACAGAGTAAATAGAAAAGAAAGAGTAAACAGAAAGAAAGGGATATGGGACTCACTATGAGAAACCCTACTTACTGGAGTTTTCACTAATGCCCCAATCTAGAAAATCTTACCCACGCAGATGCAATACCTGTGTGCTGTGATTTGACAACGTAACTATCCGGTGCCTTGGAAAGAGCAACAAAACCATCTTTTGGTGGAAACTTAAATTCTTCTTCACCAAAGTTAAATTTTAGTTCAGCATTCTAGCATTGAATAAAGGACAAAATTTTAAAAATTAACCTAATACAAAATAATGAATATCAAGCAGATTATAATTATACCAAAATTTTCCTAAATAATTACCTTCAAAACACAAGCAGGAAAGAGGGCTTGGTTTTTCATATGTGGTGGTACTTCAAATGCCAGACCAAGATCTTTCCCTTAAGAAAAAAAATTAAAAAACAAAAAAACAGAAAATGAAATAATGAGAAAAGAACTTCCACATATTCACACCATCAAATCTACAAATGTGTCTGCATTAATGCTTCCCCCCTGGAACCCCTGGATAAATTGTGCTGCCTCAGGCCAACCTCTTCGCTTTTCTCCTTTACTCCTAAACTGTCTCTTCCCTACCCCTACATAAGACCACTGCCACTAGACATTCCTTAGCATACAAACATACTCCACATTAGAACACAAGCAAATCTCCCTCGAGCCCATTTCCACTTTATTTATCTTCCTTTTTCCTTCTCTTTTTAGAAGTAAAACTTTCGGGTTTCCATTTTTTTTTTTTTTTTTTTTTTTTTAGTATATTCACTTCCTTTTCTTCCATTTTCTATCGATCTGACTCCCAATCAGCTCAACTACTCCATCACCTATTTTCTTGCTCATCTAAAACAACTGTCAAGAGCATTGATGTGCCCCACTTGCCAAATCCAGCAGTTAATTCTCACTCCTCATATCTTTCTAGACAAGACCCCTGAGCAGCACTGGACCCAACCCTGACTGCTCCCTCCTCCTTAAAACACTTTCTTCACCTGGACCCTAAGACCCTCGGTTCCCTGGTTCTGCTCCTCCAGGTTTTCCTCTCCTCACTCTCTGCTGGATTCTCCTTAGTATACATACCTCTAGCCACAGGAACCCAGGCCTCAGATCTCTTCTGTTCTTTATCTCCCCTTATTCCCTAGGTGATCTCAACCCACTCCTCATCCCCCAGTCTGTTTTCAACACAGAAGCAAGAACACTGTTAAACTAAAGAAAGATGATGCCATTCCTATGCCTAAAACCATAGTAAAGTTCTCACTCAAAATAAAAAGCAAAGTTTGTATTATAGCCTCCCTCACTATTCTACCACCTCCTGCAAGCTCAGACACATTGGTCTCCTCACTCTAAGGTCCCTCATGCACACTCCACCTCAAGGTCTTCAGGTCTGCTTCCTCTACCTAAAATGCTCTTATAAGATTATCTGAAGAATGGCAGCTATTATGAATACAAAAACCAAGTGTTGGCAAGGATGTGGGGAAAAAGGCACACTCGTACATTGCGGGTGGAACTGCAAATTGGTGCAGCCAATATAAAAAGCAGCATGGAGAATTCTTAGAAAACTGGGAATAGAACCACCATTTGACCCAGCTATCCCCTCAGTTTATACCCAAAGGACTTAAAAACAGCATACTACAGTGACACAGCCACATAAATGTTTATGGTAGCACAATTCACAATAGCTAAACTGTGAAACCAACCTAGAGGCCCTGTAGTAGATGAATGGATAAAGAAAATGTGATTGATACACACACACACACACACACACCCCCCAATGGAATATTATTCAGCATTAAGAGAGAATAAAATCATGGCATCTGCAGGTAATGGATGGAACTAGAGAGCATAATTCTAAGTGAAGTTAGCCGATCCCAAAAAACCAAATACCAAACGTTTTCTCTGATTTAAGGTTGCTGATACATATTGTCATGGTGGTGGAAGGAGGACATGGAGGATTAGCTGAACTCTAGATAGGGCAAAGGGGAAAAGGGAAAAGGGAAGGGAGAGGAAGGAAGGGGGGTATGGGGGTAGGAAAGATGGTGGAATGAGATGGACATCATTACCCTAAGTACATGTATAAAGACACAAATGCTGTGACTTTTCTTTGTGTACAACCAGAGATATGAAAAATTATGCTCTATGAATTGTAATGCATTCTGCTGTCATATATAACAAATTAAAACCTAAAAAATATGGGAAAAAAAGAAGAATGAAATTATGCATTTTCAAGAAAATGAAAAAAAAAATTTATCTGCAGAGCCCATCACCCTACTCTGGCTTCTACTTATGTCACATCATCAGCAAAACCTTCTCTGACAACCCTGTAGAAAAGCACACATCTTCAGACTGCTACCACTGTCTACTTCTTTTCCCTATTTTATAGTCCCCCTCGTAGAATTGTTACCACCTAACTTAGTACTTACATCTCTGCCTCTACTCACTAACATGCAAGTTCCACTGACATAACCTTGTCTGTCTACTCCATTTTCTCCAGTTATCTCCAGCCCTTACCAGGGGACCTGACACATAGCACATATTCAATAAATATTTGTTCAAATTAAAGACAGGGTGGAAGAGACAGAGAATTGAAATACAGGGTAAGAAGATTAAGGCAAAAAAAAAAAAAAAAAAAAAAAAACCCTCACAATATTGAATTATAACTTTTTGCTAATAAAATCCACAGAGAGCTTACCATTTTTGGAGAATTTGACATGTCCTTTATCTATATCTAGGTAACATCCAATGGTGTCATGCATAGTGAATTCCTAGAAACCCAGAAAGTGAAGTGTTATTAATAGAAAGCAATATCTTAAATGACATTAAAAGTTCAAATATAGCTGTATCAAAAGCCTGTTAGTGTTTCAAAATAACCTCTACATGGTAACATAGGTATTAAAAAATGTCTATTAAAGAATTACACACATATAATGGCAGACTCACCTGACAGCCTTTTTAGAATCAACATATTTAGGCTCATTAACATTAAGATCACCAGAACAACTATATTTAGAATCAATGTAACTAAAACTAAGAAATGGGAACAATATAAGAGCCAAAGCCAAAACCAGAATGGGTAAAAAGAGGAAATTATGTAATATATTTTGGAGGGGTTAATAAATGGCATGAAAGAAAAATTATAATTACTACATATTTATCTAGTTTTATAATATATCTTCATTGAAATCCACATCTGAAATTTCTGTGGAAAATACATAGAAAATCCACTTGAGTTTGAGAATCATTTTTATACCCTCAGTTACAACTGATCAAGCATGCAACAAAACTCATTAATACTATGTTTAAATCAATAACAGCATAGCTTACTTACCTCTCCATAATTATCAAACTGTTTGTTATGGGATTTCTTTCCTGTTCCACCAAAGCCAAATCCAAACTTGTCTGTACCTAGATTTAAAAAGTAGCTTAAGTATGTAGAAAGAGTAAGTAGGAAATCAAAAGCCCTGTTAAAGAATTAATCTTATATCTTCATTTCAACAAACCATAGGAAATTCTTCCCTCAAATTTCCGAATTTGGGGAACAACTGAAGCACTCTTAGCCTGTGGAGACCACTGGACATGACAGACATATGCACCATTCCATCCCACTTCGCTCTGGCCACTAAGAAATTCAGGCACAATTTTACAAGAATGTGGAGCATCTAAGCAGTACTGTGTGGATGTATTCATGCATATTAACTTCACCCCGACTCCAATCATATTCTTAATCTTACTTCCCCTAATTTTGTACTGCTATGTGAATTATTTAGTTCAAATCTTTCTTGCAACAGAGTGAAGTACACATAAATTCTATTTCTAGGACTTTAAAATATAAACCTTTTATAGTTAAGTCTATTATTTTGTTCCCCCAAAATAACAAAATGTTAACAATCCATGAATAACTCAACCAATTCATTTACTTTAGGGACACTTACCTAGATCTAGGGAGGCCTGCATGGTAGACCACCCAACTCTGCACAATCCCTGGTCATGACAGGAGACTTCATAGTAATGTTTCCCTATAAAGGCAAAAAACTTTTTAGATTTATGTAAATCACATATATGACTCATGTACTACATAACAATAATGTGTATGTACCAAATGAAGAATTCAAAGTCATTTTTTACAATTAAAAATCTCAGATCCTTGATTTAAAGTAACTTTAGGGAAATTCATGCAGTGACAGAGTTTCAAAGGGTTATACAAGTAAAAATGCCATTCGCATACCTTTCATTAATCCTTTAGTAGCTCTGCATCCGTGCCATTCCTTCACTTCTCTACTTTGACAACAAAGACCATCTGACCCAATTGCTGGATTTGAGAAAAAAACACAAAAACATATTAGTACAAGCTTTATAAATCATGCATTGTGAAATAAATATCTTAAGTTTGACGAATAATTCCTTCACTTATTACAATTTTCCAGAAAATTGAGACTTGCTGATTCCTGGGTGATAGCAGGACTTTCCCTAAAACTAACTGCCCTTACTCATCACCCAGATATCCTTGGCTATGTTGAGGGCTAGATTCTACACTGTCATCTGTTACAAAGAGGAAAAGATTTCAGAGCAACACATCTAGAAAGGAATCGACAGGCCCTAACCTGACTTGCATCACCAGCAGATGTGTTTAGGCAACCATTCTCTACAGTCCTTTAAAGAAACTGGCACTCAAGCATCATGCAGTACCCATCCATCATTTCTAGCCCTGATTTTATGCTGACATTAAACTTAAGTGGTCACTATATTAAAAGATAATGGACCCAGAAGTCATAGTGGGAAAGTAGGAAATAGCATATAAACATGTATATTACGCTAAAATATCTATCTAATAAAAGATAAGGCTCTATGTTATATACCACAGTTGGTCACTGTGACGTCCACATAGTAAGTGCTTACTGAAGTCAAGCAAAAATTTAGTTTTTGTCTATACTAGAAAGAAAATTAGCTTCTACTCTGGTTCTTGTCAGCAACTCATATTCAGTACCTGAATGTAGAACAAATATATATTTTTTTCTTTTTGTATTAGAGATTGAACCCAGGGCACTTAACACTGAGCCACAACCCCAAACCTTTTTATTTTTCTTTTTTAAATTTTGAGACAGGGCCTTGCTAAGTTGCTGAGGCTGGCTTTGAACTTGCAATCCTCCTGCCTCAGCCTCACAAGCTGATGGGATTACAGGCATGTGCCACCATGCCCAGCTGCTGGAGAACAAATTTTTAAGAAACCACTTCATCACATTTCTTACTTATTCAAAGTACAAATTCTTACTCATGATACGATAATGAGTTATACAAAACTCTAAACTTTTAAAAAAGTTCTCTAGCAATGATATATATATATATATATCCTTAAAATTTTTATATTTAAAAATTTTTTTTTAAGTTGTCAATGGACCTTTATTTATTTATTTTTATGTGATGCTGAGACTTGTACCCAGTGCCTCACACGTGCTAGGCAAGTGCTCTACCACTGAGCCACAACCCCAGCCCTTAAAATTTTTTATGTAACATACAGATACAAAATTTTATATAAATGGTGTGTGATAAAAATTAGCAGTTTTTGGTTTTGGGGGTGGGCTGTTTGGGCATGATTCCTCATCATGTCCATCTTATATTTCTTGCATCCTGCTTTTCATGGTCATCAACAGCAGATGAACACTCCCCTACTCGAGATTCTGACTCATTCTTTGTAATGGTTGCACAATAGTCCTAATATTTGATAACTGTTCTCCTAGCAATAGCATTTACTTTGTTGACAGGTTTTCAGTTTTCTTCCCATTACAAATAGTGATTCAACAAACAGCTTTATACGCTTTATACAGTTATGTTTGCATAACAGTACTTTTATTCTAATGAGAATAAAAAAATATATATCTTTAATTTTTGTAGGTAAGGCCATACTGCTTTCCAGACACAATAATTCATAGGTTAGTCATCCTTTTGAATTTTATTTCCATTTCTCTACTACCTGAACGTCTGATATTTGAATATTCATTGACCATTTGAATGTTTTGCTTTGCTGTCTATTAATATCTTCTGCAGACTTCTTTTTTAACTTTTTATGGTTTTAGTTATGACAGTAGAATGTATTTTGACATATTATACATATGTGAACTATAACTTTCCATTCTTTCGGTTGTATGGGATGTGGATTTACATTGGTAGTGTATTCATGTTATAAACATAGGAAAGTAACGTCAGATTCATTCTACTCTTTCCTATTCCCATTCCATCCATCCCCATTCCCTCCCTTTATTCACATTTTCTTTATCCATTCATCTGTTGAAGGGCACCTAGATTGGTTCCATAACTTAGCTATTGTAAATTGAGCTAGTACAAATATTGATGTGGCCATGTCACTGTGAGATGCTGATTATAAGCCCTTTGGGTATAAACCAAGAAGTGGGATAACTGGGTCAAATGGTGGTTCCATTCCAAGTTTTCCGAGGAATCGCCATATTGCTTTCCAGAGTGGTGATACCAATTTGCAGTCCCACCAGCAATGTATGAGTGTGCCTTTTCCCCCACATCCTTGCCAACATTGTTACTTAAATTCTTGATGATTGCCATTCTGACTGGAGATGAAATCTCAGTGCTTAGTTTTAATTTACATTCCTCTAATTGCTAGAGATGTTGAACATTTTTTCATATATTTGTTGATTGCCTGTATTTCTTCTTCTGTGTCTTTTTAATTCCTTTGTCCACTTACTGATTGGGTTATTTATTGTTTTGGTGTTAAGTTTTTTGAGTTCTTTATATATCCTGCAAATTAATGCTCTACGTACAGGTGTCAAAGGTTTTCTCCCATTCTATAGGCTCTCTCTTCATGTTCTTAATTGTTTCCTTTACAGTGAAAAAGCTTTGTAGTTTGATACCATCCCATTTATTGATTCTTGATTTTACTTCTTGCACTTTAGGAGTCTTTTTGAAGAATTCAGTTCCTCATGCGACATGATGGAGATTTGGACTCACTTTTTCTTATAGCGCAGGTCTAATGTGGAGGTCCTTGATCCATTTTGAGTTGAGTTTTATGTAGCGTGAGAGATAGGGGTTTAATTTCATTTTGCTACACATGGATTTCCAGTTTTCCTAGCACCATTTGTTGAAGAAGCTATCTTTTCTCCAATGTATGTTTACGGCACCTTTGCCTAGTATGAGATACTGTATTTATGTGGGTTTGTCTCTGTATTTTCTATTCTGAAGCACTGGTCTTCATGTCTGTTTTGGTGCCAATACCATGCCGTTTTTCTTACTGTAGCTCTGGTATTGTGATGCCTCCTGTTTCACTTTTCTTGCTGAGGATTGCTTTGGTTATTCTGGGCCTCATTTTTCCAATTAATTTCATAACTGCTTTTTCTATGTCTATGAAGAATGTCATTGGAATTTTAATAGAAACTGCATTAAATCTGTAGAGTGCTTTTGGTAGTATAGACATTTTAACAATATTAAATCTGCCTACTCAAGAACATGGGAGATCCTTCCATCTTCTCAAGTCTTCTTCAATTTCCTTCTTGAGTATTCTATAGTTTTCATTGTAGAGGTCTTTCACCTCTTTTGTTAGACAGATTCCCAAATATTTTATTCAATTTCAGACTATTATGAATGGGATAGTTTTCCTAATTTCTCTTTCAGTTGATTCATTACTAATGTATAGGAACGTAATTGATTTATGGATGTTAATTTTATATCCCTCGGCAGATTTTTCTTATTGCTTGTGTCTTTCTTACCAAAATTGATAAAGCTTTATCTGCTAGCTACACAATGAACCTTTATTAATTTATAATGACTCCTCATTTTTCATCAATATTCCATGTATTCTGTATCTATTACTTGTCTACTATCTTTTTATGATATCTTCTTCACATTAAAAAAAAAACTATACAACTACACCTATGTTTTCTTTTATAATTTCTGAGATTCCTATTTGGGTTAATAATGTTTCACCAGTAAATTATGTATGTGATTTTTCTACACTTATATATGATTACACACACACACACACACACAATTTAAATCTTAAATACATATGAAATTTATTTCTAATTCTGATATAAATTGAAGTCAATTTTATCTTGTTCCAGATGGATCATCAATTGTGCCAGCAGGCTTCACTGAATCAATCCTTTTTTCTCACTGAAATGAAACACTATTTTTTCCTTGCATATTAACTGAGATTTATTTCCATTACATTCTGCTGTCTAGTCCTATTTCAGTATTATACTGCTTAATTATTGTAACTGTTTTCCAATATCTGGTAAATTAGATCATTTATTAGACTTTTTCATAATTTTCTTAATAGTCCACATATATTTCAAAAGAAAGTTTCTGAATTACAGAGGAGCAGGTAAAATCTGTCTACTTACCAAAAGCAGATCCTCTGTCATATGGATTCATTTGCCATTTGTTGAGCACTAAACCAATAACAATAAGAAAAGTTACCCAGAAATGTATGACATTAAAAATACTCTATTAAAAAAAAAAACAACAAAGCACATATTTTATATTTTACATGATATCTTAATTCCTCTAGATTCAAGGTCACACACATTATTTAGAATATATATTTAAAGCTAGAGCTTTTTTGTTGAAAATCAAAACATGTCAAAGATAGTAATCTCTGGCTTATCTAGAATTAAATTCTTATTTTCTTACTTGATTCAGTGCACTTTTTATTAGGTGACTTTGACCTTTGTCCTCACTCCTACTTAGATGGTTGGTAAAATGAAGTTTAGGTAAATAAGCATGCTGATTTCAATCATAATTACCAATAACTGGCCTGTATTTTAGAGTCTAATAATTATTCTTCTATTATTATTAAAGGAAAAGCAAGACCTTTATCTTAATTCAATCATATTAAAAAGTTACACATTTTTTGTTTTTTGTGATTGAAATTTTCCTTTTCTAAAATATTTTAATAGTCTATGAATAAAGAATTATAATAGCTAAGGAGAACCCTATTTTCTAGTCCAACTTCCTGCCCAAGGTAGAAATCCTTTCTAGATCATTTCTGATTAAAAGATATCCATCATGGGGCTGGGGTTGTAGTTCGGTGGTAGAGGCGCTTGCTTTGCATGCATGAGGCACTCGGTTTATACTCAGCACCACATAAAAATAAATAAAAATAAAGATATTGTGTCCATCAAGAGCTTAAAAAAAAGATTTCCATCATTGGCTTAAATACTTGGAATAATGGAGAACTATCTTTCTGGAGGTTCTCTCCCCCATCATTGGCTCAATCTAGGTATTGGGAAGTATTTAAGTTAAACAGATTATTTTTAACTGGTCCTGGTCCTGCTTTCTAGAATTATTTTCTCTGCAGATCTCCTCCACAAGTTGACAATTATCCCATCTCCTTTTGTACTTTTCCATGTTTCGATATCTTTTTTATTTCTCAGAGGACATGATTTTTTTCAAACCATCACCATTCTAATTGTCCTGCTTTAGAAGAATTCTCTTTTATAATCATCTCACATAAGAGATGACATACAGTTATGACAAATTCTGAAACTATTTTATAATAAACCAATAGTCTAAATAGTTATACCCATTTTCTATTTCACAATTCAATTATAAATGAATTCTATGAACTATATAACATTGTTATTTTCAAACAAGCAAAAAGAAAATGTGATATGCCCATTCACTCTACTTAAGCTTGCTATTTTGTCACAATCCTATTTTGTAATATGACACAAATGACTTTGAAATATAAGTTTTGTTAAATTATAACAAAACCACAGATTAACTAAAATAAAACAGAATTTAAAAAGTATTTAACAAAAGCAACATAATGTAAAATAAAAGTAAGATTGTTCATGGCACAGAAAGAATCATAAACTTTCTAAAAGAACCAACTGAAATAGAACTGAAAAAAATTGACTATAAAATTTATACTTTACATTTTAACTCTCTGGGTTCCTTCCTTCCAACCTCAAAAAAAAAAAAGCACACTTCTTTTCCCACCATCATGGGTTTCTACTTTATATATTATCTGTAAAATCCTTCTTCAATATTTCCTTTGCAAAATTTATCTTTAATATTAGACATAAAAAATTAAAAGGTTAAAGAAAAAAGACATGACGATAACTAAATGTAATTTCCAAACTTCCAGTGTTTTCTCAAAGAAAACACTGTTCTTATTTTAGAAGGGACAATATTTCACTATGTGGGTTCTAAATGGCACTTAGCATCCCTGTTTTCCAGGGCACCAAATTCCAATATCACACTGCAGGTATTGGTAATAAAAAGGCATACCAAACCTCGCACTTCTAAATGTCAGATTGAGAATTAATGATTTACACAAAAGAAAACATCCATCTATAATAATTACCCGAAGCACCAGTTTTAATTGTTGTTTTTCCTTTTTTCCCTTCTTGTTGGTCTTTCAGAGTTTCATAAACTATCTGTATAACTGGAATACTGAAAGCCTATCAAAGAAACAAAGTTTTTTTTATTAGTGTCAGGTATTAATAAGTTAATAATCAATATGAATGACAAAGGTTATACATACACATTGAATAATTACATGCATTCCAGGTTGCTGCTCTAATTTCATTTGCCCAAACCCAAAACACCAGTAAGATAACAGGGAATTATTGAATGAACAAAACAGAAGGCAACTGATAACCCAAAACATAAACAGTAAGGCCCTTCAGAACAAACCTAAACTAAGAAGTATCATCTAGTCTGACAAATAGTTTCTGTAGAGGAGGCCAACTGTAGATCATTTCTTTATCACTAAGCCACTGCATTAAAATTCTGAAATGAGTGTAAACACTAAACATACCACAATTCTTCTCAAGACAAGCTTAAATCTATATTCTTAAAGCCATACTCTTGTAGATGTTCAGTTTGTTGACAACAAAGACATTACTCAATGGAAAGCCATCAATTGCTTACAGTTTGAAAATGGTTGTTTGGGGGTTTGTTTAATATTTTTTCAGTTGCTGATGGACCTTTATTTTACTTATTTATCTGAGAATCAAACCCAGTGCATCATACATGGTAGGCAAGCAGTCTACCACTGAGCCACAATCCCAGCCTTGGAGGTGGTTGTTTTAGTAAATATTTCAAAATAACACTATGGTTCAAAGACACTTTAAAATTCAGCTCTTAATTAAACTGAAATGTTAATTTAAATGTATTACTTACACCAGTTTTTCCACTTCCTGTTTCTGCAGCCTGAATTGGGGGAAAAAAATTGATTTACAGTAAAACTGTCAATTACATAGATGAAATTAAAATGAAACCATGTAGAACTCTTTAACACTTAACTAGCTGCCTTTATTTTCATAGTACTTCAAGATTACCCAGACTTCCCCAGACAACTTTAACTATTGCTAATTCAATTCCTTAAGAATCTGTTCTTCCTTTCCTTTCCATTGCCACCAATCCAACTGAAGCCCTCATTGTTCTAATCTGCTTATTATGACAATGTCCTAATAGTATCTAACCCCACAGAGCAATACTATAATCTGCGTCCAAAGCAGGCTTCTCAAAAACCTAATTCTGACAATGTACCACACCTATTTAACACACTTTCCACTTTCAAAAAATGTCCAAATTCTTTAACAAGACACTGGAGCAAAAGTCCAAAAAAATCCAACCCACAATATTATTTCCTGTTTTACCAAGCTACATCTCCCACTCAGGAATATATATTTTATGCTCCCATCTACCTGAACTACTCCAGGATCACATCCTCCCTTCTCCCACCTACTGTTTTTCTTGGAGCTTTTCTCTTCAATCTTCCCTTCCTCCAAACAGTCCCTTGTGATCCCTCAAGCCAAAGGATAAATTGACTTCCACTTGAACCCTGTAGTACTATGCATCTCCTAAGTAGGTGTCCCACTCTCTCATATGACATTTACTTCTGCACGTCTTCCTAACCCTACTTGGTTTAAACTTTTCAAGAACAAAGATTGTATCTTTCTTCCCTTGTACCCCTACAGCTTCTACTCAATACTTTGATGGCATATGTATCATAAGTGTTGGTAAATAAATAAAATTAATTAATCATTCTTAAGCCTATGGAATTCTTAAATCGGGCTACACAAACAATACAAATACACCCCTTTACAATCATATTTAAACATACCATAAGTACATCACCTCCTCCTAGGATCAATGGGATGGATTCAGCTTGGATATCAGTTGGGAGGCTAAAAGAATCACAAGTGAAGAAATTTAGTTAAAAAAAAAAAGAACATCACATACCTAAGCTAACTAAATCATTTTATTGGTAAATGCTACCAATTTTTTCAGCTAGAAATATGCCCAAGTTAAAAAGGAGACATAATTGAAAGAATCATCAGAAAAATCATGTATCACTTTACAACTAGAATAAAAAAATATTTGATAAAGTCACTAAATGTTTAAATGATAAAACACCCTTGTTACCATGCATTTAGATTCTATGTACTTACAGCCAATCCATCTCTTCCACAGCTTGTGCAATCTCAGGCATAACACCCATCTCTGAAAATAAAAAGTAATTTTAAAATCCATACAACTAAACTTATCATAAATCATATTGCTCTTAAGATTCCTTTCACAGAACTGGGTAGACTTTAAAGCATGGCTCATTGATATCAGACCCACCAAGTATAGCAACTGCTGAGAAATGTCCAATGTCCAAGTTTTGGAGACACACTTGAGTTCAAATTCAAGCTTTTAGTTACTAGTAAGTGACCTTGAGCAAAGCCATAATCTGTTTTCTTCAACAAAATGAGGCTTATATGACTTACCTTGTAGGTATGAATACAGGAAGATTAGTGATAATAATGTAATGCATCTGGCACATAGTACTCACAGTGCTGTTTACCTCCTAGAAGACTAGTGAAAAATCTGCCAGTCAGGGTTCTAAACCAGCATCTCAGTTGCTTCATTAAGTGATATGGCAGTTAGGTACCTTGCCTATTCCCATACCATTTGAATACCCTCAAGGATCTGAGAAAAATGAACAGCCCACATGTATTGGCAGCCATAATCAAAATTCTGGTTAACTGAAGAGGGAGCTGACAATGGTGGCAACTTTTGGGCAACTGGAAATGATCAGTTCTGATCTTAACTCTGCATATATTTAAATAATTCTACACCAAGGCAAGTCCAAAGTGAATAGATCAAGCTATTCCCAATTAAGTTTTCTCACTTCATCATTTCTTTAGTAAACTTTCTCAAGTTTAAAAGGATTACTTCAATTTTCCTTCCATATGAGAAGGGATTTTTAAGTCTGAATTTATAAAAAGCACTTTTATTGCTATTATTACAAAAGTATACACCACTATAAAAATGAATAAAAGTTAAACTTTACCAAGCCCAAGAAATTACAAAATTTAAAAATTTTGTAATTCTTGTCAGTTTGCGAAAAAGCATACAACTAATCGTAAAATATATATATTTTTTTCATTTTCAAAAAGAAGGTTGTCATAACTTTAAATCTCCCCAGGAAAATTCAGATAGAGAAGCTAATTAAGCTCTAAAGGGAGAATCTTTCTAAGCATTACCCACTTTAGAGTTCAGTTATATTCTCGCTCTTAAAATACAAACTGCTTCAAAAAAGGAAGTGATGGTCTTAAATATGCCATATACACAAGCTAAAACTGCTTGCAAAACAATAATACTGGAAAAAGCAACCACACACTGCTTTCAGCAAATCCCAGACAATCTCTTGTCCCATTCTGGTCATAGCTCTGCATGTTTTCTTTGAGCACTTTTAACATTTACAGGAAAAAAAAAAGAATCTTCATGTTATTTAATCCTACTTTTGCCTTTATTTCATCATTTCAGTCTCTTCTCCCAGTTCTTTGCCCCAACATTACTGAAATCTGTACATAATTTACAAAGACATGCATTTTATAAACAAAAACCTAGAACTTCTCTACAGATCTTGGCTCCAAAATTGTGTTAGGTGAGAATTAGGAAAAGAAAAACAGCAATCACCCTAAGTAGATTTCCCCAGGACTCTAATTAGATGTAATTTTGGTGACCTAAATTTCTCACATGACTAGAGATTTGGAATTCCTAATATTCTCACAGGAGAAAACTGAAAATTATACAATATGTGACACCTGATGTCATTTTAATGGGTTAAAACATTAAAAGTAGGCCTAACAATTTATTACTATATAAATTTATCATATTTAGTAAGCTTAAGGCTAATTATAGCTTTATAAAACTGTAGTTGCATAAAAGGAGAATGATAAAGGAAGGGAGAAGCCCAGTCCAGTGGGTACAGGCCTGTCTGTAATCCCAACTACTCAGAAGGCCGAGAAAGGAGAATGTCAAATTTAAGGCCAGTCTGGGCAACTAAGCGAGCAGCTCTAAAAAATAAAAAAAATAAGGGGTTGGGGTTGTGGCTCAGCAGTAGAGCGCTTGCTTAGCCCGGGCAAGGCCCTGGGTTCGATCCTCAGCACCACATATAAATAAATAAATAAAATAAAGGTATTGTGTCCAACTACAACTAAAAAATAAATCTTTTTTTTTAAATAAAATAAATACAAATAAAAAAGACTGAGTATATGGCTCCGAAGTGGGGCACCCCTGGGTTCAATTTCCATTAACCCCCCCACCCCAACTACTGGGTTCAATAAGCCAAATCAAATCCTGTTTGGAATAATTGCGTATCATGGGCGAATAAATTAACAATTAATTTTCACATTTTACGTTGGGCTAACTTAAACATGAGTGAAAATGCTTTCCCTCTGGCTTCGACATTTAATGTTAATATTGATACAGTGTCCTTATCAACAAATAGAAGAGCAGGTTTATCCTTGTGTGGGTTTTTTTTTTTTTTTTTAACTTTGAAAGGCCTGAAAACTGAATGGAGGCAAGATCGTCACTTGTCCCAATGACCCCTCCCCACGCCCTGTTGCTTCTAGGCCTGGCCAAAACCTGATACGATGTGGGCAAAAACTGGGTCGCAAAGCGCCAGGGCCACGTCAAAGGGGCAGGAGCCTGGCCATCCGCTAGCAGCTGGCACAACGCCGCCGCCTGGCTGCCGCCGCCCCGCGCGGACTGGCAGGAAAGCCGAGGTGACACCGATGGAAGAGAAAGAAGCTTGAGAAGGAGCAGGGGCAGTGCCGCCCCCGGCAGCACCTGGCGAGAAATGCCCTCCCCGAAGCAGGGCCGCGCGGACCGGCCTCTCGGCGGCCGCCACTGACCCCGCAG
>NW_025999977.1:49806025-49876693 GCF_001458135.2 Marmota marmota marmota
CACCACTACCCCCGTCTCCAGCTCACATCAAGACTAGTGAGTGCCTGGCACACACTAGATATTTGTTAACGTATTTTTGACGGAAATAAGTAGAGATTTAGGTCTCCCTCCTTTTCTTTCAAACATGTTTGATGTAGCTTTGATAATTTCAGGCTTGACTTCCAGGCAATTTTGACTCCTTTCTCTTTGCAGAAAGATGGTACAAGTAAACGAATATTAATTCATCCCACCACCCACTCTGCCAGGTAGTAATAGAATCTTTAGATGCACACACTGAGATTCAGGAAAGTTAGTAACTTGACTAATACCACAGAGCTACTAAATGGCAACCTGGGATCTGGGCCACATCTGCTGACTCCAGGGCCCATTCTGTACTCTGCATAGTCTGTCCCAGAATGTCATGGAAAAAAGTGAAACCCTAAGGCCAGATATGATTAGAAATACAAGTTTGAGAGTCATACCCTCTGGATTTGAATTCTAGCTGTGCCAATTGCTAGCTGTGTAGTCTTGAACAAGTTGTGAAATTTCTCTGGGCTTCTGGTTGCTCAACTCTAAAATAGGGATGAGCAGTAATAGCATCTATCTCTTAGGATTGTTAGGAGGATTAAATAAAATATATAAAGCATCTAGAAGAGTGCATAGTACATGAAAACAATATAAAGTATTATCCCTATTATTATTATTATTATTATTAAGAATTTACTTGAAGCTCCAAAAGCCAATAACAATACATTCAGGTCTGCAGTTTCACACTTCCAAGACAGCACCACTCGCATTATATTCTATATTCTTGTTGTTTTATATAAATGATACCCTGAGAATTATACAACACAGCAATTTCAAAGGGAAATCTGAAATCTGGTGTTTGTGTCTTTAACATTCACCCTAAACATATGAACGTATCGAAGATGCAAACAAATAGAAAAAAGTCTCTCTAAAGAAAGTTTTGAAGTGCTGTTGTGCTTTTCCTTTCTCAAGGGAGAAAGCAACTTCCAGGGTCTCAGAGAAGCTTTGATCACAAGAAGTTGAGATCTGAGATGGGAGGAGAGGAAAACACAGAGAGAGAGAAAGCTGGCGGGAGGGATTAGCAAACTACATTTCCTACTACTGTGAAGGATACCTGTGATTTTTTTCTTTTTCCTCCCAAGGGCTAAACAAACCTGTGGGAAATGAACTTGAAGCTTCCCTCAAAGGGAATGTACATAAGAGAGCTGCCTAGAGAAGCTAAATTGTTCAGCAGTTAGACCCTCAAAGGACCCTGTTGTTTCTGTACCATCCAGCTAGAGGAGAGATACTACCTGTGTGAGAGCCACTTGGAGGACACCAGCAGGAGAATCTCCAAGGCAAACACAAAATACGCCCTTTGGGGGGAAGAATCAGCCATGAATGTGACTGAACCAAGGAGGAGCAGAATCAAATCACATGGCACCAGCCAATGAAGATGGGAACCCCACTCACTAGACTATCCCTCCCCAGGAATCAGAGACAACAGCTGATAGGAGAGGGGAGAGCAGAGAAGACTGACCTCCACTACAACACAGCTCTCAGACTTGGAATAGGCCAAGGTGGGGAGGAAGAAACTGCGCCTTGGTTAAAGTTGTGAATCTAGATCACTATACTGGACTCGAGACTGTAATTGTATTGAAAGCAATCATAGCTTTTCATTAGTTGAGAGTGACTGGAAAAGTTCTAGATGATGCCAGACACTTCATTTAGGTGAGCAGAAAAGGTAACTTACAGAAACTATTTCAATATAATCAATGGTATTTTCTGTTTGTGCCCTATGAAGTTCAGCCCATTTAATATATTGCTATAATAATTATAAATATGTGTGTTTTTTATAGTATCGTCAAGAATGGGAATTGAATGTAACTGGGATTAACTTCTCTTCTGGAAGGTAGGTAAGGCCAGGTAGAGAAATACCAGGCAATCCCTTCATGAAACCAAAAAATAAAGGTTGTGTGTGCCCCACACACACACACCAGTAACATGATTAGTGGGGTCTGTGTCCCCAGAGCAGGCTGATTAAATGGGGACCTACTACCACAGATTTCTTTAATCCCTGCCCTGGATCTTGAATACTGTTGTGATGGAGTCTTCCATCAATAAGCTCATTCATCTCTGCTGCAGCTCTTGGTTGGTGAGTATCCTGCACCCACCCTCCTTAGAATAGCAGAATCCTAATCCTCCATGTGCAGAGGAGAACTCACAGTTAGGTGGGAACATGGCTGCTAGAAGGTGGTGCCTAATGGCAGCTGGATAGGAAGAGATTGGACTAACTTTTAAAATTCCTAATTTGGATTTGCCTCCAACATTTATTTCTTTAACCTCATGATAACCCCACATTTCATGTAATTGCAAGTTTTGGATCCCACTAATCATGTTGTAGTGCAATTTTACTATAATAATTATGCATCAGAGAGACTGTGTTATATATTACAAGTAAGCTGTGATATTCCCCACTGCAGAACAGATGGTTTTGCAAAGACAGGCTTTAAAAAAAAAAAAAAAAGGCCTTCAGATACCCATGACAGTGCACATAAGATGAGCCTTGTGAAAGATTCTAGATTGGTCACTCAAAAGCAATACACAGCCTACATCTTAGTCTATTTTTACTGCTATCATAGAATACCTGAGACTGGATACTTTATAAAGAACAAAAAAGAAGGTAGGAAGGAGCAAGATGAGGAGAAAACAATCATCTTTTCAGACTTCTTCGTAGTGAAAGACAGCCTTGAAAACTATTTCTTCCTAGAGGGATAGAAATGCTGATCCCAGGTTGGTACTACTAGGAATCCTCTGTACAAATGCAATGAGACATAAAAGTCAAAGCTGCAGGCTAATGTTACTGAAGCAAAACAGACGGAAACTGGCTTCTTTTTTTTTTTTAATATTTATTTTTTAGTTTTTGGCGGACACAACATCTTTGTTTGTATGTGGTGCTGAGGATCGAACCCGGGCCTCACGCATGCCAGGCAAGCACGCTACTGCTTGAGCCACATCCCCAGCCCCGGAAACTGGCTTCTTAATGAAGATGGCAAACTAAGTGACCAGCCTATGTCTCTCTCTCCGCAGATCTCTTATGGCTCACCAATGCCTTTCTTAGTTAAGTTTCTTTAAATTTCCTCTTACCTGCAGCCCAACACACTCCTGAGAAGTACAGAAAAGAAATAAGATGAAGCGTTCCTCATTACGGATGTTGTATAATGAATCTTTCAGAAAAAAAATTCAAACGGTCTGTAATAGAGCAGTAAGTAATCTATTATGGCTATAGGGAGGGGACATTTGTCCTGGGTCCTAAAAGTACCATGAAACATGACCCTTAAGCAGGTGTGGTGGAGCATGCCCATAATTCTAGCTACTTGGGATGCTGGGGCAGGAGGATTGTAAGTTTGAGGACACTCTGGGCAATTTAGGGAGAACCTGTCTCAAAACAAAAAAATAAGGAGGATTGGGTATACAGCTCAGGGTTAGAATGCCCCTGGGTTTGATCCCCAGTACTGAAAAAAAAAATCCTTGAATATATAGTCATTTCTTCACAACTAACAATGAAGATGAAATGTGCTCTGTGCAGTGGAAGACATGACCCAGGCCAGGGAACAAAAACCAAAGTAGATTGTGTGCTTTGTCCCTTCATCAACACCAATTCTGCCCCCATTTCCTAGTCCCAACTTTTCGGAATGGATAAAGCTAGCTACCTAGTTCCTAAGGATTTTGCCACCAAGAGGAAAGAAACAGCAAGAGAGAGAAATTGTTTTAATATAAAAGAAGTCGAGTAGCAATACAATATCTTCATTGCATAACTCCCCTCAAGTCATGCTACAAACCCACCAATCTTTTCACAGAAGTAATAGCACTCTTCTCTTTCCTTAAATGCTGTCCATGAAGTTTGTCCCCAGACCCATGTGGTAGGAGAAAAAAGTTCTCAAGAATACTTGCTCTGGATTTTGAATGTGATGGTGCCTCTCATCAATAAGCCCTTTGCCCTCTGCTATGGCTTTTAGGTGGTAGGTCTCCTGCAGCCACAGTTGTTATAGTGACACACACCAAATCCTCCGTGTGCAACCTCCTGCTTACTTCCAGCCTCAGTACCTGCCCTCTCTTCCAAAAACATTACTTTCCAGGATGTCAAACTGCATAGCAATCCTTGCATACATCAGAGTGCCTTTCACTGCTTTGCATTTTCTTATGCTATTCTCCTCCCTGGAATAGCTTTCCCTCCAGTTTTGGTAATGTCTTGCTGTGTTACAGCTACCCAAAATTTTGTGAATTAATACAACCACCAATTTATTTGCTCAAGACTCTGTGGGTCAGCCATTTCGGTGGGATTAGCTGGATGGTTCATCTGTTCCACGTGGCGTTCCAGGAGTTATTCACTCAGTTGTGTTCAGCTGGTGTCTCGGCTGGGTTGGAAAATCTGGGAAGACTCACTTCCATGGGTGGTTCCCTAGCATTTCCCCACAGGGCCTTGCTTCCTCTGTGTGGTCAGCCTGGACCTCCTCACAGAGGATTGGTACCAGGGAAGACAGACTTCCTACATGGCAGCTGGGTTCCACCAGGATGAGTTCCAAAAATAAGAAGCAGATGTGCACATCTCTTGTCAGTCTTGAAAGGGAGTACAGTATCACTTCTGTCAAATTCTCTTGATCACAGAGCCCAAACTCATAGGGAGAATAAATACACTCTACCTCTCAACACAATCAATGATAAAGAGTTTGCAGCCATTTATTATAAACTTACCTTCTATAACACATTAGGTATATTTATAACATATCACCCATAACACCTATCTCCTAATTATCATTTGGATTCGGCTAAATGAGCACCTCACCACAAATCCTGCTATCTGAATGTTTATTTCTCCTTTTCCTTAAAATTTGGAATCTTTGCTGGACATATGGCTGCCCAGAATAAAGATTCCCTCCTTCTTGGCCTCCTGGTAGCTACATATAGCCTGTGTTCTGGCCAGTGGGGTGTGTGTGTGTGTGTGTGTGTGTGTGTGTATAAGTAAACAGAAGTGTCAAAAGAGACTTCTGGGGATGTAGCTCAGTGGTAGAGTGTTTGCCTAGCATGTGTGAGGCACTGGGTTCGATTCTCAGCACCATATATAAATAAAATCAAATAAAAGCCTATCAACAACTAAAAATCTATTTGAGAGACTGACTCTGACTGACTTCTGGGAAATGTCCCTAAGGGAGGTAGTACCTGTGATTTTAGATTTCTTTCTTTTTTTGGTACTGGGGATTTAACCCAGGGGCACTTAACCACTGAGATGTATCCCTCAGTCCTGTTCTACTTTTGATTTTGAGACAGGGCCTCAGTAAGTTGCATAGGGCCTTGCTAAATTGCTGAAGCTGTCTTTGAACTTGCTGTCCTCCTGCCTCAGCCTCCTGAGTCGCTAGGATCATAAGTATGTACCACCACACCTGGCATGACTTCAAATTTTTACATGAGATAATGAAGACTCTCTTCCTTTGGGGGTTTCTGAACCATACAGCTAAAGTTAATCCTATTTTAAATACCCCTGCTAGTTATCTGTTTCTACAAAACAAATTGTTCCAAAATCCAGTGACTTTAAAAATAAATATTATCAGTCACAGCTTCTGTGGAACAGAATTCAGGAGCAGTGTGGCTGAACAGGTCCACTGAGAGACTCTCTTATAGTGGCAGTCAAACTTCTGGTGGGGAATGCAACCGTGCAAAGATATGGCTCAGCTTGGAGGATCAGCTTTAAAAGGTAGGTCACTCACAAGACTGTGATGAAGTGAGTGGGAAACCTGTTTTCCACATGTCACATGCCACATCTTAGACTACTTCAGTGTTGTCAGGACTCATCTGCTGGCTCCTCACCCTCACTTCCCCACCAAAGCAAGGCAATCCTAGCCTCCAAAGCAGAATGAGTGACATCTTTTATGGCAGGGTACAGCCATCAAAGGCACACACTGTCACTTCTTCAGTCTCTTATTGATCACATAGGCCCATTCAGTGGGGGAGGGGACTATACCCATAGCAGTGTGGATACCAGTTGATGAGAATCCTGGGGAACCATCTTGGAGGCAGGCTACCAGAGGCCCCTGCTTCCCTAACAGACCCCAGATTCTGTTCACGTAGCAAGCTGTAAAGCAGGAACAAGCACGTTCATAAGCATCCCCTGGGATAAATCTTGCTGCTTCTAGACCGGCCACTGTCATCACTACACTTGTTGGCTTAGCTTTCCCTATTTTTCATGATTTCCCTGACTTAGTGATGTGGACATGGAGAGGCTCCCGTTTAAATATCCTCCTTTCCCATCTATATTTCCTGTAGCTTCTGAGCAGAGCAACAATCATTGAATTTTATGCTTTTGTCAAAATAAGTTGTCAGAAATGGGTCCAGATCTATTAGAATGCAACAGCCTTCCCGCTGCCCTGGCATTCACCTTATGGTGCAGGGACCGAGGGGGCCTGGCAAAGAGACATAAATCCAGAGATCTATAACTCTGTATCCCCCGAAGAAGTGGCCATAAAGTCCTTCACTCCAGATATATGGAGGGAGGGCGACAAAGGGCGGCCTGGAGGAGTTTCAGAGGGACTGTAAAACAGAAAAAAGACATCTTACTAACTGTCAGTCTCATTATAAGCAAGTCAGGCAGGGACATGATTTATGGTTGGGTGCTGACTGGCCGGCAGGCATGACTGTGGCTCTCTTCCCCCATCCCTGCCATCTCGAGGGCTCATCAGCCCCCGTGAGTGACGCTGATGGCTCTGGGGAAATGGTACTGCACTGGGAGTCTGCGCAAGAGAACACCGCGTGGAGGTAGGAGGGTTCGAGAACAGTCTCTGTGCCTGGCACATGTTCTGAATACAGCAGCCCAGAATCTCTGAGGACCCCAACTTCCTCTCTGTGGTAGAAAGCCATGTTGCCCCAGTTCAGGCTTGCTTTCTCTGCTTCCCACCAGTGACCTGATTCACTGTACCTTCTGCCTGTGACACTGATCATAGGGTTTCATGTTAACAAGGCTTGAGAGTGTTTTACCAGCCGAAACAGGATAACTTGCTATATTTAAAAGGGAGGAGATAATTTTTAAAAAGGTCAAGAATTCTTCAAAATGCCTGCAGACAATAATTCTGGATATATAAACTGATACAGCCTGGTACCAGTGACATTACAATCATAAGGATGGGAATTTGCAAAGGCTGCTTCAAGTACAGCTCTGAACATGATGTTCCAGTTACGATAATTGTATTATAAATTACTCCCAAAATGTTTTGACTTATGACATCCATTTATTTTTCTCACCAATCTGTGGGTGAGGGACCTGGGACAGGATGCAGCTGGAATGGCTTCTCTCTGTTCCACAATGCCCAGGAGCACCTCCACCACAAAATCAAGGCAAGGGGGTAGAACCGAAGATTTAGTTATTCACAGTTGATGCACATATCAGTGGGATCCTAGTTGGGGCTGTTTGATGCTGCAGCATCTCATGCGGCCTGGGCCCTTGTCCTAAAGGTCAGCATCCCAAGGGCCTCATGGTCTTTAATGGCCACACTTCAGAACAAGCCGTGTCACTCCCTCCTCATTCTATTAGTTGAGACATTTACAAAGGTCAGCCTACTTTCAAGGATAGACCTCCTGTATTCTAGACATATTCTTTCTCACCTCCATGGTGCAGTAGCCATCCCATTTCCTCCTGCAGGGCGGGGTGTGTGTGGGGGGGTTAACTACCCCAGCCAGTGTAGTAAGTCCCTTTTCTGCCTTTTGGTTCAGAGGCATGAGGATCCCAAAATGACCAGGTGGCAGTCCTAACTTCCCATTGGATAGAATTGCTGTCATATCTCCTGGGGGAAGTATTCCTCCCTTTTCAGACATCCAGAGCGTAAAGTTAAGAGGAAAAAAGTGGTGACTCTGCTAATAGATTTCTAGAGGTGAGTGCCACTCCTACTCCTCCCATCCCTTGATTATTTGTCCTGTGAACCATGGTTATGGGAGAAACAGCACCATATATTAAACACTGACACAGAGCATATGGTTATCGGTGCTGCGTGAATATGTTCAGTCTGCTAACTTGGAAGCTGCCTCTGCCTGGGGAAGAAATGGGAACATGGAGACCTGAGGGGGAGCAGGCACCAGGTGTTAGTGCCTAGGATACCTTTGCAGGATCCTTTACTTATGATTCACCTAACAGAACACATTAAGTGCCTCCTGTGTACCCTAGCCTGCAGCAGTGCCGAGGATATGCAGACAGGAGTAAGCCATACTTTCTTTGCTTTCAAGATAATCAATGGTTTTCAAGTGAGATAAAATGCACCTGATGGAGGGGGCTGCGTGGAGCCTGGAGCTCCTCCCGTGGCTTCTTCCTCCATTTGCCATCTTCCGTCCAAGGCTCCTCCACCTGGATCCTCTTTCAAGCAAAATGGCCTTTTCTTGGCAACTCAGAAATCCAAGGGGGAGGAAACTGAAGCTGCTGGGCCTTCTTAAAGCCCCAGCTCAAAAGAGAAACCTTTCACTTAGGAGCCCAGCCAGGTTCCAGGGGAAGAGACCAGGCTTCACCTGCTGTGCTTCTGGGCTGGAGCACTTGAAGTCCTTTGGTCTAGACTCCCTTTTTTGTTACATGATTGCAAACTGACAGAATTCTAAACCTGCCCTCCTAGCACCCCACCCTACCACTAGTTTTCATATGAGATATCTTGCCTAATATACGCCAAAGCAGACAGGATATTTGTGATGTCCCAACTACTTGTTTGAAAGAAATTGCAGCTCCACATTCAACGGTTTATACCACTGATCCTCAAATGCAAGCAGGTCACCATTATTCCAGGGAGTTCCTTCCACCAGATTCCTAGGTCTAGACCACAGGAAGTTTTGTCCCCCAAGTCTGAGGTCAGCTCAGGGATAGGCATTTAAGCAAGTCCTCTAGGTGGTTCCGATACAGGAGTCCTCCCTGAACCACCTGTATAGAGCAAGGTTATTCTTGAATATTGTTGTTTTAGGGCTCACCAATGAAGGCATGTTGATTTTATTCTTAGATGCCATTTTATTTCCTACCTCTTGGACCCTCAAAGGCAAAGCAGCATAACTAATCTGGTAGAATCAGTTGTGTTTTTGTTTTTTTGTTTTTGTTTTTGTAATTGTAGATGGACAGCATGCCTTTATTTCATTTGTTTATTTTTATGCGGTGCTAAGGATGGAACCCAGTGCCTCACATGTGCTAGGCAAGTGCTCTACCACTGAACTGCAGCCCTAACCCTGGTAGGGACAGATTTTAATCAGTAATCTATAGCAATAGGGAAGAGGGTCCAATGTAAACTGCACTCACCCTGGGTGAGGGGACTTGTAAGGCTTGAGTAGAGCCAGAGAAGGAAAAATTATAAAGGTTGGTCAGTGTAAACACTGATCAAACCAACTGCTTTCACCAGCTGAAAATCATCAAATTTAGCGTTTCACTGGGACAGGGTCCTGGCAATTGCATTTCAAAGCAATGACTTTCAGGATTTTCAGATAGAAACTCTGAATTGTCAGAGAAACATGTACATCTCAAAGGGACAAAGGAAAGATCACAATTGTAAGCCTGTTTTTTTTTTTTTTCTTTGCAGTGCTGGGGATTGAACCCAGGACTTTGTGCATGCAAGGCACTCACTCTACCAACTGAGCTATATTCCTAGCCCAATAGTAAGCCATTCTTAATAAATGCTCTAAAAACGTGGGTGAAGTATTAGCTAAAAAAAAATGTCATATTCTTCTGGTAGACTCTAGGTTTGTCAAGCAGATGTTTGGAGGGTGAGGAGGACCACGTAGTCTGACACTAATCTGACTACTAACAGTTGATCACGATTGGTGTTTAAGTCTTTAAATCAGGAAAAGAATAGAGGTGGATAAAATCATTTGTGCTGAGTCTGTAGTTTTTTTTTTACGTTACTCTTTATTTGTTGCTTTTAGATATACATGACAGTAAGGTGTATTTTGACATATTATATGAAGTGCAACCCATTCCAATTTTGATCCAATTTCTGCAGTTGTACATGATGTGGAGTTATACTGGTCATGTAAATCCTATATGAGCATAGGAAAGTTATGACTTATTCATTCTACTGTCTTTCCTATTCTCATCCCTCTTCCTTCCCTTCATTCTCCTTTGTCTAATCCAATGGATTTCTACTCTTCCCCTTCCAACTCTCCCTTATTTGGGGTTAGTATCCACATATCAGAGAGAACATTTGGCCTTTGGTTTTGGGGGACTGGCCTATTTCACTTAGCATGATATTCTCCAGTTTCAACCATTTACCAGCAAATGCCATAATTTCATTCTTCTTTATGACTGAGTAATATTCCATCGTGTATACATACCACATTTTCTTTATCCATTCATCTATTGAAGGGCACCTAGTTTGGTTCCATAGCTTAGCTATTGTGATTTGTGCTGCCATAAACATTGATGTGGCTGTATCACTGTAGTATGCTGATTTTAAATCCTCTGGGTATAAACCAAGGAATGGGATAGCTAGGTCAAATGGTGGTTCCATTCCACGTTTTCTAAGGAATCTTCATACTGCTGTCCTGATTGGTTGCACCAATTTGCAGTCCTACCAGCAATGTATGAGTGTGCCTTTCCCCCACATCCTCGCCAATATTTGTTACTTGTATTCTTGATAATTGCCATTCTGACAGGAGTGAGATGGAATCTCAGTGTAGTTTGAGTCTGTAGTTTTTCTAGGCCAAGACTGAGACATAGCCAAGAAGAGGAGCCTGGTGAAGGAGAGACTCTTGACAGAATCATGCTTTATTTTAGGTTCCCAAGTCCCATTTTTAGTTTGGGAAACTAAGACACAGATACATTAAATAATTCATGCAAGGCCATAGAACTAGTCCATCATAGAGCTGTGACTCAAACCTAGGTTCTTCTACTCCTTCTGCAGAGGTGGAAGGAACTGGAAGATCATACAGAATGACACTCTATAAATGTACACTGACTGGCTGGGGTTGTGGCTCAGTGGTAGAGTGCTTGCCTTGCACGTGTGAAGCCCTGGGTTCGATCCTAAGCACCACAAAGAAATAAGTAAGTAAAAATAAAGATATTGTGTCCATCTACAACCAAAAAAAATTTTTTTAAATGTACACTGACTGTATTTGAGTTTTATTTCACAAGTTCAGTGTAAATCCTAGAGCAATTTTTAGAATATTAACAGATTTGGCTTTATACTACTTTCTTATATCACAATTTAAATTTCAGAGATTTTTGTCTCCCCTTAAATGTCTTTAAAATTTTTTTAAGTTACTTCCTTCAGGACTTAATTAGGTTGCAATGCTTCTTGTAAAAAATAATTTATTATAATAATTTAAACTTAAAATTATAGGAGTTTAACATGAGGTACATATTTTTTTAATAGAAATCTAAAATGATAAGTATTTCAATAGGAAATAGTTTACTGCATGAAATCCCATGAAGGAGCTAAAACTAGTTTTACTGAGAGATTGAATAATTATTTCCTTAATTTGTTTTCAATTCTTGGTGTTTAATTTGACTTTCCCACACTGCAGAAGGTGTCTGGTCTGATAATTTAATAACTTCTCCTTTTCAGTTAGTACTTTACACAATCAAAGAACATTATTAATTATTCCTCAGATTCACTGAATCCTTGGTCTTTTGGCTAATATTTCCACTGTAGTTTTTTATTAGAGGAAACTAAAAAATAAACTAAAGGAAGGAGTTGACCATAACTTCACTATAACAGTAGGAAAAAAATTCAATTCACAAATGGTCTGCTAAGTGAGAGAAATCAGGGCAAAATAAATGATTTTAAAGATCACAGTTGAGGGGCTGGGGATGTGGCTCAAGTGGTAGCGCGCTCGCCTGGCGTGCGTGTGGCCCGGGTTCGATCCTCAGCACTACATACAAACAAAGATGTTGTGTCCGCCGAAAACTAAAAAAATAAAATAAATATTAAAAAAAAAAAAGATCACAGTTGGTCTTTGAAATTAATGAGGATTTATCTATAACAGCATCAATTTAGCCATGAATAAACCATGCAGGCATTACAAATTTATTCAGGACCTACCTACAAGTTGGGTTTACAGAGATTTCCTGTCCATAAAGAATTATCATCTTTTGATTGTGGAGTTGCCCCTTGAATTTTTGAATGATTGGCATTATCTGTCACCCTCTAGGTACCCCCAAGTCTCTGGACATGACTGAGTCATTGTAATATGAGACACTGTAATTTCACTGAACTTGCTCTCAGTTGGTGACACGTGACTCTCAGTCATTTATAAAATTCCCTACCAAATATTCTGGGGAGCCCCGGAGGTGTCTGGTACATGTCAGCAAACAAGTACCAGTTCCTTTTGGACTCTGCCCATTGCTTCCCTTTGGAGCCATTGCTGATGTGCTGTCTGGTCTCAGCTGTCTGCGAGCCACAGAGCTATTTGCAGCAATGTCGAAGGCGGCCTTCCCCGCTTTTTGCTTCCCTCTGCTAGGTTCAGAGTGTTTCTTTTCAGGCAATTTGTCAGATAAGACATCCTTATAAGCTCCCACAAACTATCAAGAGTGCTAACTGAAACACAAAAACAAAACCACAACTTTAAAAAATGAATTGATGAGGGGCTAGGGCAGTGGCAGAGCGCTTGCCTAGCATGTGTGAGGCACTGGGTTCAATCCTTAGCACTGCATACAAAAATAAGCAAATAAAATAAAGGTATGCTGTCCAACTACCACTACCAAAAAATAAAAAAATAAATGGATTAATGAGCCTACATGGCACCTGCCTGTAATTCCAGCTACTTGGAAGGCTGAGGAAGGAGGATCACAAATTGAAACCAGCCTCTGGGTTCAATCTCCAGAACCACAGAGGGAGGTGGGGGAGAGGGAGCACAAGAGGGAGGGGGAAGAAGATTGTAAGAAAGCTTTAGGGATATCTAGGGAACCAGATAGCCAGAGCTTTGATTTCAGGGCTGAAAACAGAGGCAGGATAGAATGGGGGAGACTGGGAACAAAGGCTGGGGCTGATAGAGAGGGGAATTGGATAGTTGTTCATGAGAGAAGTTCTACATGAAGTTAGAGTCCATGACTACTTAAACACTGCGTGAAGAAAGAAATCACCATGAGCCAAAGTAGACAGGAAAGCAATAGAGTCTCAAAGACTTCAGGTACTGGAAATATCAGGTAGTTCAAGTATTTCTAAAGTGTGAGTTAAAACAGAGAAAGTAACAAGATGACCTGTATACTTCTTTTTTAAAAAAGAACTTTCAGAAATAAATGTACATACACCTATATATTTGATATTAAACTCATTATGGGAAGATTAGATACAAAGCTGAAAAGTGTACTGGGGGACTGGAAAAGAGATCTGAAGACATTAAACTGAATATCAAACAGAAAGACAAGGAGATATAGAGTGTGAGGGTGGCCGTGCCTCGTGGAGGACAGAATAGTCTATCCTTACGTCTAAAGAGAATGGTGGGCAGGCAATACTTGAAGATGCCCTGAGTGAACATTTTCTGTAAGTGATTTTTTAAAAAAATGAAAAGAGCAGGGAAGAAATTACATTCCAAATTTCCGAAGTTACTGTTTGTAAGTGCACTCATGTACCCATCACTGAGATTCTATCATTAATATTTTATGATATTTTAGTATATATCTTTCCATTTATTTATTCCTCAGCCTATCCACTAATTCACTTTAGTTTTTGGTGCACTTCAAAATATATTACAAATCATCTACCTTTTCTTTTAAACAAAATAAAAGAAAAAGCTATTCTCACTTTTAGTCCCTAGTTGATGAAATTACCAATGCACTTTTAGCATTGTTAAATTTAGCATATTTTTACTCACTTTTTGCTCTTCTTGCTGATTTTTGTGCCTGTCATTCCCCGGTTTGTTGTTGCATTTAATTTGTGAGAGAGGAAGATGAAGGGAAAAATGACCTGTTGGAATATGTAGCAAATTAGAGTAAATGAGCAAGGGCTGGAGATCTATCTCTTCTTGGCTAAAACTAGGTGTGAACTTTATGATCTGTATTTTGGCTGCCAAGAGATATTATGGGACTCTTACAATATTTATGGAAGGATTGACTGGAATTCTCCAGGCTTTCTGGAGGAAATAGAATTTCTGAATTATTCTCAATATTATTTTATTATCATGATTAAAATTTATACTCTTCATAAAGATCTTGTGCACTATCCAATCAAGTACAAATGTATGACGTCTATAACCGGTAGCATTCAAATGCCTCGATTCAATTTTATTATGCAATTTCAAATTTAAAATGGAAGCGACTTCATGTGATAAACTAATCTCTTTAGTCTTTCATAAGTAGAATCATAAAAGGGTTAAATGCTGAATCATTAATGGCTTTTAGCTTAAAGGGTCTTTTAGCTGATAGGCGTTAAAAAGCTGAGCTTATATAAAATGAATCTTTCAGTTAATGATAGCTCTGCATGGAAGAATTAACAGGAGAAAAATGAGTCCTTTTGTGAGATATTGTTAAAAAATTTTCTGTCTGATTCTAAGCTAAAAATATCTATGGCCATAAGCAAAGTGAATTAAGAATTATATTTTAGTTGAGTTGAGGGTACGTTTGATGTGTGGTAAGAAAATCGTAAGAAATGGGAAAACTTTCTTATTTTTTCTTCCTTTCATCAAAGGCATATGAAAACATCAGATTGCTACTGTTCAAAATGGGTATGTCACTCTCAGTATCTTCTCTATTAATAATTTGAACATTAGACAAAAAAATGTGTTGCAGTTACAGCTTTACCATTACCAGCATGTGACCTTGGTTGGGTCATACTGATTCAGAACCTTGGGTTCCTAATCTCTCTCTCTCTCTCTCTCTCTTTCTCTTTATCCATATCTCTATCTATCTGTCTACATATCTACATATTTATATATCTACATATCTATATCTATATCTATGGTGGATCAGATATAAGTCACGCCCCCAGCAACCCTCCCCAATCACGCCATCTGGGGACCAAGCGTGTAACACGTGAGCCTCTGGGGTATGGTCCAGATCCCAACAATCACAGAGATTGCAGAATACAAATTGAGGATTGCGAGCAGCTGTCTTATTTACCACCTAGAGAACCTGCACAATGAGGGAATGAAACCAACACGTTAAGAGAATTAGAGAAACTTCATTTGACAAAAACACGTCTGAGAGAAGCGACACCTGAGTGTTTCCATCTTCCCGGGCGAGGAATCGTGTTGTAGAAAGGAACAAAGGCATAAAATAGTACTTGGCATAGTGCTTGGAGCAGAAGCATAGAGGGTTAAATGCTGAGGTGGCCGTCATGATGCAGTTAGGAAGATGATGATGCCTATCTCAGTGTTTATTTCCTTAAGCACTTTGCAGTTACTGTTCACATTGGCATTTGGGAAAACATAATCTTCCTTTTTAAAGTGACTTACTCCTGATTTAAAGTAACTTCAAACCAGAGATGCGTTCTTAGTCCTTAGGGTAGCTATCAACAAAATCCCTTAGATTGGGTAACTTACACACAACAGAACTTTATTGATGACAGTTCTTGAGGTGGGAAATCCAAGACCAAAGTTCCAAATGGTTTGGTATCCGGCGAGGGCCCTGTTCCTCACAGATGGCACCTTCTCACTGCGTCCTCAAATGGTGGGAGGAAGGAACAAGCTCCCTCAGTCCCTTTGTGTAAGGACACTAGTTGCCTCCCCCAACTGTACTTTTTAATACTACCACACTGCAGATTTTTTTTCAACATGTACATTTTAGGGAGACACATTCAAACCACAGCAGAAGGACTTTCCACTTAAATAAGAGACTGATTAGATGACCACGAGATTGTATAAGTAAATTCTACCTATCACATATTGAGGTTTCCTGATGGAACAGATTGGTAGTACCGCCACGTGTAACTATTTGCTTCCTATTTCAACCCTCTAAGTGCTCCATCTGAATTATTTAATAACCTTTTGCTGCACAATTCTCTGTGATGTGCTACCTTATGAAGAAAGGAGCACAGACCCGAACCTGAAGAACTGTGTTTGAGTTTTGAGCTCTGCTGTGATCATAGACTTCTCTACGCTTCCATTTCTTTGTCTGTGAATGGGGAGGGATCCAAGTTCAATTCCAAGTTTCTGTCTTTTCCTCTCAGCAGCTCCTGTGAGGATGAAAGTCCTCTCTGCACACAATGAATACCATACAGATATTGTTATCTGTCAATTTGGAAGTAACACTGTCGTGATCCATATCCTACATACAGATTTGAAGTTAGGCAAATCTGCAAAACCCACTGTAGAAACATAAGAGAGGGATGGTACTGATGCACAGAAACTCAACTCAAAGGAACAAAAGCATAAAAAGTCTTGCACTTGATTCCTCACCCGGGAAGATGGAAACACTCAGGTGTCGCTTCTCTCAGAGGTGTTTTTGTCAAATGAAGTTTCTCTAATTGTCTTAACTTGTTGATTTCATTCCCTCATTGTGCAGGTTCTCTAAGTGGTAAATAAGACAGCTGCTCACAATCCTCAATTTGTATTCTGCAATCTCTATGATTGTTGGGATCTGGTCCATACCCCAGAGGCTCACGTGCTACACGCTTGGTCCCCAGATGGCATGATTGGGGAGGGGGCGTGACTTACAAGAGTATATCTGGCCCACCACAGGTAGTTCCTTCTCTCTCTTCTCGGCAGCTGACGGCAGCGGAGCTCTTCTTTCTCACACTGGCCTCACGCGATTATGTATCTTGCTACTAAGCTGCAGCCAGGCCACCAAGCAACTAAGGGTTGAGACCTCTGGAACTGTGAGCCCAAGTGCGCTTTTCTTCCTTAAAGTGTTGTTTTTTTTTCCAGGTATTCTGTCTCACCAAGAAGAGATGATACAGTGATCCCCCAAATCAAGGATTCTTTTCCTCTCCTTTTATTATTAAAAGAAACCCCAGGTAAATATTTTAAATTCAGTGCTTGAAATAAGAGGGGTGGAGTCTTTTGTATCAAAGAGGCAGAGTTTGGGGACAGGTGGCCCCCCCAGAAGTCAATGACTTGAGAAAAGGAAGAACAGTTGGAACAGTGTTCCAAATGAAGCAAAAATATTGGGTAGACAAAAACAATAGCTGTTATTACAAAGGTGAGGGAGGCGAGGAGGATTAGAAGTCTCTCTATCCTTCTGAAATGCTCAATGTCTTATTAAACTAACCACTCTGTCGTTTCAGATTGGTGTGACCATTATCTCCCTGTACCTATGACAGCTGCTTTATGCCTGTTCTCCTACCAGCTACTAGCATACTTTCTAGTCTCAAAAGTGTCCTGTTTGAGCAATTAACTACATAGTCACCATAAATAAGACCAGTTAGCAACTTGGCTTCAGATACTCGACCCGTTTTAAGTCAGCCTGTTGCTTTGACTCTTCTGAACTTTGATTACCTGCCTTTTCTTTTCCAATTCCAGGGTCTGATACCGACATTGGGTGCTTTTCTTATGACCCATACATTCTTATCCCTGTCTCCTTTTGACTGGTCAACTCCTTCTCCCCGTTCCAGGAACTCTTGGGGATTTTAAGTAGTGAAGGCTTAACCACCTGTCCATCTGCTCAGTGCATCTCTGGCAGCAGAATGTTCCTTCTGGGAATTTCTACAGCTATATATGTGTACACTCCGAAGAGTGGTTTTAGCCAGAGAAACTGTCTTTTTTATGACAGAAGCTCTCGGGGGTTCAGCTAGGCATGCTCTTCTGTTTTCCCTTCTACTGTACAAATTGTGGCAAATAGGGTGAGGGTGGGAACAGAGAGCCGTAAATATAATGACGCTAAAAGGAAAAAAAAATCTTAGTGATGTATTTTCAGTCTCATTCGCATTCCAACTAAGAAGCATGCATCCTTTGCCAGTTTGACCAGCTACCTCCTATCTGTTGCTGTGTGATTGGGTGAAGAGAATGGATGATGCAGAAAGCAATCCCAATATCTGTCAGACTAGATAAGGAAGGGTGAGGGGTAAAGGAACCTTGATGCACTGAAGAGCGTGGGGCTGCTGAGGCACTGTAAGATTACAGCCACCACCCTCACGCTGCCTATCCCTGGGAATGGTGTTCCTGCTGCCTCCTCTACAGCATGCAATGTGAGATGTGCTCTCTGCAGGTGTGCAGCTTGCTGAGTGAGGGAGAGGAGACGCTGGTGTTTGCAATGAGAGGCTTGATGAAAAGACACAGCTGCTGTGAAAAATACTTGATTTGAAAAGCCTAGTGTGGTGGCATAGGATTGTAGTCTATTACTGGGAGGGCTAAGGAAGGAGGATTTCTTGACACCAGCAATTTGAGGTCAGCCTGGGCAACATAGGGAGACCCTGTCTCTTAATTTTTTTTTTTATTTGGGGAAATCATTCATTTATTCAAATAACATATTTTTCTCCACAGTGCTCTGTGCTGGGCACTGTTATAGATGCTGAGGATATAGCGGGGATGTGTATTGAATCTGTTATGTATATAGGTGGAGCACTGTGCCATGGCTGAGCTTCCACTTTAAAGAATGGGGATAGATAATACACAACGCTAATAAACTGCAGAGCACTTCAGATGATGCCAAGTGTTAAGGAGAAAAAAACAGAGCTGGCAAAGTGGGAGATCTGGACAGATGGAGTTGGGAAGGGGATTACAAAATTAAAAATGAGCAGTCGGTGTAGACTTCAGAAAGAAGGTGACATTTGAACAAAAACTTGAGGGCAATGAGAGCCAGGCAAATAGCAGATATAGTAAACCTCCAACCAGTGGGAGCAGCCAAGGAAGATTGCGTCTGGTGACTCTGAACCGGCAAAGTCAGCGAGTTTGAAGGTAGTGAGGGCAGCAGATGAGGTATGAAACTAAGGGAAGCCAGAAACTAAGGGAAGCCAAGTAGATGACATAGGGCTTTGAGGTCATTTAACTTTGAGAGAAATGGGAGCCATTAGAGGCTTCCTGGTAGTGGATTTTAATTGCATCACTGCCTAATCTATCTTGATAGACTTTATACAATGTAATCCTCAAGAGATCTTGGTAAGTTGTGCTTGTTTTGAATGTGACACAGTGCTAATACTTCGTGCACTGCATATTCGTTCAAATTAAAATAGGTTCTGCTTACAGTACAGGTGTTTCTACGTGGAGGTACTTGTTGAGTATACAAACGAGTCTGGTCCTCAGTTTGCTATTACATCACTGATGCTCTTCACACCCTTTCTCAAGTTTTGTTCAGTCTGTCTGCTCTTTTTTCTTTTGCTCACTCCATTTCCCCCTCATTGAAGTGCCTCTCTCAGACCACCTCCGCGGGATTCAAATTTACCTATAAAGACCCAGGGCGAACACCGCCTGCTCCTGGAAGCTCCTGCAAACCCTCTGACCCTCACTGCTTTTCTTAAGCTTCTGATGCCTATCTTTAGCTCAACGTTTTGATTCGGGTAATTTTTGTTTTGGCGTTTACCCACTTAAAAACCGTGGGTTCCATCAAACCTAAATTAACACCAGCAATTCGAAAGTACTTTTTTGTTTTTACAGAAGCTTTTCTGTTTTACAGGAAAGATTCAATGGCTTGGCCCTTCTCACGCAGAAATAACGAGGGGATCAGGACCCAAGTCCTACTCCAAACGCAATGGTCATTGTCGTACCTAACAGCATTTTCTTTTGGTGGCCAGTTCCTTTCACTTTTCTCTCTTCATCCCGGAGAATTAAAAGCGGCCGCAGCCGGGGAAGCTTGTCCAGCGTGGGACGCCGTAGCGCCACTCCCTCGGCTGCTGAGTCCGGGGCGAACATGGCGGCCCCCGAGTCAGGGCTGGCTTTGAGTCCCGGCACTTCAGAGGGCGAGGAGGAGACGATCCTCTATGACTTGTTGGTCAACACCGAGTGGCCCCCCGAGACAGAAGTACAGGTGAGCCCGGCCCCTGTGCGGAGGCGGCGGCGGCGGGTGCAGCGCGGGCGCTTGGCAGGCAGAGCCACGTCGCCCGAGCCACGTATCAGAGGAGCAGGAGCGGGTGGGCGGTGTGTGCGGTCCACCTGGCGACCGCACCTGGCGCCCGCGGGGGTCTCGGATTCCTCCTGGGCTTGGAGTCCGGATATCCGTGCGGGACGGCGCGCGATGGCCGTGCACCTGATCTCGCTAGTCGCTGTCACTCTCTTTTTCATAGAGGGGAGGTCGCGGAGAGGGGCTGGGGGTCCTCCTGTCCGGACTCTCGGGGGTCCCTTCCCGCGGACTGGCGAGGCCGGGTCTGGGCTGCCTGGTCTGCGGCAGGAGTTTCCCAGGTCCCCAGAGGCTTCTCTACGTCTGGGGGCCCCCGCGGGTCGCAGGATCTCACCCTTTCCCCCCCACGTGGGGTGAATCGCGCTATTTTTTTTCATTTAATAAAACCGTGTCCGTGTTTTGTATTCCGCGTCCCAGCGAGGAGTGGGGACGCAGATAATACGCTCTTGGGACTTGCAGTATAGCGGGCGATAGCCCGGTGAACTTTCCCGTAACCTGGTGCTGTAAGTTCTGCGTAGCGGTTTTCGTGACATGCCAAGGCAGTGAGGAGAGGAGAGCAACTGACCTGGTTTGGGAGCCCTGCTAGGAAAGGAGCTCTGTTGGTTGGTGGCTTATAAACTGGATCCTGGGGTTATCAGTTGTTTCCCAGGCAGGACCTTCCATGCATAGGGGAAGATCCAGACTCGGGTTTATTCAACCCGTTTTGGGAGGAGGGGGACTGGGGATTGAACACAGGGGTGCTCCACCAACGAGGTAAATCCTCAACCCTTATTCTTATTTTGAAACAGTCTTACCAAGTTGCTGAGGCTGTCCTCAAACTTGCAATCCTGCCTCAGCCTGAGTGGCAGGGATCATAGGCTTGTGTTACCGAACCTGACTCAACAGATACTTAAAGGATCTAACTGTGCCTATCACTGTTAGACTTGGAGGAAGCAGCAAGCTCAAATAGGATTATTAAGGAAAACGGAGTTCATATGAACTTGGTTTTACCATATCTTAGTGTTGGCTTATTGTACAGCTCACCTTCCTATAAAGTGTATAGCTTTCCTCTATAACAGTCTTACAGCAGTTTCTGCTTAATGCATTTTGTAGGGAGGCAAAATTCTGCAGATAGTTTTTCTGGTATGTTTCCATTTGTTCTGAATAACATAAGTACTTTGTAGGTTACACAGCTAGCCTAACAGGTGGCTACCTTTTGTGTTCTACAGGCTGTTTCTACTCCTTAATACTGGTGGTTAATTATAGTAATGTTCAGAATAATTATAAGTTGATTTAGAAAAATAAGCACAGCAGCAACTTATATTGAAACTTTAGAAGCGCTTTGCTGCCTTTTTTGGGATTCTGTTGATGTCAGCAGCTGAACTATAAGCTCTTAGAGGGCCACTGCATCAGATTCATCTGTCTCTGTGGGGCCAAATTGTGTCTTGATGATCACCTGTGTTGAGTCAAATAATGTTTATATATTCTTAAAAATATTATCTGCACTTAATGTTGTCTTCATTTTCTTGACAGCCCTTCAGTGCATTTTACTCGCATATAATACCTGTTTAATGAACATTCAGTAGTGTTCAGTTTATACTTACAGAATGGAATTATTCAATATAGCAGTTATGTCTGTTTTGTTAGTAGCATTGCCTTTATGGACATAGAAGAGATATTCAATGAATTTGCCTTGAGGGATGAGTTTACTAATCCATATGATCACTTTTCCTATAAGCAAACCTTATTTTAGGTTTCTGCAGCCCACCCACATAGACTATCCTGAACCAGCAGCCATTCTTTGCCCTTGATTTCTCTTGTCTTCAATTTGTGTTTTTATTTGGAAAGTTTGCAGCCTCAGTTCTTGTGCTCTTGTGCAAGGTTCAAGTTGACATGTGCTTATTACTGCCAGGCTCACCTTTATTCCAACTGTACCCAGTCCTGATAATACTCTTCTGTCAATCTCTAGGTTTTGAATATTGTTAATTCTGAGCATTAGTTAAGTATAAGTTGACAAGTTGTACAAGTATTACTGAAACACTTTCAAATGTAAGGATTTGTTTTTCAAATTGTAGCCTAGAGGTAACCGAAAGCATGGAGCATCGTTTATCACAAAAGCAATCAGAGGTAAATATAGCTTATTTTTCTATATGTAATAGTTAATTTTCCCCCATTTTATTTACAACTGCTATTTTAGAAAGCTTGGGTGTTTTAAAATGTGTTCTTTAGACTACTGATGTGGAAGATGATGGAAGTGACATAGATGTTATGAGTTTAATTTTATATGCAGATGCATATACATGTATTTCCACACTTATGTCTTTAATGCAGTGTAGGGTGAGGGTGTACCCTAGTTTTAACTATTGCGGATGTATTCTATAAGGAATGAAGAAATCCAACCTGGTGTGTGTCTTGGAGAGACTATGGATGTTGAAGGGGAAAAGGTTGGAAAACTACTTTAAAAATGATTCAGATATAACTGGTCAAAAATATCTGTTCATGCCACTACTGACAGCCTTTACATGTGAGTTAATAAGAGTCTGAAAAAGAATTGAGTGCTATCCTTACTGAGTGGACTGTGAGACTTTCATTAAATAACATCCCTTTTACCAGAGTAGCGGGGAGGTGCTGAGGAAATTTGCTTGAGTTTTTCTTTTTAATGTGACCATTCTGCCTCCAAAGTCCATTTTTATTTTTTGGGAGGTTTGAGCTCCTTATAAGAAGATTGTTTCAAAAGTGTTGAGTGGTTGAAATTATAATTTTATCTTTATCTTATACAAGGAGCTGTAACATTGAATTTTCATTATCTCGTATGCTTTGAAATTTTAGAAAACATGTACAACAGTAAAAACTTATTGTAGAAAATTTAGAAAATACAGGTAATCACAAATTAGAATATTTTTTCTTTACAACTCGGAGATAATCTGTCTTCAGACTTTTTTCTATTGATACACACCTAGCTGCATACATTCATACATGTATATATCACACATAGGTATTTTTAAAAAAAACATATAAATCATGTAGTACTGTATTAGAACCCCTCCCCCCCGCCCAATGGCTTCCTCATTTTAGTATTTATCTTTGTTATAAAGAAAGTGTGAATTGGTGTCTTTGGTTTAATTTTTATACAAATAGTTTACCTGATTTTAAAGGTCAATTTCTATGACTTCTAGTCATGGTTTCATTGAAGCTTCTTAGATTTTATTTCTTACCACTTTTTTTTGTTAGGTAGTACTTTGAAGTCTTGAATAATACAAACTTGAATCATACTTGTGCACATTAACTTCTATTAAAACTGTATATTAGGTTATTTTCATCTTAAGAATTATGTTCTCAATATTTTTTGTGATGACTCGGACTGTAGTACCTTTTAGACTTGTCACCTGTAAACCTAATTTGAAAATGATTATTAAAGGACAATTGATTTATATTTGGCTTTTTTTATTCCAGATCATTTACTATTTTTACGCCAATACATCTGGTACAGGTGAGACTTCAGTTCTGCAGAGAAACAGTATGGACATCAAATACGTACATTATCTGACTTAAATGTTAATAAACTCCAGATCATGATATTAATGTTGACATTAAGGTGACCAATTTTAAAAAGTATACATTTCTAATATTTTGGCATAAATTGTGAGGATAGACTTGAAATTTGTTTCCTTAGTCATTAAGAATCTCATTACTTTTGCTTCATCTGTGTGTCCTCAGCATTATCTTGAACACACAGGGTGGATGTGTGGCTTGCATATCTTTAAAAAGTTATTGTTAGATCCACTCTCCCGTGTTAATATTCAGTTGCTATATATCAGAATGTTCTTTAGGTGTCAGTTCTTGTGTACTTTTTAATTCTTCTGATGTAGTGTTGACCTTTTAACTTCAAAAGGAATGAAGAAGTAATCCCAAAGGCTGTAATTCTACTTCTAGAAATATGTGGAACTTGTTTATAGAATTATTACAGACTGCCTTTTCCTCATCTTGAAAGCTCCAGAGATAATATACTTGCATAAGAGACCTTTGCTCTTCTCTAGGACTTCCTCCAGATTTTTTTAAGCACTCTATGGATTGGTGTGTGTGTGCGCGTGGGCACATCTATATGTATATATACATGCAAATTTATATAGGTTTCTTTAAACTTGTTTCTTTGAGCATGTGGAATATGATAGGGTAGAGATGAGTGAGGAGGAAGGAAGAGTAGGTAAATGGGAGAATATGAAGGTATCCTGAACACCCTGGACAGAGTAGGCAGAAAATGTCTACTCACATTGCTGATTACATTTTTTGAGGACTCAAAGTTCACTCTGATGCAATCCTTATGTGATTACCTTACCTTCAGATCGGGCATCAGTAGGTATCTGTCTCCTCTTCTCATGGAAAGTCCTTTTCCTTAAACTGGCCAATCTTTTAGTCGCGCCTTTTTTTTTTTTTTTTGCTGCTATGGCTAAAAGATGAGAACTAAAGAGGAAAAACTTAACTTGCGGCTCTGTTTCAGAGGTTTTAATCCATAGATGGCAGACTTTATTCCTCAGTGCCCAAGGTAAGGCAGGACATCATGGAGAAAAAAATATGGCAGAGGAAAGTGCTCAGGACATGGTACCAGGAAGCAGAGTGACTAAACTGGGCTCACAAAATATATACCCCAAAGATAAGCCCCCAGAGCCCACTGCCTCCAGCCACACCTTACCTGCCTACAGTTACCAGCCAGTTAGTGCAGTAAAGTGGATTAATGTACTGATTAGATCAAGGTTCTCATAATTTGATAATCTCATCTCAACTTTCTTGTATTGTCTTACACATGAGCTTTTGGGGAACACCTCATGTCTAAACCATACCAGCCATGTCGATCATAATGCATTCACAACCTATATTATGAAGTTTTTATCTTCCTCATCTTATTTTCAAAAAGATTGTATTTCAATTAGTGTTCTTGAGCTTATGATCATTAAACCTGAAGGTTTGGGAGCTAATATTAAAAGTATAGTTTTCCTTAAAAATTTTTTTCTTTTAATTTAAAAATATTAAAAATACTGAGAATTCTATACAATATAATAAACATGTTTGATTTGTATCTACATTTGAATTAAAGCAGTTGTTGCTACTCTGCCATATTTCAGATTCCTTTTGCTCTATACAAAATGTCACATTTCAAGTCCTTACCCCATGTCTTTCCTTCTCTGTCCCTCCAAGAGAAAATTATCCTGTGTAGATGGTGTTCATATTCACATTTCATGTATATTTCCTGTCTTTATATTAAAAATGAGCATAAATAACACCAAATATATATTCTAGTCTAAAAATACAACTTTGTATTTTCTGATTTCCTTGTTTTTCCTGCAATTTTTTTCAGTTCAACATTTTAATAACACAACAATCATTTTTCTCTAAAACTTATTGTTTCAGCAGAAATTTTCTATTGTCTTTCTTCAGGTATCCCTCATTTGTTTAATTCATTGGTTGTGGATAATTTCTTGTCTTTTGTGAATGGTTTTATAGTGAACTTATGCTTGGGGATTTCTGTATCATGAGTATTGTGAAACTGTAGTCTGATCTTGCACTTAATGTAGGCTTGAACTTTTATTACACTTATTAAAATTTTTTGATGGTGGTGATCAAGCCCAGGGCTTGCACATGCTAGGCAAAAGCTCTACCACTGAGTTCTAGCCCCAGCTTGGGGCTTTTTGATTTTTTGATAGATTTCATACTCGTCTCTCACAGACAAGAGTTCCAGGCAGAAGAGAATCATTAGTTTTTGGGCCCTTATTCTTTCATTGCTAGAACATACACTTGAGCAGTGTGCATCTCTCTTCTAACTCCTGTCCTCTCTGATCTAGTTGCTTGTTTCCTATTCTGTATAGCAAATCCTGTTTGGGGTTCTCATCTTTTTCCCTTGACCAGTTCTAGCTTTCAGGTATCTTTTCATTGTTACTACTTGGAAATTTATCTTTCTATGGTGAATTTAACTCTATCTTGGAATTTGTTTTTGTTGAGCCAGAATTTCTAGGTTGTCACAGCAGAAAGGATTTGGCATAAACTCACACACACACTCTGCTCTTTTATTGGTATTCTAGATAACATTTTTCCTGGAAAGGGTGAGATCTGTATCTTTGAACACACACCATGTTTTCTGGAAATGGAGAAATATATATGTATATAAAATATAGTCAAGTTTCAGGTATCAATTAGTAACTTTTGGTTTTGTGTTGATATTCCAATTTTATGTTCTGATGGAAAAAATTCTTTTTAAAAGCCTGTGTATTAATATTTACCTAGTTTTGATTTTAAGTAACTGATGTGTTGTGATTTCAGTCCCGCACCCTTTTTGCTCCCTGATGGACTGGTTCGATTGGTTAATAAACAGATAAACTGGCATTTGGTACTTGCAAGGTAAGATGTATAAAATTTACATGTTTTTATATCTGTATTGGCTCTCAAATTTCATTGTTGACATTAATTTTAGGGTTCTATGGCTTTCACTCTTGATTTTTATGATATATAAATTCCCTTTGTGACCTATGATCAGTATTATTTAAATGTTAATTCAAGCTGTATGGAATACTTTTCTCTGCTTTTGTACCTAGGTACTCATTGTAAGGTCAAAAGATGAATAATTATAGGAAAAAAAATTAATGATTTAAGTTAAAATAATTCTGTTGAAGGCTGACAAATATTCATTTTTTTTCTTTCATGAAAGCAATGGAAAGCTTTTGGCTGCTGTTCAAGATCAGTGTGTAGAGATAAGGTAATTGTTAATATTATTCATATGTAAAATTTCCTTGAGTAAAATTTTACTTGAGAAATAAGAGCTAAGATTTTTAGTCTTTTTAAGTGAAGAATATTCATAAGGACTTTACAATTAAGTCACTTAAATTTTGTGAAGTATCGAATGCCAACTTATGAGTGATGCTTTCTAAGAGTAGTTTACTCATATTTTGACTTCCCCAGGCCACTCTGCTGTCTCCTGAGTTTTACATTCACAGTAAATGTCTCATTTTCTAGACTCTGGAAATCACCCTTGTTTGACTAGTTACTGCTCTATCGGAGATG
This sequence comes from Marmota marmota marmota, assembly GCF_001458135.2. Taxonomy (NCBI): domain Eukaryota; kingdom Metazoa; phylum Chordata; class Mammalia; order Rodentia; family Sciuridae; genus Marmota; species Marmota marmota. The sequence goes on from NW_025999977.1 coordinate 49,832,970, forward strand.
CTCAGGAAGGTGTCAGAGTGGGGACAGCTTTGTTCTGCTGGCACAAGCTGTAGATTGAATTTGGGTTTGTGAAAGACCAAGGTTACACATAACTTGAAATGAAACAATGAAAGAGTTCTCTAAGTTGGGTTTTCTTGGTATTTTATTTTAAAATATTACATTAATTGTAAAAGAATCACAACTAATTTAGAAAAACTAGTTCTTTGGGAAATTTCCAGCAGCAAATTAAATGTGTGGCAACTCTAAAATTGAGGGTTACTTTTTTCTAGGAAAGCCCTAATTCTTTCTTGGTTCTTGAAAAGAAAACAAAACTTTCAAGATGTTTAGGTCTAGATACTAGTCAGAGGATTTTCCTGCTGCTTCATTAAGAAAAGTGATTATTATTAATCATTCAGTTATCAGTTTTTTCTTTCTTTCATGTATTCAGGCAGAACTGGACTCTTCAAATTTAGGGGGTAGGGATAGAAAACAGAAGATCTGTCCCCACCTGGGCATTGGCTTCAACTGGGAAGGCTTTCTTATCCCTTCTAAAACCATCAGGAATAGTAATGATGGACAGTGATGACAGCCATTCAAAAATAAATTAACTTGATTCGACTTTATGGGCAGGTGTGTGCGAGTGGTGTTTGTACCAGGGATTGAATTCAAGTGTGCTAAACCACTGAACTATGTCCTCAGCCCTTTATTTTGAGATGGGGTCTCACCAAGTTGCTGAGGGCCTCGATAAGTTGAGGCTGGCTTTGAACTTGGAATCCTCCTACCTTGGCCTCCCTACCCAGTAGGATTGCAAGCGTGTGCCACCATGCCTGTGATTCCTTTGACAGCATCATTAAACATCAAATCAGCAGTGTTTGAATTTAAATTGTTCATAGAAATGGACTAGCACCTCATATTCCATTCGTTGCAATAATGTGTTTTTTTAGAGAAATTTGCTTGCTCATAGTGTGACTCACTTAAAAATAAGTTAGTAGGCCAGACTTATTTCCACTTTTCCATGAAAGGAAAACAATGAAATGATTTTAGGTGTTAGTCTGGGTGTGCATGTGTGTGGTCAAGATAATAAGCTTGGGAAGGGACCATTTGACCAATGATTTCATGGATGAAAAGATAATTTGAAAATGTTTTGTAACGTATATTATGTCTTGAGGCTTACATGGTGAAAAGTTAACTCCACTAGGAAGCCTTTGATAATATACCCTTTATTAGTCTCCTCTTCCCATATATTGGTTAATCATCTATCCTTTAGGAACCTATGATAACTTTTTCCTATTTTTAATAAGATGCTAATAGTGGGCACAATCAGAAATGCTTTATGCATGTTTACTCATTTAATCTTGGTAGAATCCCTTGTGAGGCTGTAGTTATTGCTATTTTCCCTTATTTCTATAATAAAGTGGGCATGATATAGTTGAATAACCTCCCTAAGGATTTGCAGTAGGCTTTTAGTTTCACTGTTTATACTCTTAGCCACAAATCTATACTACGTTTCACTTACATCATGCTTAGCCAAGAATGCTTGTATGTTTCCCCATTATATTAGACTAGTGCTTTGCACTTCAGTGTGTTCCATTTACCAGGAACTTGGGACAGATGGGATTTGGAGTTTGTAGCTCCAGTTATGTGCTCCTTGCAGGAGAGACTCCTATGTTTTTCCCAGCTGGTATTTCAATATACATACCTAGGGATTAATAGTTTGGTGAATAAGCACGGGGTGTTTGCAAGTGGAATAGGGGAATCGGGCTGAGAAGGCATTATAGGGCATAGCCACCTATGCCTTGCATTGCTCAGTTGGCATTCATTTGCTTTTGCTGACTAAATACAGGAGCATATAGACTGACTCTGCAGTAACCTAAAAGCAGGTGTGTTTGAGCAAGATGTGGAATGATCAGCAGAGAAAAAGGGCAAGAGATTAAAAAAATAAATTCTTATGACTAGAGCTTATCCTTGAATTTTAAGGTCACTTGTTATTTTCCATATTCATCCTTTCTGCCATAGTAAAGGACGTGTGCAATGCAAGATTGACTTAGTAGTAATGGCAGTTAGTACTCAATAGGTATTTAATAAACATTTGTTGCTTGGATTAGAATATGAAAGATATTCTTAGTATCTCAGCATTATTTGATATTAGGAAGTAGTTATAAAGAAATGGATTTTGAGGGGGAAAAAGAAGCTATAAAAGTTTAATTTTGGAGAGAGTGCACGCTGTCTTTTCATTTGAACTTGAGTTGCTGTTCCCAGTTTTATTCTTGTGGTCATGGTAAATGACTAATCATTTGTTCTAGTATGACACACTTGCTTACTTGTGGGGCTGCCCATGGATAGGATAGTGAAACAATTGTTTGTGAATTGCTTCTTTAATTTGTAACTTATCAGCAGCTATAGATTAGAATTGGTTAATGTTTCCTTATTTCCTAAGTAGTGAAATAATTATGATTATGGGCTGTTATAAAATAGGAACTAATTGGAAACTATCATAGAACACAACAGAACACATTAAAATAAGGAATGCTTACAGGAAAAAAGCATATAAATTCTCTCATCCCCAGGATTTGCTTAACTATTTGGTGAATAAGTTCTAAGGTTTAACAAAACCAGATTATATCTTCCTGCCTTTTCTTCCCCAGCAAAAATAGCAACTGTTAGTGATTATATTAAAGATAGTAGAAAATAGAGTTAAGTAGAAAGAACTACAAATTACCTACTCTACTAGCCAAAATTGTCTATTACTATTTTGTTGTATATCCTTTGAACCTTTTCTATTTGTATTTGTTTAGTGGAATAATGTTGTATATTTCTGTTTTATAGTGACTGAATTGCTTCTACAATCTGTAAACTTAATTTTCATTCTTGATATTAATTTTAAAAGGCTATTCAGAAATAAATGTCAACATCTTTCCATATCACTTATGTAATTGCATAATACTTCGTGCATGTACATAGTAAAATTTAATCTTCTGGGTGTATTTTTCTTTTATAAATTAGACTGCATTAATTTTCTCAACACTTGTATATATCTGTAGTTATTCCCAGAGATAACTTTGTAGAAGTGGAATTGGGTCAGATGCTAAAGACATGAAAGTTTTGGGTGATTTTTAGTAAATTTTCTAGATTTAGCCTTACTTTTGAACATATTTTATAATTATAGTACTCTATTTCAAGATCACAGATTTAAATATGTCACTGGTTTAAATATGGTGACTTGTTTGGGCTATTTGATTTATTAAAATAAGACTTTCTCTTTCATGATCAAAATTTGTAGTACGATAGAAAGTAGTGATTCTTAACTAGGATCAATCTGTGAAACTTTAAAAGGTATTGTTGGGTCCCATCCTATACATATGCATTCCCCCCCTCCCCCACCCCTTGGCTCTATAGATTGAACTTGGGGCCTGGAGTGTGCTGTACACTCAACTACAAGCTATACTCCCAGCACTTTTTATTTTGAGTCAGGGTTTCACTAAATTGTTCAGCCTGGTCTCAAATTTGCCATCGTCCTGCCTCATCCTCCTGTGTAGCTGGGATTATAAGTGTGCCCCACCTTGCTCAGCCCTGATCTAATGAATCAGAACCTTTGGGAATGGGGGCCAGATTTTTCTATCATATTAAGAGCATGCTTAAACTCATTGTGTTATATCATTGTATTTGTGTTTCTGACTTCATAAGAAGGTTGGAAGAAAATACTGTGTCTAATGAAAGTGTTATGCCTCATATGAGACTCTCTATGAAAGGAGTGATTCAGTGTTGGATATAGAAGTGTATAATATCTAGTATTTTATAGACTTACACAGTAGTATTTAAGGATAAAACTTGATCTTTGCACATATTTTACAGATCTGCCAAAGATGACTTTACCTCCATTATTGGGAAATGCCAAGGTAAGAATTTACAAGATATAAAACAAAAATTTTAAATCTACAATTTGTTTATTAAACTCAGAATAGATATTAAATATTAACAAGGATTATTGACTATTGAAATAATTAAAATTGTAATTGTTTATATGCCTTAAATATTTTGCTTTAAGATGTGTTTTAGAAGAATTTGAAATTTAAACTGTCACTAAACTGACTTATTTAAGTGTAGCTTTTTATTTTGGATCACTGAAGAAACTTTTATGGCAAGAGTTGGTCAGATACAGACTAGTAAAAAGAAAAAAGTCTGACTTAATCATTCTTAGAAACATTTCAGCAAAAATTGACAATACAATTTATGTGCATGAAGTGTTTTCTTGGTACTTGACGTATGATTGTCAGCAAGAAGGTATAGTCCTCTGAAGCAATCAAATATTTAACTAGAAACAGACGAATCTACTAAGGAAACGGTTTACAGTGAGTTTTTAATGGGTGTGAGATAAGTGAGAAAGTGATTTTTTGGAAATCAATTTTAAGAAGTCAGTTCAAGTTAATAAAACCACTTTAGAAAGAGCAGTATGAGATTCCTCAGTTCAAGGAAGGAAACCATCATATTATCGTTCTATTCCATTTCTTGGTATTTATCAAAGAATTAAAATCAGTATATTATAGTGATACATACTTTCCAACGTTTATAGCCATCCAATTCATAATAGCCAAGTTATAATTCATAATAGCCAAGTTATAGAACCAGCCTAGGTGCCTGTTGATGGATAAATAAAATATTGTATACATACAAGATGGAATTTTATTCAACCATAAGAATGAAATTATGGCACTTGCAGGAAAATAGATGGAACTGGAGAACAGATTGGTAAGTGGAAAAAGCCTGACTCAAAGTCCAGGGTTGAATGTGTTCTCACAGGTGGGAGCTAGAGAGAAACAGAAAATAAAAGAAAGCCGGTGGCGGGGGAGGGTAGGTGGAGGAATCTCATGAAAATAGAAGGGAGAGCAGTAGAAGGAAGGAAGAGGGGAGGACACAAGGAAGTACTGGGGAACAAATCTACCAAATTATGCTAAGTCCATGCACGAATATACCAGTGAATCCTGCTTATATATGTAACTATAATGCATTAATTGAAATAGAGGAAGCAGACTAGGAGGAAGGAGGAGGAGGAGATAGGGAAGATACTGGGTAATGACATTGATCAAATTATGTGCATGTACAAATATGGCATAATGAATCCTATTATGTATAATTATAATGCATCAGTAAAAATTGAAAAAATAAAGCCAATTTGCAAACATATGAGAATGAGAGGTCAGCAGAAGATGGAGATAGTGGTTTGGATTTGTTTGCAGAAGCAGTGCATGAAAAGGCAGAGGAAACATTACTAGGAAAATAATTGATTAGGTAAATGCGTCCTTTACCTATGTTTTATTTAGAGGACCTGTGGTCCTTGTCAGATCTGGTGTCAGTTTAATAGTGCCATACCTGTAGGAATCGGTGATAATCAGTCATCTTGTTCATGACAAACATGGTCTTACTGTTTGCCAGGCTATGTAGTATTTTACATGCATTTTCTATATTTTATCTTAAAACAATATTAGGATACGAAGAGTCTTTGACAGTGGAAGAATGAGGAGGAAAGAACATCAGTCGTTTTGGAAGCTATACAGTGGTGCTAAAAGAGGATTCCCCTATGTGTGGGAATAGTGGCGTTAAGCTGTTGTCAAATGTACCACTGGTAGCCTAGGTCCTGTTTTCTTACTTTTGTCCTTCTCAGCCACCTAAGTGTGTTCAGGAAATTAAAGATCGAATATTTAAAAAAAAAAAACAAACTGAATTTCCATAAACCATGAAATTCTATTAGTGTGTCAGTTATCATTCTAATGCAATTTCATATATATTGGTGGATAAAGTAGTGTTTCTATGGAGTTATTTTTATACATAGTGTATGTTGTAACAGTAGCAAATGTAACACTTCCTATATATTTATATAAATGTCTATCTCCTCTTATAATCTGTTTTTTTCCCTCCTCTATTCCCTAGATGGTCAGTAGTACCATTATCCTTAGGTTGCCCAAGCCAGAAAACTAGAAATTTTCTTTTTTCTCCATAAATTCTATGTGCCAGGCACTGTCTTGGGTACTAAATGTGTAAATGGAGATTATGATATAGGTTCCTAGATTTGAGTTTAGTCTGTCAGGGAAGAGAGAAGAGGACAATACTTCATTGACATTGTACTAAGTGCTGCAGTGGACAAGAATTGGGCTTTACAGAGCCCTGGGATCTGGTGAATTAGTTCTTGTCTCCCATTTCTGCCCTTTATCAGTCCTGGTTCAGGTTCTTAACACCTTACTCGGTTTCTTGCAACACTTGGCTGGTGGTTTCCTTCTCTGTGCCCTTCTCTTAATTCACACTTTACACTCCTTGACAAGGTGTTTTTTTTTTTTTTCCCTTCCCCTTGGGGGTTGCTGGGGGATCAAATCCAGGGCTATTTGCAAGCTAAGCAGGCCCTCTACCATTGAGCTCTTAGCCTCAAACTGATCATTTTAAAAGCAGGATTCTATCAGGTTATTTCTTATGTTTGGCTGTACTGCCTCCTGTATATGTAACTTTGTCAAGTAACTCTACCTCTCTGATATGATTTGGAACTTAAATGTCCCCCAAAGTTTCATAGTCGAGGTTTGGTCATCAGCCTATTGGGAGGCGCTATTCCTTGAAGAGGTGGGTTCTAGTGGGAGGGAGTTAGATCATTGGGGGTGTGCCTGAGTAGGGGATATTGGGTCCCTGGTCCCTTTATTTCGCTGCTTGGCTTCCATGAGGTGAGCGGCTTGGCTCTGTCACCTACATGCTCCCCACCATGTTCTGCCTCACCAGAGGCCCAAAGTAACGGGGCCAAGTGACCATGGGTGAAACCTCTGAAACAATGACTCAAATCTTTTCTCATAAATTGTCTCATTGTGTCAGTGATGGAAAGCCGACACATTCTGTGAACCTCAGTCTTATCTGTAATGTTCACATAATTTTATGGATTGAGTTGTGGAGAAAATACAAAATACAAGAATATGAAAATTCTCACAATGCCTGATGCATAAGTACTTAGGAGATACTAAACTACTGTTAACTATGATTCTACCTAAAATATCAATTGTTTGATATTGACTGTGGAATACAATTCATATTTCCTAATTGAGGATGTAAGACCCTTCACAATCGGCCTGTCTTCTGTGAGTCCTCTGCCTTGTGTTCTGTGTTGTAGTGTTCGCATGTCAAGTTTCCCATTCCCGTTGTGCTTTTTGTGCCTGTTACAGGTGGTTCCTTGCACTATATATCGGCCCTGTACACGTTGGGTCAAGCATCAGCTCTTTTGGGAAGCCACCTTCACCATTTATACCTCTTGTTTCTCTGGTACTTGTTTGTGCTGATATCTCAATTAACTTAGTCTTTAATTGTTGATTTGCTTGTCTGATTCTCAGACTAAGTTCTTTGAAGTCAGGGCTCCTGTCTTTTTTTTTTTTTGGTACTGGAGGTTGAACTCGGGGCACTTGATCACTGAGCCACCTCCCCAGCTCTATTATCTATTTAGAGACGAGGTCTCACTGAGTTGCTTAGTACCTTGCTTTTGCTGAGGTTGGCTTTGAACTTGCAAATCTCCTACCTCAGCCCCTGGATTACAGGTGTGTGTCACTACCCTGGCACAGGGCTCCTGTCTTACTCAGGAACTTAAGATTTTTACTGATTAGAGCTGCCTGACACATAATAAGCACATGAATTTTGACCTTATCGAGTAAGTACTTAGGAACTAGTCAATGACTTTTATTAATGTATGAACACAGTATATGTGCTTAGTTCCTGTTGATGAATTTTAGAAATACATGAGAATATATATTATGTGTTAATTATATACTACATACATCTTTATATTCATTTATGAGTATTTGTCATGATATTCTCGGTTTTTATTAACATATACCAATGTGTATACATACCATGAATGGAACAGTAAGGGTAGTTGAGAAGCTCTGCTTGCATAGTATCCTTTTCAAAATAGCATGAAGAGAGGTAGTGTTTATAAAAGTGAATGTTTAAAGAGCTCTAGAATCTCTAGAACTAATAGAAATTCTAGAGCTCTAGAATTTCCTGAACTTCTATGGTTTCCTGAACTTCTATGGTTTCCTCACCAGTGCTTTTTAAAGTAGACCTTATTTGGCTTACATAAAATATATGGTTCGTAAAGTCCCCAAAAGAATAATGTGGGGGAGTTTCAGTTGAATATTTTCCAGTGTGGCCCTTAGCTGGGTGTGAGCCTGGGAACTCTGAGGTAGGTCTCTGAGGAGCATGCTCAGAACGTTGGAAGATCTAGACACACACAGGGTCCTTTTGAGCTTTGGCTTTAGAAACCTCTTGGCCAGTAAGTAAACTGAGAAATTTACAAGTTAACATGAAAATAGGAAGCTTAACTGTTCTGTATTTCATACAAATAATACTTGTTAAAAATTTTTAGAGTACACAGTTAATGTGGCAGTATAGATGAGATAATGCTTTGAGAACTAATGTTTTATTTTGTGGGCTTCCAAATGTTATGAAGTTTATGCTCTTAATGCTGCATTAATGGCTTCTTTCCATTTCATATAATGTGAGGTAATGATCATTTGCTTATTATCTGACTCATCTTTATGGGAATAACTCGCATATGCCAAATGATATTTCACGTACGTGCCTGGAGAAAAGGAGCCAGATTGTTAATGTATTTTTGAAACTACATACTGCAGAGTCTGCAAACTGAAATAGGAGCTATTTGGTTCCACTTTGATATATTTCAATTATTCTTTTATAAAAGATAAGCCCTTTGAGAGAGGTCTTAAATATGCATTGCAACTGGTTTGGACTCTATTTGCCGTGCCATTTTAAGTCATTCAGTCTTCTCTTTTCATCTTGAACAGTGACTTAAAAATCCATGTGGAATTATTTTTATTAAGCTGCTGTATTTTAATTAAGAGATTTTCCTCATATTTCTGACTTTGAAATGTAGCAAGCCAGAGTTTAACTGAACAGCAGCTTGCCTACTGTAGGACAGCCGATGGCCTGCCAGCCCGCCAGTGGCTGGGGCACTTTGCCTGAGATCCACTGGTTGCATCAGGCTTCCAGCAGTCTCATTAGTTTGCTGTTGGATGCCATGCAACATGACTTTCTATTTTGCCATGAAAAAGATTGGGAAGCATCTATTTGAAATGCTCATTTTGAAATGAAAAAATTTATTTCAAAAGTGACTTAGGAGCTTAGGAGCTTCAGATTATATAACTTTTTTCCCCTTTTTGTAAATTTTTAGAGAAATTTTATTTCTTACTGAAAAATACATATTAGTAGAAATTAAGGAGCAAAAATAGAAATAAACAAAATATCAACATTTTCTGTTCTTTCGATTTTTCTATAGTATTCATTGTTTTGTAATTGGCTTTGTTAATGATAGGTTGCACTTTTTTTTTGTACTGGGGATTGAACCCAGGTACACTTACCACTGAGCTTAGTTTTCAGTTTTGAAACGGACTTAAGTTGCTAAGGCTGGCCTCAGACTTGTGATCCTCCTGCCTCAGCCTCCTGAGTTGCTAGTATTATAAGTGTGTACCACTGTGCCTGGCTTGTTGATACTTTTTTAGGCTGAAGTTTAAAGAAGACTTTCTGAAGTATCTTTTTTTCCCCCATATTTTCTGCTGGACAATTTCCTAAATGTCAGGACATAGGTCTCCTAACTATTCAGGTAACACAAGAAGATGCGTATGAACTTGATCTCAAGTAGCAAGCAACTCAGTGTTGTACTTGATTTCACAGGCATGGTGAAGCCATCATCAGGCCTTTAGGCAGATAATTGTGAAAAGCATAAGTAGGAGATTATTGCGTCTCTATTTGAAGGATATTGTATGTAGATTGTCTGCTTGTAATGTGCTTTTCTGGTTTGATGTTGTAATAGTGTTGGTCCCAAAATATTGGTTGGCAAGTATTCCTGTTTTATTTTCTGAAAGCATTTGTGTAGAATTGGAATTACTTCTTCCTCAAATGTTTGATGGAATTCACCAGAGAAACTTGGAGTTTTCTAATTAGGTTTCAAATTCTTAAAATTGGATATATTAAACTTTTCAGATCTTTAGTTTTTCATGGAATTTGTTTTAATTAGCTATACATAACAGTAGAATGCATTTATGCATGTTGGATATACATAGATGGGGTATAATTTATCATTTTTCTGATTGACCAGTATGATTCTACAACATGTACATAGTTATATATGTGTGTGTGTGTATATGTGTGTAATGTCTGTTTTTTTTCATAAACCCTCCCCTCTCCTCCACCTAATCTAAGGTAACCATTCTTCTTTAGTCCTCCCTTCCCCTGTTGTGAATTAGCATCCACATATTAGAGAAAACATTTGGCTTTGGGATTTTGGGGATTGGCTTATTTTGACTAGCATGATATTCTCCAACTCCATCCATTTTCCTGCAAATACCATAATTTTATTCTCTCAATGCTGAGTAATATTTCATTGTGTATACATACCAGTTTCTTTATCCACTCATCTATTGGACATCTAAATTGGTTCCATATTTTAGCTGTTGTGAATTGAGCTGCTGTAAACATTGTGGCTGTATCGCTATAGTATGCTAATTCTTAAATCCTTTGGGTATAAAACGAGGAGTGGGATAGCTGGTTCAAATGGTGGTTCCATTCAAAGTTTTCTGAGGAATCTCCATACTGCTTTCCAAATTGGTTGCACCAATTTGCAGTCCCACCAGCGATGTATGAGTGCACCTTTTCCCCCACATCCTTGCCAACATTTATTGTTGGCAGTATTCTTAATGATTGCCATTCTGAATGGAGTGAGAGGAAATCTCAATGTAGTTTTAATTTGCATTTCTCTAATTGCTAGAGATGTTGAACATTTTCTCATTACTTGTATTCTGTGAAGTCTGTACATTTATTTAGTAAATGTACATTTTAGACTACTGAGTTATTTGTTTTTTGGTGTTAAGTTTTTTGAGTTCTTCATGTATCCTAGATACTAATGCTTTATCTGAGGTATGTTGTAAAGATTTTCTCCCAATCTATACTGAGGCTGAGGCTCTCTTCCATGGTTTCCTTTGCTGAGTTTTTTGTTTTAATCTATTCCACTTATTGATTCTTGATTTCTTTTTTATTTCTTACATTTTAGGGGTGATGTAAAGGAAGTCAGATCCTAGGCCGTTATGAAGATTTTGCCCTACTTTTTCTTCTGTTAGTGTCTCTGTAGTGCCTAAGTCTTTGATCCATTTTGAATTCTTTTTGTGTGTGTGTATGGTGAGGTTTAATTTCATTTGCTGCATATGAATTTCCAGTTTTGCCAGCACCATTTGTTGAATAGGCTATCTTTTGTCTATAATATTCTTATACTTTTACTGTCTATAGCATATTTACTGTTTCTGATTTATAATTTTCTGTTTTGACAGGATAGAGATTTATCAGTGTATTAATATTAAATAATAAAATTTTCTCTTTGATTTTTCTTTATTCTGGATTTAATTAGCTCTTATTTTTCTGGATGGAAGATCTTTTATTTTTTCATAGTAGACACTGAACCCAGAGGCACTCTACCACTGAGCCATATCCCCAGCCCTTTTCGTGTTGAGACAAGGTCTTGCTAAGTTGCTGAGGCTGGCTTTGAACTCCCAATTCTCCTGTAGCCTCCCCAGTTGCTGGGATTATAGGTGTGCTCCACCATGCCTGGCTTGGAAGATGGAAGTTTAGACTAAATATTTTTTTATATTTAGCATTTTATATTTAGCATTTAAGCCTATTTCTAATACATGCATCTGTTTGATAAGTAATTTCTGTTAGAACATACACAACTTTGATTATATTTGATATTGTGGTTTGATTTGTCTTCATGAATGTTTATATATATATTTTTTTTAAAGAGAATTTTTAAAAATTATTTTTTAGTTCTCGGCGGACACAACATCTTTATTTGTATGTGGTGCTGAGGATCGAACCCGGGCCGCACGCATGCCAGGCGAGCGCGCTACCGCTTGAGCCACATCCCCAGCCCCTGTTTATGTATATTTTAAATCTGGTTCTTGGCTATGGTGCAGTTATTGTGTATAGTGTTTCATAAATTTGTTTGAGTTGGGTAATGGTGGTATTCCTTTTTCAATTCCTGAGGAAAGTGTAGAATTCTCTGTGTATAATGGTGTATTTACATTTCAGTTCTGTGTGTATTTCGGAACCCTGATTTTTGAGATGTATGTGCATAGCAGATGGCTTTGTCACCTCTTTTCATCCTCTTAGTGATGGCAGTCTTCCACTGCCTGAAGTTATCGTATACACACTCACTCACTCTTGTGGGAGATCAGGTTCAAGACTAATTGCTGCTTTTGTTCAGTAACAAAAGCAGAACTTGTAACAAACTCGAACAGTACACAAGTAGGAAAGAATGATTCTTTCAACTTGCAATCTTCATAAAAGCTGCTTATAATCCTTTTATATACATGGGCTGGCATTTACTCAGGTGTAATGAGACACGGTGTAGAACCACATATACAATATATCTGGTTCTACACCTTGCTCTCCCCCACTTGCTACGTGGGGGACATCTTATGGGGTGGTGACTTCTTAAAGAATTTCAGTCTGTTTCATGTGGACACAGTATTTGAGTACCAGAATGTGAATCACATTTCCTATTCCACTTCTCTATAGAAATTTAGGATAACAGTCTTCTTCCTCTTTATTTTACCTGTTTTTGTTCATCTCCCATCCTAACAATGCTGGAAAAGTCACTCTGTGGGTATAGAACTTAAAATGTGATAGCTACTGCTATAATCCTTTTAAAAGAGTTATACCTTTTTCATGATTTATAAATAGGTATGATTGAGGCCATGTCTATTCATCTTCAACACTATATATTGCCTTTTAAATATTCACCATATTCACAGGCAAGGGTAAAATATCTCATTTTCAATTTGCATATGTTTAGTTTTAGGGGTGTGTGTGTGTATCTCTAGAGAGAAAATTGTTAGGTCATATTCTTTTGGATTTAATAGGCTTTTTTGTATTTGGTTTGTAGTATCTGTACAGCATGAATGTTATCCCTTTATCCATGTTGCGAATATTTTTGCCCAATTGAAGTCTTAAATTTCTTTTACATAGAGAATTATTCTTCTTTTAGTAGTGTTTGCCACTTTTTAAGAAAAATAAACTTGAGAGTTTATCATGTTTAGACCTTATTGTAGAATTGTAAATTTTTTCTCATGTATCTTTTTTAAAGAGAATTTTTAAAATATTTTTTAGTTTTCGGCGGACACAACATCTTTATGTGGTGCTGAGGATCGAACCCGGGGCCGCACGCATGCCAGGCGAGCGCGCTACCGCTTGAGCCACATCCCCAGCCCCCTCTCATGTATCTTTTAGTGACTCTATTTTAAACATAAATAACTTAGCATCTGTCTTCCTATTCCCATGAATTTGCATTTGCTCCTTTGGTTCCTGACTTAGAAATTAGGATGTATATGAAATTGTTCCTCAAACTCTTCATATTGCAGGTGAGGAGACTGAGGCCCCCATAATCTCCCCAAAGCCATACTCAACTTGTTTCTGGTAACACTGAGACTCAACCCCATTGTTCCCTATCTTTAAAGTTCTTGCCATTCCATTTGCAGTGTTTACAAGTGGGCACTGGATTGAAATGTACCCCTTTAACCTTTGGGTGCCTGTTGTGTACTACCAGAACAAGGCACTGGTGATAAAACTTCTGAACGAAGTTGATGCAGCTTCTCAGTTTTGAATTCCAAATGTTTAATTATTGCTATGAGAGCTGAGGGAAATGAAATCATTGGAAAGGTGGAGAATAGTGGGGCATAAGAGGTTGCTTAGTCGTCAGAAGCTCTCCTAAGGAAGTGAGACTTGAAAAAGCAGCCAGTGAAGGGTTCAGGGAAAGGATGCTCTAAGCAGAGAAAATAACATTAAAATAACATTAACAAAACTTGGAGTGGGGAGAGAGCTTGGCAGTTGGGCAGGTTTCGGGTATAGCAGTGGATGAAAATGTGGGCAGGTGTGAACATTTTGACCTTGAAATGTCAGTTGTCAGGTTGCTGTTGTACTCTCAGCCTTTTTGAATACTTCTCAGGTAACTCTGACATTTGTCTTGTAAAAATGTGTACTTTCCCAAACCACACAGCTGGAAAAATCCAGCGATAGACTTCATTTTCACATGGTTCTGTGAAATCTTGTAATGAAAACACATCTTTATCTGGGTCAAAACACGTGCTGAGTTTTCTGGAGTTACTGTTTATAACTAGAAATAATAGTACAAACAAATCCCTTTTAGAAGGAACTTGTTTTAGACAGAAACAGAATGTACTGCATATGTCTCTTTATCCCATCAAAATGAAATAAGAGGGAAAAATCTCTTCTCAGGTGAGACAATAGTAATAGAAAAATGTTTGCAGCATTTTCTCAGCACATAAATATTTTTTTAAGGCAAAGTTGTCGTCTTGCTGGTTTTTATGTAGCATCTGTGCATATGTAGGTTTTTGAGTTGTTTATCATTTTGTCTGCTTCCACATTTGACTTTTTAGCTATCTGAAGACATGGAACTGTTTTTCATCTTAATCTCATTGTGTTTAAGAACTTTTTTTAGAGTTTACGTAGTGTCTTGGTAGGACTGAATAAAGTTACTTAGACTCTCCTGTGTTCAAGGACCTCTCAGATTTTTAAATATACTTTTTAACTATTGATAGTAAAAATGAACTCATTGTTACGTGGCATACTTTGCTCATATATACAAAATATATTACTGAAGGCAAGGGGAGTCTGACTTCTACACAGTACGTCTTTCAGGTACAGAAAAGAACCCAGTTGTATAATGCATATTTAATTGGTGTTCTTTAAGGATAGTTGTGTAAACAACATAGTAGGTGATCAATACTATGAAAGATGTATGTACGGCATATTTGGTGCACTAGATGAGACCAGTCACCTTCAAAGTGTCAAGGAAGGAGGAGGTAACAGGTTAACTAGGCTTACAAGGATGAGTAAGACTGGACAGAAACAGTCCAGGTAAAGGCATCCATGTGTGTGAAGGGCAGACGTGGTATGTGTGGGTGGTGTTAGGGGTGTGATACAGCGTATACGATAGGGCTTTCTGTAAGGGCCTTTCCTGTATAGTGAGGCGTTGAGACTTGGTTTTGTTGGGAATGAAAAAGCCATCAGGGATTTTAAAGTAGCAGAAGGATTTGATTTGTTCATTTCTATTTTAAAATGTTCTTTGGGTAGTGGAGGGAGAGAAAGACTGAAGATGGGAAGACCAGTTAGGAAGCTATTTTATAAGAGTTAAAAAAAAAAAAAGATGAAAAACTGACCTGTGATAATAGCAAATAACTACAGAGAAGGCCACAAACTTCTGAAAATTATTTTTCCCTGTAGTTCCCATTGATCAGCCTCTCCCCATCCCTTCCTTCCCTCTTATCTCCCCAGCTTCTGATAACCTCCATTTTACTTTCAAGTTTCGGGAGATCAACTTTTTTAGATTTCACCTGAGTGCGATCATGCAGTTCTTGTCTTTGCTTGCAGTTTTTCACTTAACATAATCTCCATCCATTTTGTCACAAATGACAGGATTTTTTTTATGGCTGAATAGTTTTTAATGTACACATGCATTATATTCATTCTTCACTTGTTTTGTTTCCATTTAGATTGTTTCCATTTGTTGGCTGTTATAAATGACATTGCAGTATACATGGAAGTGCAGATGTCTGTTTCATACACTGATTTCATTTCCTGTGGATATGTGTAGGTAGGAATAGGATTGCTGGATCATATGGTAGTTCTACTTTTAATTTTTTGTGCTAATTTACATACCCACCAACAGTGTACAGAGTTCCCTTTTTACATTGTCAGGAGGACGTGATTTTGAGAAAACGGAAAGTGTGGTTTTTTTTTTTTTTTTTTTAAATCAAAGGAGAAGCACGGGACTCCTGTCCCAGAGGATGCAATTATGCCATCAGGGAGAAAAGAGGGTTTTTAAAGAAGCTATTCCAAGTCTGCATTCAAGGTGTTCTCTGTAGGGGGTTGTGATTCACTGGTTAATTTGGGATAGGGAGAAGAGGGAAGGAAAAAAATTGCCCATTTTAAGATAAGCCAAGATGGTGGAGCGCAAGGGCTACTATATTCAAAACATAAAATGAATCATTGTCACAGAACTTGCAATCCTCCTGCCTCAGCCTCTCAAATCAATGGAATCGGAGGCATGTGCCACCTTCCTTGGCTATTTTTTTCCTTGATTGCTCTGGTTAGGACTCATAGAACTATGTTGAAGTAGTGTAACCTGGCATCCTTGTCTTATTCCACTTATTAGAAAGCTTTCAGCCTTTTACTACTCAGTATAATGTTAGCTGTTGGCTTATTGTATATGACCTTTATCATTGAGGCCATAAACCTACTTTGTTAACTGCTTTTATGAAAGGATGTTGAACTTCCTGTTCCCCCCACCCTGCCCCTCAAAATCCCTTTGGTTATTTGGACCTTTTGTTTCCATACAAATTTTAGGATCTTTTTTTTCCCCCCACTTTGTTTCTTTTGAGGTGATCATATGGTTTTTGTCCTTTGTTCTGTTGAGGTGGTATTTATGTGGGTGGAACTATCCTTGTATCCCTGGGATGAATTCCAATTGATCATGGTTAATGTTTTTAATATATTGTTGAATTTGGTTTGTTAGCATTTTTGTTGGATTTTTTCAGCAAGGATACTGGTTTGTAGTTTTCTTTTGTGTGCTGGTCTGGTTTTGATATCAGGCCTTGTAGAATCTGTTTGGAAAAATTTCCTTCAATTTTTTTTTTTGGGGGGCAATAATTTAAAGAGAATTAGATCTTTAAATGTTTGGAACTCAGAGGTGAAGCCATTTATACTAGGCTTTTCTTTGGGAAGCTTTATATTACTGATTCAGTCTCATTACTTATTAGTCTGTTCATTTTCTGTTCATGACTCAATTTTGGGAAGGAATATGTGATGCCATAACTCCAGGTTTTGTTTGAGTACTCTGTTGGTTTGCTGTCTGTTCATACTAGAGAGCTATCTAGGCACAACTTTGTACCAGTTCTGCAGTTGGTGTTTTGCTGAGCATGAACTGGGGGAATACCTAACAAGGGTACTCCATCACCTCAAGCCTCTCTGTGGGACTGTAGTAGACCCAGACACCTTATCTACAGCCACTGGGAAATCTCCCAACTCTGGGCAGAATCACTATGGAGAGGCTAGTCCCAGGCCCCTAAGCTACACCTATGGCTACCCAAACTGCCAAGCTGTTTCACACAGAGCCTGTAATCCACCAAGACCAGCCCAGCACTGGGTAGCCCAAGTCCTACACTGCTCTCGTTGCCTATCACTAGTCTTTTTATGGCTCAAGCTGGCTGCAGTTAGCCACAGGTAATCCTGGTCAGGTTAGGCTTATGATATACTGGGGCTATATATCTTCTCCTGTGTCAGAGCTGTGGCCATTCAAAAGCCTATTGGTGAGGACTGTTAAGATCTCTCCAGTGTTACGTTTCACCATCCTGGCACTGCATTTCAAGGCCAAGTTCTGTGCCGATTGCCTTGTCCTACTGTCAGTGAATGAATGGCATTTTGCTCTAAACTATGCTGTCCAAGGTGAGTAGTGATAGTGAAGGTAGTTCTTTGTCTCCAAGTCTAACTCTAAGCTGGCTTGTGCCTGAATCTTAGCCACAAGAATCTGCATGGTCTCAGGGGTGATCCAGGCCCATGCTATGGGTTGGCAGGGATGCAGGCTGAAACGTGACTCCATCCTACTAGGGTACAAGTCTCTCCTGGTGTTGGGCAGGTTTAGCAGCTCCTCTGCAAGCACTGGACTTGAGGATAGCTGTGGTGCCTGAAGGGGATGGGATGTGGAGACAGTCCCTTGGCTACCAAGGCTGATGCTACTGAGTTATACCTGAGTTTTACAGCTTAAGGTCTTGGGAGTCTGAGGGATTGGTGTGCCAGGCACACTCCAAGGCTGGCAGTGATGCAGGCCAAAACTCAAGTCTGTCCCACTGGTGCAGTTCTCTGCCTGATGCCAGTACAGATCTGGAGGCTACACCTGTGAGCTCTAATTTAGGTATATGGCCTTTGGGGTTTGCCTTGGCTTTGAGTCTCGAGCTCCAAGACTAAAGATCTGTGCTAGTTTTCATGACCTGCTTCCTAGTTGGTAGTAGTTTTTTTTTTCTGTTGCCCAAGGTTGGAGGAAGGGTAGTGGAGGCAGTTTACTTGCAGCCTGGCTAATGCAGTTCCAGTGGCTCAGTTTGTGGGTATTGACCTGGGGGGTAGAGTCATGGGTCTCTACTTGGCACTGGATTTCAAGTCTAAGGCCTGGACTTAATTCCCGCTTCTCTACCGAGTGGGAGGCATCTCTTTGAATGCTGCTTGGAGTTGGGACTGAGGGTGGTGTTGAGGCTTGTGCCCCTCTTCCTGGCTAGGTAGACACAATTTTATAGATAGACGTAATTTTTTTTTCTCTAAAAGGACAGCTTCTTAGAGCCATTCTTTTGTCTGTAGAAATCTGTTCGAGTAACTGGCTCAAAATATGCTGAAGAGGTTGGATTTGGGGTGGCCTATTTTTCTCTCCCACAGAAGCAGTCCTAAGGCCCTGACCAAGAGGCAGCATGACATAATGAGAAGTGCTCTGTGTGGGCAGGAAGGATGCTGAGGTTCCAGGTTTTTTCTGCTCTTGACCCGTGGTGGTACCTTAAGTCGCTTGATTATTTGGAATTCTAACAAGAGGGTGTTTATCTTACCTATCTCTTCAGCTCTGAGATTCTAATGAGGGGAAATAGAAGCCAGTGAAACACACAAACGTCAAACAAAACCTAGAGTTTAGAGTTTCATAACCTCTTTTTCCCCTCATTGCTAATATCCTTCCTATTTAAAAATTCAGAGAAAAAAAAATCCCAGTGTTGGATTATTAGGATTACTTTAAGGTGTTGCTTATAAAAATCTTAGTTATATTATTGACTAAAAACTGCTCTGGTGCATTTTCTAAATATATGTGTGCATCTGTATGGAATTCCTTTTTGTATTTTCTTGGCATCTGTATTTGATATATTTAAAGGATCTGTTAAGCTTCTCAAATTTTGCTTTTAGAGGGGCCAAACTCATTGGATTTGAATTATTTTCTAGACTTTTGCTCTATTTTATTTTTGAGGCATATTTCTGAGCCTTTACCAGACACGAGAGTATGTTTAGCATTCATCAGGCCTCTGGTGTCAGGTTTTGCTTCTAAAATAAATGGGGCAGAATATTTGATTTATATTTTACTTGAAATGGATTTCTTGGAACTGTTTTCTATTGAATGAAATTCTAGAAATCCTTAGAAGATAATGTAATATAGTTGAATACTATAGTTGCAGTGACTAAAATGTTAACTATCATTATGACATTGTTAAAAGCACCTCTTTTCATTCTAGTTCCAAAAGATCCGAAACCCCAGTGGAGACGGGTAGCATGGAGTTACGATTGCACACTGCTGGCCTATGCTGAAAGCACAGGAACTGTGAGGGTATTTGATCTCATGGGAAGTGAACTGTTTGTCATTTCCCCGGTATGTATATTCCTTCAACCTCTGACATTAGTTGTCTGTTGCTTTCTATGTATAGGTGACTGAATGGATGCATGTGACCGTAGGGGAAATACAAGTAAATATAAATCGGAAAAACCTAATGAACTTGCTTGGCATGGTGGTTCATGCGTTTAATTTTAGCAACTTGGGAGGCTGAGGCAGGTGGATTGCATGTAGTGTCTCAAAAGATTGAAAAAAAAAAAAGAAAATGGCTGGGGATGTAGCTCAGTGATAGTGCCCTTAAGTTAATCCCCAGTACCTCCCTGCCAAAAAAAAACCTAAGAACTTAAGATACCCCAAAACTTAGAAGTCTATATCTATGTGGTATTCCTTATATTTACAAGGCATTATACAAATTGAAAACCACCTGGTAAGTAACTACTAAATAGAGATTATTAAAAACAAGACTGTTGAGACCTAGGGATGTATGAAATAAAGGTGTTTTTTGAGCCTCATTACACAGGCTACCCAGAGAAGGAAAAACTAAGTCTTGGAACAAGTTCCCACAACTTCCAGCAACAAGGCTAGGTAGGAATTTGAAAATGTCTGCTGAACCTGGAGCTCTGTATTTTCATAAACTTTGGGGAAGGAAAGCACAATTCTTACATTGAACTTCTGTTGCCTCTAGAGGAGAGAGAGCAGTGAAGGAGGGGAAGCTTGGGACAAGAGGTCAGACCACAAGGAGAAGTAATAGTTGCTTCTGGATTGGTTGGAGTAACAGTCCAGAAACAGGGCCTGGTAGGCAGCCATGATGGGATTTAAGTCAAGGTTTCAACCTAGAGTTGACTTTTGTCCACATCTGTTCATTGACTAACTTCCCTTACCTCTCCAACACCCTTCCATTCTCTGACCCTCCTAATTTCAGGATATCTTAGTTTTTTTTATTTTTACTATAAGAGATTTAACCTTGGGGTGCTGTACTCCAGCCCTCCTTTTAGTTTTTGTTTTGAAGATAGCGTCTTGCTAAGTTGCTGAGGTTGGCCTTGATCTTTTGATCCTTCTGCTTCATCCTCCTCTGTCACTGGGACTATAGGCATGCATCACAGCATCTAGCAATAATTCTTTTGTCATGGTGCAGAGTGTACCCTAGACTGGAACAACTAGAGTTTGTTACCTTTAAAAGGGATAGAAATTGAAAGAAGTGGATGGGGAAAAAATAATGGTTGGGGGGAAAAAATAAACCACATGTATTTCTTGGCTACTTTATATTAATGACTAAGTCTATTCTCATTTAATATTCAAAATTACCCTTTGAGTATGTTGGGAAGATATTATTCCCATTTTACAGTTTAGAAAACCCAGTCTGGAAGTAAAATGACTTTCTCAGGGCAGCCCAGTTATTAATCTTTCTTTAGTGATCTAGTGCTTTTTAGTTTATATCCTTTTTCCTCAAGTGAAGGTACAGGGCAGGTAGAACAGTGGTTCTAACTCTGGCTAATCAACTGGGAGTTTTATAAGGAAAATAAAAACAAAACCAAAATGCACTACACGATTGCCCAGGCTCTACTGGCATTTGTATCTAGTTGATCTGTGTAGGAGCTGAGGATTAATATTTGTAAGATTTCAGCTTACTCAGAGAGGTAGAGCTGAGACCATTTTTTTTTAAATTCAAAAATAATAAATGGAAAAACTTGGAAAAAGTACTTTGGCCTCTATTATGGAAATCCTTTGGAACCACATGAAGGAGTTTAGATTACTAGTTTCTAGACTAGTCTATTAGGAATATAATACAAGGAGTGTTGTGTATATAAATATATATATATTCAAATGTAATTTTAAAATCTTATAGTAGCTATAATAAACAGGTAAAATTTCTTTGGTTTATTGAGCCATTATGTTCAAAATACTATCTCAACATGTAATCATAAGTGTTAATGAGATTTCTTTCCTCTGTACTAAATCATTGAAACTTTATGTATATATTTATATTTATAGTATCATTTAGAACTTGCATGTATCAGGTGTTCAATGAGTGGCTCTAGACTGAGATACCATTTAGTGTTGGAGAAAAAACTTCCTCTACTCTCAAATCTAGTAGTTGGGAGACTGCAAATTAAACTGACAAGACAGATTAATAGAAATAATACACAAATTTTATTAATGCTTTTGCATGCCTGGACCTTCATAAAAAACTGAACTAAAGGAAGTAGACATGGGGGCTTATATACTATCTTAATAAAGGTCTATAAACTGTGGGAAAGTGCCTAGGAAATGTGAAATTAAATAACCCTCATCTTCCATTAGTTAATGAGGTCTGTTTCTGCAACTCATTTTGGTATGACTTGCAGTCCCTTCCTGGTGCAGAAGCACTTTTCTAAAGAGAATTTTGCCTTTTCAGGCAGTAAGGAGATGGCAGAGAACTTTGCATCCCTTGGTTCTCAGTTGCCTTCTGATCAAAATGATTCTATGCCTAAGTGGCATATTTTGTAGTGACATATTCTGATCAGCTCTAAGGGAATAAACGTTTTTATGCATGCTTCCCAAGGTGCTCAGACCTTCATGTATTTAGCAGTATAGCCTGGGAAGTAATTGGAGTTGGTTTTGGTTTAGCCTAGGATACTGCTAGCAGTAGAAATTAACACTTGAAAGCTTAGAGTTCGGAGTCTGGTGGCCCTTCCTTCCTCCTGACCTTCTCACCCTTCCGCCTTTCTCCCTGTGAATAGAAATTTACTTAACCTGTGTGACCATATCAAAGAGGCTGCTGAGGTTGGGAAAATTGGTCTAGATTAGGGTGTCAAAGCCAGTGTCTTGGATATCCTCCAGTTAAGCATGTATTAACTTTTATCTACTATTTTAGTAACTTAATTTCTGTCTTCTACAGGCATGTAGTTTTGTAGGTGATTTGAGCTATGCCATTGCTGGGTTGATATTTTTAGAATACAAAGCAAGTGCACAGTGGTCTGCAGAACTCCTGGTCATCAATTACCGAGGAGAACTTAGAAGTTACCTTGTGAGGTAAAAATGTACTTTGGGAAGTCATATTTGATGCAATGTTTATTTCTCTGGTTTACTGTCAGATGTATGTTTTCTTTAAGCATGTTATGAAAAATTGCAAATACGATAGTTGAAAGAATGGTGTGTTGAACACACATTTCACATTGGATTCTATACTTAGGATTTTATATACTTGCTATATCACTTTTTTGACCATCTGTCCCTCTGTCTCTAGCTATTAATCTTGCAGTGTATTTCAAAATAAGTTGGAGACATCAGCACTCAAATACTTTAGCATGCATTTCATTAATTAGAATTCCATATTTGCTTATAATTTTCTTTTCAGGTAAAAATGGCATACATTGTAAAGCACAAATCTTGGTTGTAACCACTGGTGAATTATGATAAATGCACATACTTGTGCTGTTCAAATCCTTCTCGAGATACAGAAAATTGCTATCATGCAAGAAAGTTCCTTTGTACCTTTCCCAATGTTACAGGGCTCAGGCCTTATAGTGAGGCAGCACAAAGACCCCCCATTATTGTGATCAAAGCAAAGATTTCATACATGTCAGAGTAACAGGCATGAGATTACTGAAGGGGGATAGGAAAAAGGAGACATTCTCAAGGGAGAGTGGATCCTCTCAGAACAAAGGGACTGTGTGCCTCTCCAGCATTCCAGTTTTATTGGAGATCCTAGAGAAGTTTCCATACAGTCCTGTCCAGGTGTACCTCTTGACTTTTGACGTGAGACTTTGAAGTCCCCACTGTCAGGAAAACTCTAGGTCACTTTGGCCCATGCTGACTGGTTCTAATTGGATTCCTTTAAGTTGTAGATGGCCCATTAACTTTTATTTATTGTGGTGCTGAGGATCAAACCCACTGCCTCACATGTGCTAAGCAAGCGCTCTACCACTGAGCTACAACTCCAGCCCCCAGTCTTATAAATTGACATTTAATGATGTCCTTGTGGTTTAATGGTATTTATTTTTTATTTACCTTCTTAAATTTAGTGTGGGAACAAATCAGAGCTACCAAGAAAGTCACAGTTTCAACTTCAGTACCTATTATCCTCATGGAATAAACGCTGCTGTTTACCACCCTGGTCATAGGTAAGCAACCATTTGCTCTGATATTTAGTGGAATATTGGGTGAATATGGAAATCTTGATTCAGTGAGAAGAAATGGTCTATCCTGATTCTTTCTTTGGCTGCTTCATTCCACACTTTTGTGTATAGCTATGCTTAATATCTGTAATATTGTTGTAGTCATCTTCTGATATTTTATGCTTATCTCCCTGGCGAACTGAGCTTCTCTAAGCCAGATAGGGCACTGGGAATACTCGTTAAGGAATTTCTTTAGCCCTCTGGATCTTTTCTTTTTGTAAGATGAGTATTATACCTAATTCTTGGCATTGAGAGAACTATTAAAGTACTACATATAAAGTGCTTTCACACAGAAGGGCCTCAGTAGATGTTACTTCTCCTTTCCTTGCAGATTAGTGCTAGATTGGCTGAATATAGGTTGCATAGTTCCTTCCAATAATTGCAACATCCTTCAGGGATTCCACTTCTCCATTATTTGCCATCTACATTGAAGTTTACTAGGAGCTTTTGGCATTTTCTCCTTCCAGTGATTTCTCCTCTTTAATTTTGAGAATGAAATTTACATATTTCATAAGTTAGCCAAGGTAATTGTTTGATTCTCTAAATTGAAAGAGTGTCAAATTTTCAGTTAGGTGAACCTGAGTTTTGAATTTTGTGACTAATTTGTTTTTTGGTTAGTCTTCAAACTTTCTGACCCTCAGGATACTTAATTCTTTATCGATTGAACATGTGTGCAAGTTTTGTGTACCATTCAGTCATAGGTATCTTTCCATAATTTTATTTTTATTCTGCAAAAGAATACATACCCCTACCCCCATACTTAAATGCCCTTTGTGCTCTTCCCTGATGCCATCCTCAGTGTCCTCCCAGAGATAACCACTGTACCGAATTTCGTGTGTATCATCCTCTGCTGCTTTATCACTTATTCCTAGTTTTGCTGTTTGACTTTATATAAGTGGAATCACACAGAAGACATCGTAGGTATTTCTTTGACTTGCCTTTTGATTTATTTTATCTTGTTCACTTATTTTTTAACTATGAGAATATTTTATTTTCTGAATAATATGTAACATTTATCCATTCTCTCATAGATGAAAATGTTTCCAGGTTTTTTTGATATAAACACAAGTAGTGGTTAAAAAAACTCACTGTACACTTAGCACCTTCTGTGTAAGTTTCTGTAGGATATAGTATCTACGAGTGGAATTGCTGACTTGTTTGAGAAAGTACATCCTAAACCTATCTACGTAAAGTCAAGTATTTTCCTTACAGCTTATAACGTTGTACAGCCCCATCACCAGTCTGAAAGTTTCTATTTCATTCTCGATGATGATCTTGATGTTGGGAATGATGTCAGACTTCTAAATATTTGTTGATTTGTTAACGATAAAAGAATCTTACCATGGTTTCAATTTGCATTTTTTTGGTTGCTGTTTGAGGTTGTACAACTTTGTTATTGGCCACTCTATTGTGATTTATAAAATGATTCATCCTTTTCTGTTGGGTAGTTGATGTTGACATTTTTGTATGATCTGTATAGTAATTTTGGATCTGTTATATGCATGACCTCGAGATTAATTTTTTACCATTTTTATTAGATTTACTTTAATATTTGAAATTATGTGCATATATCAAATAGTTTTAAATAGTTCTAAAAACTAACTAAATTGGTGTCCACTTTTAGTGGCATCCTTCTGGTTGCTTTCATCTAAATAAAATGCTTCCATTGTTTTTGATTTACAGCTTTGCATTTTTTTTCCCCTTGGAAGATGGATACTAAGCTTCTTATTCACTTTACCACATGCATGCACACTAATTCTTTGCTTGGTCTCTAATATTACACAATTTGTAGGATGAGTATTATACTTAGATATTTGCAGGTGAGATAAGTTTATGTGGCATTCCATGATTGCTTTTCAATGTTATTTTTCAGTAAATATTATTGATGTCTTATTGCTGTCAACTATTCCAGGTGCTTGGGATGTGTGTTCCTTATGAAACTAGCTAGGATAGCAGATAATGAATGATGAACACACAGTATGTGGAGAGCTGATAAGTGCTATGGCAAGAAAATGATCAGAGATGCAGATTGGAAATGTGGAGAGTAGGCTTAGGTGACAGTTTTGGGTGGGAGGTCTCTGTTCTCCTTGAAATTTATTTTCCCAAAGACCTGTGAAAAGTGAGGGTAGTTATTTGAATATCTGGAGAAGAGGATTTCATGCAGGGGAGGAACAAATGCATAGGCCCTGAGTTGGGAGTGTGGTCTGCATTTTCTAGGAACAGCAAGGAAGTGAGTTTGGATGAAGCAGATTGAATAGAGTAATAAGTGGAGGTCAGAAGAGTAATGGTCATTGCTGAATCCTGCAGGGCTTTGCAGGCCACTCAGACACGTGTTCTTACTTTTTGCCTATGTTCTCCTTACAGTTAATATTCTAGTTGCTCAACAGATTTACCCCTAAACTCACTCTGCTGGGTGTGTAAGTCTCCCTTCAGTACATCACATACATTAGTGGTGTGAAGTTTCACCTTCTTAAATTGGTGTATCAGAATTTTCTGATCTGCTCCCATTTAGATTTCTGCCTGCTGCATAGCGATTGTCTTGGAACTTTACCCTCATCCCAAGAATTTTTTCTGTTTTGTTAAAACTTTCCTGAATCATTTTTTTCTTCAGGTTTATCTCACTATTTTGGCGAATCTCACAACTTGCTATAACGCCTCATGAAAAGGCACATGGGAGTATTTTTTGAAGTCACAGATGCCTGAAAATGGCGTTATTCTATTTGCATGCTTAATTGATAGTTGGACCAACAGAATTGTAGGATGGAAATGATCTTCCCTTACAATTTGAGACATTGCTGAATTTTTTCTAGCTTCCAGTATTACTCTTAAATTTTTA
This sequence comes from Marmota marmota marmota, assembly GCF_001458135.2. NCBI lineage: Eukaryota > Metazoa > Chordata > Mammalia > Rodentia > Sciuridae > Marmota > Marmota marmota. The sequence goes on from NW_025999977.1 coordinate 49,859,395, forward strand.
GATTCTGGAATGAAGCCCATTTTTATTTATTTTTCTGTTTTTCTGGAAGTTAAGATTTTTTTCCCTCCTGTGTTCTGAAATTGGACCATGCTATGACTTGGACTAGGTTTTTAGTATCTACCACTCTGGCCCCTTAGTTTGGTTACTTGTAATCCCTACATTTTGTTAGAAATACCAGATTGCCATGAGGAATCAAACACATGCAAAGCAAACTTTACTTTTGCAGAAGGGTATACTACTGAAGAGTCTGGCAAGAACCACACTTGGTACCCTGCCTGGGTTTTGTTTTTTTAATAGTGCGCCTTGTACTAAATCCCTATGTCAACCATCCAGAAGTGATTCCTCATGTCACACTGTAGTACGAGAGCTGCTAGCTCTTCTGTAAATCAGAACTATAGTACCACAGGTGTAAGCAGAAAAGATGGTGATCATGGTGCACTTGCTGCCATCAGCACCTACAAAATAAATGGCCCATAGCTAGCCGCCTCATTCTTATAAATCAATGATGGTCATGGAGACTTTGCTGACACAGCACAGGAAAACCAGGTAACCCTCATAATTGCTTAAATGCAGCTGCTCCTCTTTTTCCACTCTCCATATCCCACATGTGTGCATCTGGTTTGCCAAAACATCATCTCTCCCAAATCACAGCTGAGAACCAGAGAAATTTAGTGTTGAGTTTTCTTGCCTTCAGTGGAAAGACAACTAGAAAGAGGATGGGTGTGGAGTGCCAGGTCATATCCTCACCACAGCCTACCTTGGAACTTAAGTGACAAACTTCTTCCTTGCTTAAGCTAGCAAAGCATTGTGACACAGGAGGGTGCAGAATCTGTGCTAGAATCCAGATCTTCCAAGCCTCGACTCCATTCCCATACGGTACATACCTGCCAACTTTGGCTTTCTTGCCTTTTTCACCCCCCACGAGTAGCTACACTACTGAACACAAGTGCTCAGAGTTGTGACTTTCCAGGGGAGGTGGTGTCATGGCCAAGTCAAAAGAGGTCTTTACTGCAGGCAGATGTGTCTTCCTTCATGCTTGGGTTGCAGAGGTCTTATCTCCAGACTGGTATGCCACACATGTCAGACACTGTTCCATGGAGAAGTGTCTCAGATGTCAGTTTTGGGCTTGGGGTGTAGCTGGGAAGTAGACTGCTTGCAAGTGTGTGAAGTTCTGGGTTCAGTTCCTAGTACTCTAAGCTTCAGTTCCATGCTTCTACAAGGGACTGTGTCACAGGCCAATTTGTGGAAATTGAGAAATTCAGCTTCATGATATCCATTTCCTCTTGGTACTCAGGTTAGTTATTCTTGATGCTCAGTCTCTCTACCTGTTTTTATCCTGACTCAGCACTGCATCTTGCTCTGATAAGAGGAGTTCTGGTTTACAATGTATGTGATTGGCTAATTTTAAAATTGGGGCTGGTAGAGGGAAGGGCTATAGTTAAAATGGGTGTGATTGACTCTTACATCTCAAAGCTAAATAATATATTCTAAAAATGGACTGCAGGACTTTTCTATTTCTCACAACCCCCCTCCCCCCGCTTTTCTTTATACCTCTTGGTCTCATTTTATTTTTGTTCTTGTACCCTCTGATATTGCCACCCATCCTAGAGATCTTAACTTTGAGTTGGAGATTACCCATGAGTTCTCCCTTTTTAGTAGTTTGGATAGCTGCCCAATAATACTCAGCATTTGGCAAATTCCTTTCCCGCTTGGTGGAAGCTTGTCTTCTTTCCAGGTCTTGATTGAAACCAAGTCACAAGGCTGAAAGTGATGAATTGTGAACCCTAGAGAAGTCTGAGCAGCAGCTTATAATAATCATACCAGCCAAAATAAAAAAAATCCACCCAAAAAGGTCACCTGTGCGAGGTTAGAAAGATTTGTAGTTCCCAGATTCACTGAGAAACTATTGACTTTGACAGAGCTTTTTGTGAAAATTTTCAGGCACTTCAGTATAAAAAAAAAAACCCTTTATAATCTAGTTTTGCTTATTTTCTGAAGGACTAACAAATGTACATCTGAAGTAAAAATAAGAGCCATTGTCTTTTTTAAATGTCCATTTATGGCTGTGTTTGTTATACTTTCCTGCCAGGTGTTTAAGGCTGTTAGGAAAAAGGACAATTTTTGACAATCTACTGTTAGCTGAGATTTGTCAGGGAGCAATCTTGGGAACTTGGGAGAAGCCAATTGGCTCCTTTAGCTTTACCTCTACTAGTTGTGACATCTGCCAGGATGGGTCAGGGTCTTGCTGAGCACATGTGGTTTCCCTTAATAAGAGCATCAGGGGCATTTCCCTCTCCAGTGACCCTTTTATCTGCAGAATTCTGGTTGGCATTCTGTTCTCTAGGGTCCTCATGATCCTGCTGACAGGGAGGTTGGGTGGCTCAGTGGAGTTGGAAGGCCTTTAGAGGGGTCCTGTTGTTCCCTGGATCCTGGCTGACCTTAGAGGGCAAAGGCCAAAATGTTGGCTTTTTCCTTGGCCCTTTTACTTCTAACTTTGGTTTCCAGGTTTGGGCTTTAAACATCTAGGGGGTCAGCTTCACCAGTCTTCAAGTAGGAGTAATGAGTTTTAACTTTTTTTTTTGAGAACTTTTTTTTATACTAGTTTTGGTGGACACAACATCTTTTATTTTTTATGTGGTGCTGAGGGTTGAACCCAGTGCCCTGCGCATGCCAGGCGAGCGTGTTACCGCTTGAGCCACATCCCCAGCCCATGGGTTTTAACTTTAATGTCAATAATTAATTGGGGTCAGTATTCATACTAGAAGTCAGCGTTATATCCTGTCATAGATGAGACGGCTTATTGTCTCAAGTTAGATTGTTCTATTAGAAGCTGTGCTTCTGCAAATACCAGCAGGCTGTAGTTCTAAAAAGTTTTATAAGGAAATACACAATGAAATTAATAAGAGCAAAACACATATTCAGCTTGGGTAATAGCTGTGAATCAACAGTGTGCTACTGAACCAAGAGCACACTCTTCTGCCGAGCTGTCAGCCCTTTGTAGAAACTGCAAGTCTCAAGCCTTGACCATATTTGTTGCTCCCAGACCACAATGATGGTTAGGTTACTGTCAAGAAAAAAAACCTATTTCTTTATGCTCACATATTCTTTGATAGTGTTTTATTATGTTGAAACAGTTTACTCTTGGTCAAGTTTTTTTTTTGGGTTCAGTTCAACTGATGTTTTCTTTAAACCTAGCTATTAATATCTTCCTCATCGTATATATTTATCACCACATAGCCAGCCCCTCACCAGGGACTTCCTATGCAGGAGGGGATAAGCCACCAGAGAAAAATATTCTAAAGTAATTAGTGAAGAAATAAGAGACAAATTCAGAATTAGTTTCAAGGGAGCTCCTGATAGGTTCTTCCAGTCCTGATAGGAGCTGGAACAGAACAGTTAGAAAACGACTCCAATTCTTAAATTTTTTTTATTCTACTTAGCTGTACATGTCAGCAGAATGCATTTCAATTCATTGTACAAAAATGCACTGCAACATTTCGATTCCGATTGCATGGATGGTGTGTCTCTACACCATTTACAATCATACATGTACCTAGGGTAACGATGTCCATCTCATTCCACCATCTTTCCTATCCTCATAACCCCTTCTCATCCTCCCCTTTGACCAATCCAAAGTTCCTCCATTTTTCCGTTACCTAGTATTATTGTGTTGTGATTTGCTTCTTGAAATTGAGAAGGATTTGTTTATATATGGGTGCTTCATTGTTTGGGGCACAGATACTTATGATATGTCTTGTTGATGTGTGGTTCCCTTAAGCAGTATAAAATCTTTTTTTTTTTTTTAAGTTTTTTAGTCATAGATGGACACAATACCTTTGTCTATTTTGTACATGGTACCAGGGAATGAACCTAGTGCATACTAGGCAAGCACTCTATCATAGCCACCCAGCCCCCAAAATGTCCTTTCTTTTCTGATGGATTTTAACCTTAAATCCACTTTATCTGATATTGGGGTGGAAACCCCTGTTTATGTGGCCCATGTGAGTGATGTTTTTTCCCATCCTTTCACCTTCAGTGAGTGGATGTCATTTCCTATGAGATGAATCTCTTGAAGGCAGCGTATTGTTGGATCATTCCTTTCTTTTGATCCACTCTGTCTTTTGAGTTTAGGGCATTAACATTAAAGGTTATTATTGAGACATAGTTTGTATTTCTGGTCATTACTGTTTATTTTATTTTTTTAAAACTTGAGTTGGTTTCTCCTTTGATTGGAATTTCCTTTAGCATAGTTCCTACCTTTGCTGATTTTCATGTCCTCCTAATGGAATATTTTTGCCAAGGATATTCTATAGTGTGGGCTTTCTTGTTGAAAATTCTTTTAATTTTTGTCTTGTCATGGAAGGTTATTTTGTCATCAAACCTGAAGCTTAATTTTGCTTGGTATAAGATTCTTGGTTGGCATACATTTTCTTTCAGAGTTGGTAAGTGTTCCAGGATCTCCTAGCTTTGAAGGTCTGGGTTCAAAAGTCTACTGAGATCTGAATTGGTTTCCCCCTATATGTAATCTTGCGACTTTTAATCCTATCCTTATTCTGTATGCTAGTCATTCTCATTATAGTATACCTTGCTATGGATCTGTGGTAATTTGTACATTCGGTATCCTGTAAGCCTCTTGTATTTGATTTTTCAATTCCTCCTTTGGGGTGACGGGCAGGTGGCTCTCCAATACTTTTCTTTTTAAAGGAAGAGCTTCAAAGGCAGGGACAAGGTTTCAGCAGGTGGAGTCTTCCATGGTGTCTGGTAGTCAACAGGTTGATTGGCATCTTGAAGCCAGGCCTATCTCTGGGAGTCTGTGTGGCTAGGTGGCTGCAACAGGTTACCTCATCTCTGGTGCTGTGTGGAACCTGGAATAGCTGAATAGAACTTACATGTATCCATTCTTAACCAGCAAGATTGCCACTGGAAGTTCCCAGATAGCAGATTTTCCTATCCACTGGTTAAAATGATGGTTTGGTTCATACTGGCCATGGATAGCTGTCGACAGTTCACCTGATTTTTTTTTTAAAGCCTAGCTATTAATGTGTGTAATATATATTGTCTAGTATACCCTATATTTCTTTCACATTGTTAAGTTAGAAAGTAAGGGCCTTAGAACTGCAGATGTGGTGGATTCTGATAAAGGAGAGATGACTTTTGTGAAGGATCAGAGAAGCTTGACTTGTGGCACTTGTATTTGCTTTGGAGAATGGATATAGTCTGGACAGGATGGACATCCCAGATAAAGTGACAATAGGAAAAATGGCAAGAGGAAAGCAGTCATTATATATCTGGGGGAAATTTGAAGTGGTATAGCATGGCTGGCAGTGTAGTTGGAGGTGTGTGGGAGAAGGGAGAGGATATGCACTGCTTAGATATACCACACTTCATTTTGCAGTTTGACTATGTTTATGGTTTGAATATGTTCCCTATAAAATTCATATGTTGAAACTTACTGGTCAGTGTGGTGGTATGCACCTGTATTCTCAGCTGTGATCTTGAAGCAGGAGGATCACAAGTTTAAGACCAGCCTGGGCAACTTGGGAAGACCCTGTCTCAAAATCGGAAGAGTTTGGTGTATAACTGAGGTGGAACACTTGTCTCGCATGTGTAAGGCCCTATTCAATCTCCAATATTGCTAAAACGGAACAAAAAATGGGGAATTTAAGAAGTAATTATGTCCTATGACTCCTCTTAAGAGTTGACGTAAGGCCCCTATCAGAGGCTTCATGTAGCCCTTGATTCTCTTGTCCTATCCTCTGCCATGTGAAGATACATCAGTCCTCTTCTCTGGAGAAAACGGTAACAAGGTGCCATTCTGAAAGTAGACAGCAGTCCTTACACTTGCTGGCATGCTGGCATGTGTTAGCCTTTCTGGACTCCAGAAGTGAGACAGAAAATTTGTTCTTTAACAAAATACCCAAGACTGGGAAATTTACAAAGCAGTATAAATGGACTGACATAACCCGTAACTGCAATCTGAATGTCAGACATTGAAGGCAAGGAGTATGTGTTGTATAAGTCTGTAAAATTCTTGGCATCTAGTAAAGGAGCTCTACTTGTATGTTGACTAGTGCTCCCTTGGGGCACCTTAGATAACAGTAACTTCTTCAGTAAAGAGAAGTTATTTATCATTTAATTCTTATTTTTCTCTTCCCCTTTTATTTTTGTATTTGTTTTCTGTTTTCTGTATTTCTTTTCCCTTGTCCCATAAAGAGAAGGATGTTGTGTTTTCTGTGGCTGTGGAAAAATACCTGAAATAAGTCGCCTTAAAGAATGAAGTTATTCTGGCTCAGTTTCAGAGGTTTATTCTGGTTGATTGCTTTTTGGCCTATGGAGGCACCATACATCATGCTGGATGTGTGTAGTTGAGGAAATCGCCCATCTCATGGTGGCTGGGAAGTGAAGAGGAAGGGGCAGGGTCCCCAAACCCCTCCTTAGTGCCTGCACCCAATGACCTAACTTCCTTCTAATAGAGTTCCTCTCTTGAAGCTTCCACCACCTTCCATTAGTGCCACAGGCTGATGACCAAGCCTGTTCCGTATTCTTTGAGGGACATCCAAGATCCAGATCTTACTAGGTATTTTACTGTATTTGTCATGTACTGTTTTTCTTTAGTTTATTTCAGTGTCTTCTCCACTACATTATTCCAAAGTGAATGAATATTATTAGTCTTTCTAGTATTTTTTCAGGAAGGCAATTACAGGTTTGTAGTTATTAGAGTACTTATTACATGATAATTCTAAGTCTGATTATATTACTGTAAGACTCACACTTTTTGGACCAGGATCTAAGCAATTGAGGGTATTTTTTTTGGGGGGGGGTAGTCTATTTATATAAAACTTTTAGAAAATTAAACATATTCTCAAACCAAGGAGGAGATTGCTTATTCTGCAATCATATATAACTTGATGGCAGTCAGCTTGCAGATGGATGACCACATTGTTTCTGAATGAAAATAGCTGTAAAGCAAGGAATATGTATAAATGTCGGCTTGTAGGTGATAAACATTTTGCTAGATTGTTTATATTTTCCGTTATGTGGTCCTTTTTAAATGAAAGGTGAAATATTCATCACATTTTTATTTCCAGTTTCTCTAGTAAAGTTAACATGTGATATTTATCTACAAGGAATTTATAAATGAGAAATAAATCAGCCAGAGTGGAATTGGAATACATTGGTAATATATAAATTCAGGGTTTTATGAAATTCATAGTTTTTCTTGCTGCGAGCATTGTTGAAGACGAAAAATTGAGTTGGTAAATTGGGTAATATGAAACAAAAATTAATTGAAGTATGGGATAAGCTTTGGGTATACTGACTGCTACCTATATGTTCTGACTGAGGCTGACTGAATGTATCTATGTCCTTAGGCATTTGGAGTATCTTATGCTCCAATCCTCCACCCACTCGAACATTTTGAAACCATCTTTTCCCTTTCTCAGAGCACCCTTGGGTTTGATCCCCAGTACGGTCAATCTCTGAGCTACATCGGTACCTCCTCTTGTCAAGTTGGCCATGCTGGCCATAAACTTGCCATACCCTTGCCTCAGTCTTCCATGTGGCTGGATTATAGGCATGTGCTGCCATGCCCAGTTTGAGACTATAGGCGTAAATCACCTTGCCTCAGCTTCCTGAGTAGTTGATATTATTAGGTATACCTTGCCATACCACACTCCTTTCTTGTTCTCATTGCTCTTTTTGAGATTATACTTGGATTCTGGCTGAGAAATCTCTTGCCTCCTTCACATTTTAGTACATGGTGGGTACTATGCTTACTTCAGGAGATTCATAGATTGCTCATGCTTTCCAAGAGTTGGAGACTTTTATGGTCATGTATTCACAAAAAAGGACAGTTAACTCAAGTTTAAATAGACATTATGTATAGATTGTAAAAGTATACTTAGTCTTCAATAGTATGTAACTTTTAAAAAATTTGTTCCTAATGTTGCAGATTTTTATAAGCAAAACTTGAATTTTTTTAAGCTTTGAATCTTCAACAGTTCAATAACTACAGTTACTCTTTGAAGGTAACTAGGCCCTAATTTACATTTCAATAGTTAAAAGATAGCTCCTCCCAGAAAGTAGGTATATTCTTTTTTTAGAAGCCATTCATGACTCTTTGATACCAAATTTAAGTGTACAGTTTGATTTTTATTGTATAGATTTGTGTAATATTATAATCAGTTTTGTCTGTTATCCATAAATACCTTTCATGTCTGAAGTTTGTGGATGTATGTCATGTCAGTGAAGCTGTATTTGTCCCTTTTTCATAACTAAAACAAAATACCTGAAGCAGGCTACTTCATAAAGAGAAGCTTATTCAGGCTTACAGTTCTGAAATCCAGCTTCTGAACATCATCTGATGTCCTTCTGGGCCGGCTCCTGAGGCAATGCAGAGTATCACATGGCAAGAGACGGGAAGCTTGCTTTTGAGTGTGTCCATCTGGTCTCTCTCCCTCTTATAAAGCCATGAGGGTTCAATCATGAAGGCTTCACCATATGACCTAAACTAATCACTTCCCAAAGGTTTCACCTCTTAATATCATGTTTGGATTAAGTTTCTATTATCTTAATACCTCATAGTGGGCATCAAATTTTAACACATGGAGCCATGTCCAGACCACAGCATTGTTATAAATTAAGTGTGTAAATCAAAGAAAAAGCCCTTTATGCTTTTATTCAATACTTTTATTTTTGTTGGACTGTATGAAAACACGAGTATATTTTCTGTGTAACTACCATGAATGACTAATTCATGTCAAGGTTGTACAAACGGAGAATCCAAGCATTTCAATGACTTAATTTCTGTTCTACCAAGTATTGTTTTAGGCCAAACGCAGATTCTGTAGGAAAAACCTGAAATAAAATTTACAGGAAATTATAGGTTAGGGTGTCAGTTTGCCTTAAAGTACATTATAGTCACATGGGTGAACTTCACTATTGAAGAGTGGTTAGGTAATTACTTCTAAGCACACACTTATTAAGACTACTACTTTGCTTGAAAGGCTCAGGAGGTGGAGCAGGACAGTCTTCAGAAGGCTGTTTTAGGGAAGACTAGATGATGTCTAAGTGGTTGCATGCTGAGTGTTGAAGGTCTGTCATTTACACATAGTGATTTAATATCATGTAGGTTTTCTCCTAAACAAAACCATACACATTTAAAATGCAAGCTTTCTAATGTCTTTACTCTTGGATAAAGTAGGTATTTCAAATAGTTAAAACTTAGCAGGGAGTCAAATACTTTGTGAAAGAGCTCTCATGTGACATCATGGTAACTTCAGTGACATAGAATGGAGGGAAACAGTTTTGGAGTAGAATGGGATGGGATGCAGTAGAGTCTTCAGGGAGTCATACTTGTCCTTAATACATCATCCTTATCCAGAGAAATGTGGGTTGGTCTTACACATGCTTAAATTTATTTTGTGGGGGAAGATAGTGTTGAGGATTCCCATCTTTGAAGATTTTCCCAAGTGCAGTTTCCTTCTATGAACTGTAAGTTCCATCTAGACTTATGAGAGATTTTTGCAAACTCAGTAGACATTCATAGCAGTTCTACGAAATTTTTGTTTTTAAAGTCAAATGTGCTCGAGACTCAAAATAGTGATATATGAAAATATTCCATATTGACAGAGGAGCAATTGAGTATAAATTGCATTAGAACATTTTTCATAAATTCTAGCTAGATAAGATTAATTATATGAAGGATTGTTTTTGGAAAAGTCTTAGTCTTAATCACTGCTGATTATCTCATGCAGAGAGGGAGTGCATTTCACCATTGATAACATAGACACTGCTGCCATTGGAGAGGTGAATGTGCAGCGTTGTATTTGGGAAATACGAATATCGGTAATTGAGTTGACCTGAGTTTTTCATTTTGTCTCGGTTTCTTCTCCAACATGAAAATCCTTTCTATAAGCTCAGATTGGTTATTTGAAGAGGAATGAGGAGATAACTTGTCCATAGAACTACATTGTCTTGGTAGGAATGAAAATCTTCAGGTTTGATTTCAGGTCCTTAGTAATCTCTGTAGACTGACTTTTGATTACAGGGGCACTGGGTTCTACAGAGGGAGGGAAGTGGACTATCTCCTGTGGTCTATTTTTATTTATGTGCTGGCTGACCATTCCAGAATATGCTAAAGGTCAGTAGACATGTAAGACTCAGAAGAATCTTGGTTCTTAGTAATTTTTAGCTGAATGATAAATAGAACACAACTGATTTTTCTTAATTGGGAATAAAAGAATTGATGGAGTGTTTTGGTTAGTTTCATTAGTTTGATCCTTTTTTGGCTAACACTTAAAAATATTAACTTGGAAATCACTTTGACACCTTGACTCCTATTCTGGGAGATTGTTTCATAGGATGGGCTAGTTCTTGTCATAGCCGCATTTAAGTAAGCTTTTTGAAGACTATAAATTCTTAAAATCTGTTCAGGTGAATCTTTTTGGTTTACTTGATATGTAGTGAATTTGATCTTAAGGTTTTTTACTCAGATTTTTTGTTTTGCTTTTTTGAAGTACTCTAAGAACTACTTCAGTCTCTGCAGAGATTTCTGGAAATGTAATCTGAAGAAGTTAGCTTGGCTGGATTGAATTTCTTATGCTATGAATGATGCTGGCTATTGTGGTTTACATTGAGAATGGAAAGACGAAAGAAGACTATTGAATAACCTTTATCTTATTTATCAGTTATCATTCTTACAATTTTTTTTCCACTTGATTTTTTTTGTGTGTGTGGAATAGAATGTGCCCTGGATTAAGAGACAGGGTCTTGAATTCTTTTTTGGTTGTATTGATAATTGTGGAACTGTTAAACCACGATGACACAAAAGACCACAATTAAATTTAAATCAAATTAAAGCAAGCTTCTAATTTCGACCAGCCGGGACTGTTCCTCTTCCGAAATCCGTGTAATAGAGGACGGTACTCCAGCTATCTAGGAGCGCAGTTTTATAGCACAAATTTGCAAAAAAGTAGGGTGTCTTGAACTTAGATAACAGGATTTTGACATGCATAATACAAGGGCAAGGTAGTAGGTTAATGGTCTAAATGGTTCAGCACTTAGGGAATAAATTTAGATTCCCAGCATCAGAAATTATGAGGCGCCACTAAGGTTTCAGAGGGTGGTTATCTGGTCAGGGAAAACCAGGCATGGGTGAGTTCAAAGCATGGGCAGGCATTCCAAGCAATATTAGAAATCGCAGTAGTTTATGGTAAAATAGAAATTAACTTTCATGACTTTGATGAGATAGCTCCCAATCTTAAAATGGAATTGGGCTGGGTTCATCAGAACCATAATCAGTTACTCTTTCTTGGTATTGCACTGAGGACAGAGAAAAGGTGACTATTTGGCAAGCTTTGCAAGCACCAAGCATGTCCAGAGGAGGCTACAAGGTAGCATTTAACAGGAAAATCATGGTGGGAATTTGGTAGTAGGCATAGTAGGACGAGCCATGGTCGGGGGTACCTACCTGGCCCACAGTAGTTAGCAGGCTTCAACAGAAAGTGGGCTTTGTTTCAGAGACGAGACTTACTTTTCCTGGAGACATGACTTCAAAAAATTAAACTGCTAATATTGGCTGAAAAGTGGGGTTTAGTTTTAGAAACTGGATAGTCATGGAAACCTTTAATTCTGGCTTAAATAAGTAGACTGTACAGAGGTGTTGAACATGGTTTTGTAGTGGAGTTGTTTAAATGTATTCCAGGGTTTTAGACTAAATTAAGTCTTCAGACGATTGTTGGAATTAGCTATGGGTTGAGGGAAGGTGCTGCTAGGCAAGGACTTCCAAGAAATTTAACGTATTCCTTAGTGCTTTTATTGACATTGTTTGTTAGGTCAGTGGTTCTTAACAGATGATTCTGCTGTCCATTCCCTATTGATGAATTCGAAAAGAAAGCATAACTGGCCTCATTCCCAAAGGCTGTCCTGGAATTTTTTTTTGTTAAAAGGCTCTCTAGGTGGGCTGGGGATGTGGCTCAAGCGGTAGCGCGCTCGCCTGGCATGCGTGCAGCCCGGGTTCGATCCTCGGCACCACAAAGATGTTGTGTCTGCTGAAAAGTAAAAAACATTAAAAATTCTTAAAAAAAAAAAAAAAAAAAAAGCTCTCTAGGTGATTCTTACTGCAGAAGGTCTGCCTTTGAAAGGCCTGTGTGGCATTTCGCACTCCTGTCAGTTTGGAATCCCCATCCTTACCTTAGCAGCCAAGAAATCCCTCCTTTTGAGGTGTTCTTATTATCCCGCTTAATGTTTCCCAAGGTGTGACAGGCATACACATGGTGGCTTTAGGTATACTGTGATAAATCTTAAATTTTCCTTTGTCTTAAAAAAAAAAACTTAGAGAGTAGTGCTTTGGTAAAACTAAATTGAAGTTTGATTTTTAAATGAAGACAGGAAAAGATATTAACAGCTTTTGTATGGCAAATCATTTGAAAGGGTATGCTAGTGTCTGTAGTTTTGGTTATGTTTCTTTTTTACCTAATTATCCTTTTTTAGTATTCATTGCTAGTATATAGAAATATAACTGTATATATTGATCTTTAATCTCCCACTACCTTGATGAACTTAGTTAATAATTCTAGTGGAATCCTTCAGTCATTTTTTGTTCTTATAGGAACTTATTCAACTTATGCTTTTTAAACCACTTAAATGCACACGTTTCTCACATTTGAATCCCAGAAGTCACTCCTGGGCTGTAGAGCTACTAAACACATGTTTACTTAGCATCTTTCTTGAATGGCTCATAAGTACCTCACCCTCATTAGTCTATCTTCATCATTTTTTTCTTCAGACCTGCTTTTCCTGTGTTTCCAAATCTCAATGTATTTACATGAGGCCCAAACCTGAAGTTTACTTTAGATAACTCAGCTTGTTCTTAACTTCTTTTAGCCTTGTTGATTTTCTTTTTTTCCCTCAAATCTGTTTCCTCAAATAGTAGTGATAAAACATCAAAATCTCATACTGTCTCAGAAGGCTTTTCTAAGAGGAAAGTTTATAGCAGCAAGTTCCTACATGTAACATTAGATTTGGTATCTATTTTTAATCTCAAGTCTGTAGAGAAAGAACAAATACCAATGAGTAGAAGATAAAATCAGAAATTGCACTGCCTTTTTTATTTCCTAATACTCAAAGGCCAATGAAACAAAGAGCTGATTCTTTGAAAAGGTAAATAAGATCGATTAAATCCTTAAGCAAACTGAAATCCAAATCGGCAAAATTAGAGATGGAAAAGGAGATCACCAGATACACTACTAAAATCCAGAATCATTAGAAACAAGTTTGAAAAATTATACTCCAATAAACTACAAAATTTCAAAGATAGATTTCTGATATGACCTACTCAAATTGAACCATGAGGATATAGAAAACTTTTCACTATCAAGTAATGAAATTGAAGCAGCAATTAAGTCTTTCAACAAAGAAGTCTAGGACCAGATGGATTCTCAGCTGAGTTCTACCAGATCTTTAAAGAACTTCAAATTATTCCATCAAATAGAAAAGGAAGGAACTTTGCCAAATCATTCTGTGGAGCCAGTAGTAGTCTGATACGTCTATCTGGTTCTGTTATCAACGAAAATTTCAGAGCAATATCCCTGATCAGACGCAAAAATTCTTAATGTGTTTTTAGATGTTTATGAATATTTTAAGGACCGGGCGTGGTGGCACATGCTTGTAATCCCAGTGTCTCCAGAGTCTGAGGCATGGAAGATTGCAAGTTCAAAGCCAGCCTTAGCAACTTAGTCCTTAAACAACTTAGCAAGACCTGGCCAGTCTTTTTTTTTTTTTTCCTAAAAGACTGGAGATGGTAGTGCCTTGTTTCCAGCTGCTTTCCTGTGTCACCACCTCTTCCATAATGTTCTGCCTCACCTCGAGTCCCAAGCAACAGAATTGGGTGTCTATGGAGTGAGACCTCTGAAACTTTGAACACTTGTCCTCTAAAACTGTTCTTGTTAGGCCTTTGCTCACAGTAATGAAAAAGCTGACTAAAACACACTGGAATGTCAATTTCAGGAGGGCAGGAACTTTACCTGTTATTTATGGCTCTGTTCTCTGCATACAGAAGAGGACCTGCTCAAACATTTTTGAGTCAATGAAAGTCTGACTTTGGACAAATTCTAAGAGCTTGGGGGAGAAACTTGAAGTTATAAAACAGATTTGTTCAAACTTTTCTTGGCTTAAATTAGTCTTAACCCACAACATTATAAACTTCATGAGGGCAGGGAAATGTTGGCTCTCTTGTATAGCATTATATTACCTTCTCGTGTTGGCACAGTACCTTGCAAAACTTAAACACTCCTTAACTTCAAGAAATCAATTATACATTGATCTAAGATTTTAACTGAAAATCAGAGCCTTTATTGTTCACCAGATGCTTATATATGCTAAATCTCAGTCATCACAGTTCTGTGACATGGTATCACAACTGCTGTTGTGTGTATGGAGAAACTGAAGTTCCCAAAGGCTTATGAAACTATGATGGTGTATTAGGTGGTAAACTCATGTCGTTGACTGTATGCCTAGGGAGCTTTTCTCTGAAAGTGGTTGACACCTGTAGACTGTTAGCCCAGTCTGTTTCCAATAATAGATTTTGCATTTTTTAGACACTTGAAAAACAACTCGCACATTTTATGACACATGAAAATTATACGAAATTCAAATTTCAGTACCCTTAAAGTTTTTAGGAACATAGCCACACTTAAAAAAAGGCTGTATGTTTTTATTTATACCATAAATGAATAGTTTTTAAAGAGGTGGGGTGGCCCACAAAGCTTGAAATATTTATGACCTGTTTTTGAGAACTCATTTGCTGATCCCAAGTCTATGCCATCTCAGAATAAGTGATTTAGCTCTGCTTAGGTGGTGCAAAGAAAGGAGTAATGAACTTTCATTTTTTTCCATGCTTTTTGATTCAAATTCTAAATTTTAAGGAATTGATAGCCAGGCACTACTCAATTTTAAGTGTACTGAATGCTCAATTATCAAGTTGCCAGGAAAATGTTGTTTATTGAACTAAGGAGTCCAAAAAAAAAATTTCCTTAGTTGATTAAATGAATAATTATTAAAACATTCTATGATCATCCATAAGCACATATTGATTAAATAGTTAAATGCTTCATAATTTGACTCCTTAATGAAATGTCTTCTAGATCTCATAATATATTCAAGGGTGCTATGAAGCAGCAGATCTCAAAGCATGGTGCTTGAAGATCACTGGGGATGCTATAGAAATTCAGAGGCTTTGATTCCACCCTCTGCTTACCGAATCAGGCTCTAGAGGAGTGGCCCAGAGGTGTATGTTAAGCCTGGTGATTCCAGAATGGCTACTTAAAGACTCATGGTTTTATTCTTTAATAATTTAAGTAGAATTTTAAAATGTCAAACTGGCAGGACTTTATGTAGTAAAGAATGTTTACGATATACTAAAATGAACTAGGAGTATTTGCTTTTCCAAAAGAGAATGGCTTCTAGCTCTGAGATATTAGATAACATTTGAGCTCTTACTTTGACCAATCTGGTGTTTAAGCTTTTTTCTCTCCTTTGTGGTGGTGGGGATCTAACCCAGGGTCTCGCACATGCCAGGCGAGTGCTGTATCACAGAGCCATAACCCAACTCCCAAATTTGGGGACCTGGAGTATGTTTTCCCTTCATTTTTTTTTCCTATTGTATGACCTAAGCATGCTGGTCATTGGATAGAACATACAGAAATTATTTTGAATTTACTTCCTTGGTTTGAAGGAGTTTTAAGCCACTAGATGGCAGATTCTTTCAACAGTTATTAAATTGAAAAGTCTTAATAAATTATTCCTAACTTTTCTTGGAGTCAATTTAGTGTAACTTTCATTCCATTACTGTAACATGCTTAGGGACTTGCATCCTGTCTGTACTTTTCTCAGCTTTGACCACCTATGTGTTACTGTCTCCTGTTCTTCTCTGGTCTCTGCCTTTATTCTGGATCATTTAATTCACTTGTGTGCGTGCGTGTTCGTTCTTCATCAGTTTATTCTTGTTCCCTGATACCTATGTTCCTGCTTTGAGTTTTGGATTTGTAGAGTATCAGCACTAAAATGGACTTCATCTATCATTTGGTTCAGTTCCTTCATTTCTTGGATGGGAAAGGTGAAGTCTAGAGAGGTTAAGCCAAGGACAAGGATTGTCTTCCTTATCTTTGTGTAGCTATATTTCTTTTCACATAGTGCCCAGATAAATGCTACTTGAGTGGAACATCAGTAATAAATGTTTTAAAGGATACAAAGATGAACTGGACACAGTCCCTCCCTCAGAATGGCTCCAAGTTTAGATAGGGATAAGTAGCTGTTATATCAAAAAAGACAGAACATAAATGCCCAGAAAATGAGCAAGGTGTTTGTGTTGCAAAGGACCTATCTGAACTTTCTGTTCTGTTCTCGCTGCTGCTGCTTCATATAGACATAAATTAAAACAACTGCTAGAGAATCAATTAAATTCTCTACACTAAAGTACATGATATGTGGGAATTAACAAAAGTGTTTCTTATACTCTCCGAACACCATTTATTGCCTCAGCTCTTGTTCCTGTTCTCTTGGCTTAGTGTTTCTTACTTCACCTTTTGTCTGGGAAATTGTTTAACGACTGAACCCTTTGCTAGTGCTTCCCTGTGAAGCCTTTCTTGACTTCTTCCATGCACTTAATATGCCTTGCAGGCTATTTTTGTACATACTACAGAGGTTGCTGCAGAGGTCCTATACAGCTGTGGTCAGTGGTTCCTAGTTAGTTCACCTATAATGAGCCAGGCTCATGTTCATTCCCGTGTGTGAGTATGTCAAAGACTCTGCCCCCTGAGCAGCATGCCACTTGAAACTGGTGAACTATGGAAGATGAGAGTTACATTGAAAACTGATTCCAAGGAGAATTAGAAATGATCTATTAGGGCATTTCTTCAATTTCTTCATGGCTTTGTACATAGTTGGTGTACAGTAATTACTAAGGGAGGGAAAGAAATGTCTCAAGATTATAGTTAATTTTTTTTCAAAGATATTGCAACTTGTTACCCCTCATTTCTAGACTTATAATATTTCTTGCTGTTTTCCAGGTTGAAGATTTTAGGGAAAGATAATTACTTTTCTTCCTGTTTTGTTTGTTATCGGTAGACAGTTTTATTTCCTACATATCATGTACTTTAGTATAGAGTTTAATACTCTAGAAATGTTTTGTCTATCTGATGATCAAAAAAAATAAAATACTTGGGAATCAACCTAACAAAAGAGGTGAAAGACTTGTATAATGAAAAACTAACAGAACCCTAAAAGAGAAATAGAAAGAAGA
>NW_025999977.1:49877301-49939166 GCF_001458135.2 Marmota marmota marmota
ACTCAGTGGTTTAAAACAGCACAGATTTAGGGGAGGGGAGAGGTGGGGAGGGGGGAGGGTGGAGGATGGGAAAGGCAGAGGAGCACAACAGACACTAGGATGGCAATTTGTAAATCAATGGATGTGTAACTGATGTGATTCTGCAATCTATGTATGGGGTGAAGGTGGGAGTTCATAACACACTTGAATCAAAGTGTGGAATATGATATGTCAAGAAATTTGTAATGTTTTGAACAACCCACAATAAAAAAAATACATATATATATACCTAAGTACCTACTACATAAAATTTACAAATTTTTTTTACCTCATGTGTGTGTGCATCTAGGTGGATTCACACATGAAGATCTATAAATGAGAGATAACAGTACAATTTTCTGCTCCATTCCTTTGTCTTGGTCTTCTCTACAGGTAGCTATGATTTTGATGTGTGACCTTTCAATTAGTTACATTTGCCATCTTTACACTGTAAATGCAATCTAGTTGAGTTCATAAACATTTTTATTGTTCTAAACATCTTCATTCTCAATGCAAACTCATTAGTAGTGTATTAAGAGTTGCATTGTCCCTAAACATTCTACAGGATAGTTGGTGTAGCTCTTTGTTATGTTAATCTGTATTATTGTCCTTTGGATTTCTCCTTACTCTTCATTTTTCTTTTGAACTGATGGAAGATTTTATAAATTCTCCCTACTAACATGCTATTTTATGTGTTATGGATAATTTCTCCTGGATATGATTTGTTATAGATTGAGGTCACAGCATTGAAAGGCTGATTAAGAGATCCCCATCTTTTCTCTCGCCAGGTTAATATGGTTAATTTTTAATGCAGTCAATTTCAAGGAGAATGTCTTAATGATGCAAGGGCAGGAAAATATTTCTAGGTCAAAGTGCACAAAGGCTAGCTCAGCAAGGGAAAGACTGATCAGTGGGGACTGAGTTGACATTCTCTCAGGTGAATCTTACGTTTGCCTAATTTCATTAAATTGGTTTGTTCAGTTCTGTAAAATATTCGGATAGGATTTTATTTGAAACTGCTTGAGATTTCCATTAAGAGGAACTATCAGCCTGAACGTATCGACAGTCCAAAGGAGAAGGCGTTCTCTTGTGTCTTCACTCATGTCCTCATACATCTCTCACAAGCACTTTCTTGATGCTCTTCTTATGGCATTCTTGGCTAAACATTTTCTGGTGCCCTCTTTAACGATATGACTCTCGCCTCCTTCTACCCCCGTTGCTGTGCTCCTTTCCTTTCCATCTCATTTGCTGAAACCTGGCAAGAGAAAAGATGGGGGTCTCTTTTTAACCAGCCTTTCAATGCTGTGACCAAAATACCTGACAAGAACAACTTAGAAGAAGGCAAGTTTATTTGGGGCTCATAGTTTCAGAGGCCACAGTTCAGATAGCCAACTCCATTGTTCTTGGCCCCAGATGAGGCAGCACATCATGGGGAAGGGGCCTAGCAAAGGAAAGCTGCTCTGCTCATGGCAGGATCAGGAAATAGATGGGGGTAAAGGGCCACAGGGAAGATGCAGCCTTCCAGGGCACAGTCTCAGTGACTCACCTCTAGCCAGGTCCCCCTGTCTACAGTTAACACCCAGCCTATTCATAATGGGATGGACCGATTAGGTCATAGTTCTAATCCAATCACATTCCTGCATTGAAACAGGCACTTTTTTTGGGGGTGGGGTGGGGAGGAACACTTCATATCCAAACCAAACCATGACAGTCTCTCTAGTACCTTCACTCTGTGCTGCTTAAGGAGAAAGTTGGAGACTCAACTTTTCAGTCACTTGTGAAACATCTATTGAGTATATTGTGTTGGGCCTGAGACGCCTGTCTTATTTCCATTGTCTGACTTGATATAAATTGCATAGTTTTACCGATGGAACTTAATTCTTCACTGGCCACTGCGTTGTTGCCCTGGAAGCCTCAACACTGCGAACACGTTGGAGAACGTTTATTTGCTTGGCCAAGCATCACGGCTAGCCTGCTTTTATTAATCATTTGTAAGTTAGCTTTAGCCAACATTGTGAATCTTGAAAACAAATGGATTAAATTGATGCCTTGAATTGAGGTTGATCTTCCATGGCATGTATAACTTAAGCCTGTTTCAGTCTACTGAAGGATTTTCTTATCACCTACCAGTTGTCATCTATGCCACTTAATTCCATGCTTCCCCTGGCTCTTTGCTCTTTGCCCTCTTAGCTTTGGAATGTAGGGCGCGTATATTGCTCATCTCTCTGTTCGCTGCATTGCACACAATAGTTAATAGTTACTTGTTCTGTGCGTGTGTGGAGTCATTTCAGTGTCCTTACCTTGAAACATGTGAACAGTCAAGCCTGCTTGCATATGTGCACATGTGCATTCTTATCCATGTGGAGTGCTGAAGTGCTGATATCCCAACGCTGCCCTCTCAGTGGGGAACAACACATGATTAGGGTCATCATTCTGCTTACTTTTCCACTTATTCTTCAGTCTGGTATGAATGGAGGAAAGGGTTTTGGATGTGAGTTGTCCCCCAAAAGCTCATGTGAGACAATGTAAAATAATTCAGAGGAAAAATGATTGGGTTGTGAGAATCTTAACCCAGTCGGTAAATTTATCCCATGATGGGGATTAACTGAGGGGTAACTGAAGTGGTAGAGCATGGGTGGAGGAGGTGGGAACTAGGGCATAGTCTTTGTGTATATTTGCATGTGGGTGGAGTTTCTCTGCTTCTTGGTCACCATGATGTGAGCTGCTGCCCTCTGCCACACACTCTACCAAGATGTTCAGTCTCACCTTGAACCCTGAGAAATGGAGCCACTTTCTTATGGACTAAGACCTTTGAAACCATGAGTCCTCAAACTTTTTCTCCCCTATAGTTGTTCTGGTCAGATCCTGTAGTCATAGCAGTGAAAAAGCTGACTAAGATAAAAATAGTGGGAAGCAGGTACTGAATCTCTTCTGTTCTCAGTGAGCTTATCTGTAGTAGCCAATTTAATCTATGCACAGTCATTTGTCAAAATTCATGGAGAGGAAGTATCTTCCAGGACCAAGACCAGGAGATAAGGGATCTGAATTCTTACCCCTCCAACTCCTTCAGTAGTCAATAAGAGTTTCATATTTTGTTGTTATAAATACAATTAATATAATAGAAATTATGTATTGAATACATTAAAATACTCAACATAGTATACATATTTTTAATATGTTGCAATTGATCAGAGAGGGTACTTATTTCAGTTATCAAAGAATTGTTTTATTATGGCCTTTTGGGGGGATTTGTTGAGTATTCTTAGTGGTGGGTTTTTTTTGGTACCAGAGATTGAACTCGGGGCACTGAACCACTGAGCTGCATCCCCAGCCCTATTTTATTTATAGACAGGGTCTCACTGCGTTGCTTAGTGCCTTGCCATTGCTGAGGCTGGCTTTGAATTTGCGATCCTCCTGTCTTGGCCTCCTGAGCTGCTGAGATTATAGGTGTGTGCCACCATGCCCATCCCTTAATGTAATTTTTATAAGTTACTGGTTTTTAAAGGTGTTTTATAAATTATATTTTTTCCTTTGAAAAATATTATGATTAAATTGGAACTATAAATATTCAGAGTTACCTGTTTTCAGAGTTTATCCTAGTAACTGGACTTCTGGGAAAAATTTCTTTATGGAAAATTTGAAGCACATACAAATAGAGTAGGATTCTTGTAGAGCTCTAGACTTACCATTGAATTTTCAGCCGCTCATGGCCTGTCTTATTTCATCTTCATCCCAGATATCCCTTCACCTGAACTATTTTGAAGTAAATCCTGGACAACATGTTTCATTTGTAAACACTTCAGTATTTCTACAAAATAAGGACTCTACCGAATGATACCATTATTATATTCAGAGAAAAATAATTGCCTATATCTTCAGATACCAGCCTGTGCTTGCTGAGATGACTGATCTCTGCTTTCTGTTTTCCCTCTCTTCTGCTTTCTTGCTGTATGAGTTCTTAAGAAACCACATCATTGATTTTTGTATGTTTCTAACTTCTAGATTGTTATGTCTTTTTAGTGTTCACGACATTTTTCTTCATCTGTTTTGTCTAAATTGGTACTTAGGTTAGAGGGATACTATAATTTCATCTGTACTAGATAAAATTGGGGAAATAACTTTATTGTAGCAGTCATCTATTTGAACAGAATGAGTGCTATGGCCAAGTAATACTTGCACTATTAGCTTGACTTGGGATCAAAATCTTTTGTCCGTGGGAACAGGTTAATTGTTTTTGTGCTAAGGATTTGCCTAGGTTAGAAACAACCTAAACGGGTTGTTTCAAGCTGTCATCTCATAATTTGCTATTTTCCATTTGCTGGGGTAAAGTTGTAATAGCTTTCTTCCTATTGTTTTATTATGTAGAGCTCTAAGTGAAGGCTCAAGTTGTGTTTCTGTGATTAAAGTTCATTTAAATGACTTCATGGATTTTGAGTTTTGCAAAAAGTCTTGGCTATTTGAATTCCATTGTTAGTCAGCTCAGTTTATATAATGTTAATCCAGTAACATGTTCTAACTTTTAGTGTATATGTTAAGCTGTTTGCCGTGTTGGTAACTTGTCTCCAGTTGTTGATTGGTTCACGGAAAAGTACACAAATCATAATGTGCAGTCTTACTTCTAAACAGTCGTTGCCACATGGCTCTTTGCCTCAAGAACTCACAGCTGTCATTTCTTTTGGATGTGCTGGAGTTGTGCCCTCAGTGCATCACGTATGTTGCTGTCATTTAATACGTGTATCTATATGAAGCCACACAACTGTTAATGCTTGCTGCTGGCGAGGTGTGATGGAAGTTTATAAAATACTCACACATGCAGATATGAAGGTAAAGCTGGGATCAGGTGGAGTGCTGCTCTCTGGAGAAGCATACTTAAATAGTTACGATATCGGGGCTGGGGGTATAGCTCAGTTGGCAGAGTGCTTGCCTTGCCTTGCCTTGCCTGCACAAGGTCCTGGGTTCAATCCCCAGTGCAAAAAAAAAAAAAAAGTTACACCAGCAATCTTTTTTTACATGTCTCATTATCAGGTTAAAGACAATGCAAGCATTATTCTTTGTACTCATGAAACTTACAGAACTAGAAGCAGCTATGCAGCTTTTCCATAGTTGCAATGTACAATGTTCTTTGTGCAGTACTCAAGGAGGTCCATTGTCTAAAGTTACTATTAAGTGGGCAAGAGTATCGTAACTGGTGAAACACTGGTTGTCTTGCATGAGAATTTCTTTATCCCTGGGAGCTATGTGCATGAGATCAAGGCCTAAGCTGACAAAACTCTTGCAGGGAGACTCCTCTGGCAGTTGATCACTATAGCCGCTAGGCATCCTGTGGCCTGTGTACCGGGAACATTCCCAGGTAGCAGGCATGCCACAGCCATGAGGTCTCATTGTAGACTCCCAATCTCAGTTACTGCTCTGCCACTCTGTCATCACACTACAAATGCTTACTGTTAGGACACAGGCAGTTTCTCCAATGTGCTGTTGCCAGCCTTAAGACATCTTTTCCCTTCATTTCTCAGGTACCATCTGATTTCAGGTGCTTGAATGTATAGGCTTTCCTTCTCAAGTGAAAGGGACAGTCCCATTGGTTTTCTTTTCATTGTTTTGTCTGAAAGTTTCTAAACTTAACTAAATTATTATATATTTTCTTGGCAGAAGCTTTTTTGTACTTGGTATTTTTCTGTTATTTCATTCATATTTGCAGTTCATCAATTCTATTTGTCTCATGTTTAGACTTCTTCTGGTTGGTGGATGTGAGACTGCAGACATGGGCCCAACAACAGCAGCTGGCTGTGGCCTTTCTGCATGGAGAGTTCTTTCGGGATCACCTTATTACAAGCAGGTCACTGATGGTGGAGATAGGGTCACCACGGTAAGCATTAGTTACAGCCTTTTACTTTTCTAATTGTTCTTACACAAATAAGCCCTTTTTATGATTTAATGGAAGAAATAATTTTGTCTGAAATGAGGATGGTTAATTAGTGCTAATTCAATTTCAGTTCTTTCAGATATCAAGTTGAACAGTGTATTGAATTTTTTTCTGGTTTTATTTAGTAATATTTTCAGATACTAGAAAAACAACCTAAGAGTAGTCTGATTACTTATATTTGCCTTTTTAGACATTAAAAATTATCAAGCACCTTTTATGTTATGGCAACTATGTGGAATGCTTTTGCATGTATTAGCTTACCTAAGTAACTCTTTGAAGAAAACTGTAGTTAAGTTGCCCTCGGCTACCTAGCTAGCAAGTGGTAAAATCAGAATAGAAACTTCAGAAGTTCACCAGTCCGTTTTCTTAACTGCCATGCCATGCTTCCTTTCAATATTCCTTTTTCTATGAATTATTATTTATAATTAATTGGGCTTCTGTTTTGCATCAGACACCCTTTGGGGTAGTTAGCTTTCTGTTGCTGCAAAAAAAATACTGAGATAAACAACTTACAAGGAGGAAAAACTTATTTTGGCTCAGTTTCAGAGGTTTTACACGATGGTGGCTTGTCCCTGTTAGGGCAGTAAGTCATGGTGGGAACACATGGTGAAGAGGCTACTCATCTCATGGCCCATCGGGAAGTGAGAGGAGAGGCCAGTGTCCCAATAGCCCCTTTGAGCGTACACTCCCCAGACTTCCTTTCACTGGGTCCTACCTCCAAAACGTTCCACTGCCATGAGCTGGGGACCAAACCTTTAGTGGTCCTTTGGAAGAATTCAAGTCCTAGATGATAGTACTCTCATAGGCTATAGTAGTAATAGGCTAGGCTGTATTGTGATTTAGACAATCCTGTCAAGAAGCAGACCTTGGAAGATGGAAAGATCTACCTTACTCTTGGATAGGCAGAACTAATATTATCAAAATGACCATACTACCAAAAGCACTATATAGATTGAATGCAATTCCAATTAAAATCCTAATGACATTCCTCATAGAAAAATAGAAAAAGCAGTCATGAAATTCATCTGGAAAAATAAAAGACCCAGAATAGCTAAAGGAATCCTTAGCAGGAAGAGTGAAGCAGGTGGCATGACTATACCAGATCTTAAACTATTCTACGGAGCAATAGTAATAAAAACAGCATGGTAGTGGCATAAAAACAGACTGGTAGAACAATTATACTGAATTAGAGGACAGACTAATTCACAAAATTATAATTATATTAGGCAAAGGCACCAAAAACATGCATTGGAGAGAAGATAGCCTCTTGAACAAATGGTGCTGGGAAAACTGGAAATGAAATTAAACCCCTCTCGCCCTGCACAAAACTCAAAATGGATCAAGGAAGGACCTAGGAATACCTATTAGACGCGACCCTGCGTCTAATAGAAGAAAAAGTAGGCCCTAATCTCCATGTGGAAATAGGCCCCAACTTCCTTAAGACTCCTTTAGTGCAAGAATTAAAACCAAGAATCAATAAATGGGATGGATTCAAACTAAAAAGTTTCTCCTTAGCAAAAGAAACAATCTGTGAGGTAAATAGTCTACATCTTGGGAGCAAATTTTAACCCCTCACACATCAGGTACAGCACTAATCTTCAGGGTATATAAAGAACTCAAAAAGCTAAACACTAATAAAACAAGCCAGTCAATAAATGGGCCAAGGATCTGAACAGCCAGTCAATAAATGGGCCAAGGATTCTCAGAAGATAATATATAATCAACAAATAGATGAAAAAATGTTCATAATTACTAGCAATTAGAGAAATGCAAATCAAAACTACATCTAAGATTTCATCTCACTCTAGTCAGAATGGCAGCTATTATGAAGACGAGTGTTGGCGATGATGTGGGGGGAAAAGGTACACTCATATGCTGCTGATGGGACTGCAAATTTGTGCAGCCAATATGAAAAGCAGTATGGACATTGCTTGGAAAATTGAGAATGGAACCACCATTTGACCCAGCTATTCCTCTCCTCAGTCTATACCCAAAGGACTTAAAAACAGCATGCTACAGTGACACAGCCACATCAATGTTTGTAGCGGCACAATTCATAATACCTAAACTGTGGAACCAACCTAGAGGCCCTTCAGTAGATGAATAGATTAAAAAAGTGGCATTTATATACAATAGAATATTACTCAGCAATAAGAGAATAAAATCATGGCATTTGCATAATGTTAAGTGGAATTAGCCAATGTCAAAAAACTAAATGCCAAATGTTTTCTCTGACACTAGGAGGTTGATTCATAGTGGGGTAGGGAGGGGGAGCATGGGAGGAATAGATAGGTTTGTCTAGAGGGTTATTGTTATAGATCCTTTCGTCAGGGGACAGGGGTTAGAAATGATGGTGGAATAAGATGGACATCATCCGAAGTACATGTATGAAGATTCAAATGGTGTGAATATACTTTGTATATAACCAGAGATATGAAAAATTGTGCTGTATATGTATAACATGAATTGTAATGCATTCTACTGTCATACATAAATAATGAAAAGCAAACGAAAAGTCCTAAAATTTCTGTGGCTTACCACATGAAAGTTTGTTTCTTATTTGTGGCAAAGCTGTGGTAAAGCTTTGCACAGTGGCAAAGCCTGATGTTACTGTGATTCTTCTGGACAACTTGTTCTAATTGGTGAAGAAAGGATTCTTGGAAGATAACCTCTTTTCTAGCTATAAAGGGACACCAGTAAGTACTTTTCTTTGTGTTGAGAAGGGCGAGAAGAACTAGGTGTATGGGTGAGTACTGATTGTGTTTACCATCTTGAATACCCATCTTGTAATATTACATATCTTGGGTATTTCTGAAGGCTGTATGAAAGTAAGCATTTACCACATTATTTGTTACATAGTGGGCAATTAGATCTTTTTCAGATGAGGGAAGAAACAGAAATTTAAGGATGGCACAATATAAGTGAATGTGTTAGGTTGTTTGTTTCAATGATGAATGTATTGTTTTCTTAAAATGTTATTGACTTTAATCTTATAAAACAATGACTTGGTATTAAAAAATAAGAAGTATTTTCGAAAAGAAATACTAGCAATTATATACTCTTTGATTAGTAACATTGTGTTTTAGCACTTGGTATATACTGAAATGTGTGAATGGGATTTAATCCAATGAAGTTGTGTTTTTGGTTTTTTAATTGAACACAGGGTGTTACACATGCTAGGCAAATGGTCTACCACTAAAAGCTACATGTGTACCCTTTTAAATTTTTATTGAGGCACAATCTTGCTAAATTACTTGAGGGTCTTATAAATGGCGAGACTGACCTTGAACTTGAGATTCTCCTGCCTCAGCCTCCTGAGTTACTGTGATTACAGGTGTGCAACACTACATCTCACTAATTTTAAATTTTTTAAAAAAGTGATTATGACTTATGGGTTTATATGGCATCAGACCTTGAATCAGTTTAGATTTGGAGATCAACTTATTTTGTACTAGGCTTTGTGCTTTGACTTCCATTTATTAACCATCTACCTATTCTACCCATTTATGCTGCCTGCTGAACCCGGGGAGCAGAGCAGTGATAAGGAGCTGAAGGCTCATGAGAGTCTAAGCACTGAAGGTGGAAGAGGGGATAGGCCAGTTCTTGTGGCCCTGTTTAGCACTTCCCTCCCATATGAAATTATGTACATATCTAATTTATACTCTGATTATCCTATCAAATAAAAGTGAGGTAGGAGTCACTTATACATACTCATTATTTTTTGTTTGTAGCTTATTGTGTTTATTTCTCTGAATTAACTCGTATCCATCTTCTAGTTTTATATGTAAGACGTATAAGGGCAGATCTTGGAAAGAGGTTGAGGAATTTCTCCTCTCAAATCTGCCTAAAGCAAGTATGATGTCTTAAGCTTATTTTCCAGGGGTTCCATCAAAACATAATCTTCAGGAAAGTCTGTATATAGAGAAGGAGATAATACACAGATGTGACAAAATATATATAATTGGTCAACCCAGATGAAAGGGATACTGGTGCTTCATTGTACAATGCTGTAGCTATGAAATTTGACAAAATACAAAATACAGGGGGGAAAAGGTAAGTGTGGAAGATGCTAGGAGAGATAAAGCAGGCAAAGTGTGAGTGTTTTCGTACAGCGTAGTCGGGCGTATTTGTGACAGTGCATTCCAGGAAAGGAGATGTCATGGAGTTCTGTTGCATGTTAGGAAACCATTTTTCTCCTGACTTCTTGGAGTTCTCTTGCGCTATCCCTATGCTCCTTGCTGATGCATTAGAAGCTGCTCTGCTCTATATAGTCACTGCTCATCTCTGGCCTGAGGCTTTCGTATTGAAGTCTTAAAAGAAAATAGCTTTTGCACTGACAAAATAAGTTAGGAAAAATATTGAATTGCAAATTGAATGCCCTTCTGTATGATTAACTTCTTGAAATGTTGCAAGTGTATTTTAATTAGTGGCTTTAAAATGTGTCTTGCAGCTAAACTTAAAATGTTCTCCACAGGTGTCACCTACTTCCGAAAAACTTGAGGTTATTGTTATAACTCCTTTTGTCAGGAGACGGGTATTGTTCTCATTGAAATGCCTGTTAATCTGTGAAGTCACTGTTGTGCTGGGGTATATTGACTGAAAAATGCTGCGGGGCATGTATTCTAGGCTGCTAGGTTGTAAGAGAAACTACGAAAAATTCAACATATGCATTGACTAGTTTCCAAACTAATGTTAGTGTCACATATGTGAGATAGTTTTACTTACCTATCACTGCTCTAAGTGTTAGGAATATAAAGATATTAGTATAACTGTCCACAAATAAGTACAATAAGCTATAAAAGATACCAGGTCAGACTTTAATAACTAGGACCAAGGAAAAGTGCAGGCTCTAGAGTCAGAGGCTAATATTGAATTCCTGCTCATCCCTTGCCATTTCAGGCTTTGACTAGGATCCACAGGAGAAATTTATGTGAAAGTACTTGATAAACTCAGATGCTCTACAGGGTCAAATATTGCCTATTTTTTTAAGTTAAAAATCTTGAAGATAAATATATAAAAATTAAATTTACTTTTTATATGATGCTGCTGCTTTTTCAATTTACATTGTTCTAGTGGAAAGAATACAGGCTTTTTGGAATCTTGTTTACAAAAAAAAAAAAAAACTGTTTTTCTGAGAAAATAGAAGCATAAGGAGAAGAGGTCTTCCATGAGATTTTACCATCTGCCTGGGGCCGTACGTGTGTACTCTTCTCTTGTCATGACTGGTGCTGTCCTTGCTCTAAGGCCAAGCCTTCCCTTTGTCCTCTAGATCTGCCTAGATAATTGGAGAATGTTCTCCTACACTAAGATTGCTGTCTTCTAGATTTACCAGCTTACAAGATGCTTTTGTTCCTCCTGTAATAAAACTCTCCGCCCCCCTTGCCCTCCAGCCTCCGTCCCTTTTCTTTTCCTTAAAGTGTTCACATGTTGGCTCTGCTGGCTTCCAACTTAGTCCTTTCCATTTTCTCTCCAGTTCACTTAGATGGGAATTTAGCTCCATCTTTTTATTTAAAATATTCTTATCGATGTTATCAGTATCCTCCAATGTCTTGTCAGTTTTATTGTATTCTTAAATTCCGAATAGTTGCTTATATAAAAAATCAGTAAGCTTATTCTATTTTCCTTTCCCTTTACTTTCTGCTCCGTCTTATTTGGATTATTTCTTCTTTGTCACAATATATTCTACTTACACATACTTTGGACTCTCATTTCCACTTTAGTCTTAGATATGCATTTATGCATTTTAAAATGCTTGAAGTTAGTTTTTTCATTGAAGTTTTCCCAGTCATCTCTTGATTGAAGTTAGTCTGTAGTAGATATTTTGAGAAGGGCTCATAGCTGACTTTTTTTTTAACTTCAAAATTATTTTTCCAGAGTTTTGATATTTTACCTTTTCTACCTATAAAATCTTGATTCACTCTTTCAAGAAACTTTAGCAATTTCTACTCTTATTTTCTTGGTATGCAGGGTTTAAATGTCTGATTTAATCAAATCATTCCCCCTTTGTATAATCCATTTTGCTTGGAGGTTTTGATTTTTTATCTGAAATCTAATAACTTTTCTGGAATGCTGGAGCTCATCATTCAGTGCTAATTTCCCCAGATATGTCTGCCCTTATGACTTAGAGACTCAGATCTTTTTCTATTTCTGGAAAGTTTCTTGGATTATAATTTTAGATATTTTGTGCATTGGTTTCCTCTTTCAGGTTCTCTGGTAATCAGTTTTTTAGCTTTTTACTCTATTTCATTTCCTTTTAATTTGCATCTCCTTTTATGTATTGTTTTCTTGCCTTTATTTAAAGCTCCTTAAGTTTTCCCAGTTGTTTCTTGATTGGATGAAGTTAATCTTCAGAGATGTTTTGAGAAGGGCTCATAGCTGATGAATTTTTTTTCAAAATTTGCATACCTCTTTTAAAGATGATTTTCTTATTCCCAAATTACATAAGCTGCTTGTTATTCGCTTTTAAAAAAATACTTATTTTTAGTTAGATACAATACCTTATTATGTGATGAAGATTGAACCCATAGTCTTGCACGTGCGAAGCGAGTGCTCTACCGCTAAGCCACAACTCCAGCCCAGCCCCATGTTGTTCACTTTTACAAAAGATTTCTTGTCTAATTCTTTTCTGAGTTCTTGAGTTTCTGATTAAGGTTGTTTTCTATGCCCTCAAATGTGTGACAAAGCAGTTTTGTTCTGTTTAGAGTGTTAGGTTTAAGTTTTCTTTTGGTTTATAGTGGTTCTTCCAGAGGTAATGTACCTTTATTGATACATGTGAAATTTTGTATTCTGGTTTTCTGCAAAGTATGTAAATCTTTCTCTTAGTGCTTTTAAATATTAAACTACTTTACAAGGTTTCCAGCCGAGTGATGCCCTCTTTGGCTAGTGCAGCATAGTTAGATACTCTAACTGGTAGGTGTCTGTCTGGTGGAGATGGCTATGGGTCTGTGGATCTCTCTGGTTGCTTGCTGTTTCCTGGGCTTCTTTCCCCTTCACCACTCAATTGCAAAGTGTGCTTCTCCCTTTTTAACCCTTGTTCTCCTTCAGAATCTGTGTTCAGAAGATTGCTCCTTCACATCACACTGACTTAGTTCCTTCCCAGCAGTCTGACTGATGGATATGGATGGTGTTTTTTTTGTTTTTTTTTTTTTTTTTTTTCTTTTTTTACTGTTTTCAGACTCAGTAAATTGAACCTTGTTAGCTGTGGATTTTGACAGACTTTTGACTTTGCTAGCTTCCTTGACTGTGCCCCCCATTGGGCCCTACAGTATTTGTTTCAATCTGCCTTTGTTTGCCACCAAGCATTGGTGGTGGTTGCAGTGGGGATGAGTGGGCAGAAATAATGAAGGTGAGATAGGGCAGATAGGGCGATTTTTCTCATTTTATGCAGTTATTTTGAAGGTGAGTTTTCGTGTCTTAATAACCGGAGGGTGTTTTTTGTTTTTTTTGTTTTTTTGAAGGATATACTGGGAGAATTGTTGCTAGGCCATTACTACTTCAGCTACTGAGAATTTCTCATCACTTTCTAATCTCAATTTAACAGTATGTTTTGCCCACCCCCTACCCCTCCCCCCCCTTAACTAGGGCAAAATTCACATAGCATAAAATAAAGCATATCCATTTTAAAGTATACAATTCAGTGATAGTACATTTACTATGTTGTGAAACCATCAATACCATCTATTTTCAAGTCATTTTTACCATCCCAAAAGAAAACCTGTTATCAAACAGTTGATCCCTTTTCCCCCCCTCTCCCTAGCTCCTGGAAACCACTGGCTTGCTTTTTGTCTCTATAGACTTTACCTCTTCTGAATATTTCATCAAAAAGGAATCATACATTTATGTGATCTCAGGTAGCTGGCTTCTTTAACTTATTAAAGGTTTTTAAGGTCCAACCATTACATCATTCCTTCTTATGGCTGAATAATTTTTTTACATAAACAACATGTTTTTATACACTAATGCATATTTGGGTTGTTTCCACTTTTCAGCTATTGTGAACAATATTTCTGAGTATTCAGGGACAGGTATTTTGAATACCTGTTTATAATTTATGCATAGACCTACAAAAGAATTGCTAGGTCATATGATAATTTTCCCTTTAACTTTGAGAAATATCAGACTTTTCCACAGTGACTATAGTACCTTGTGTTCCCACTAGTGATATATAATTGTTCCAAATTGTTGACATGCTCAATAACACTTATTTTTCAGCTTTTAAATTAGTTGTCTTTCTTGCTTTTGTAAGTATAGTTCTTAAATCTAAACACAAATTAATCTTGGGGTGTTTATTTTTTTTTGTGCTGGGGATGGAACCCAGGGCCTTATGCATGGTAGGCAAACACTCTACCAACTGAGCTATAACTCCTGCCTCTTATATTGTTATTTTAAATATTGATTTCTAAATTATGAATTTTTCTCCAGTATTTTAAGAGTGTAGAATGAGTTTCTTAATAAAATTTGTTGGAAATATTGAAATTTTCTGTAGTGGTGCTAGGATAACTGGTCATCTGGGACAGCCTCAGTTAAGAGCTTGTGGTAGATTCTAATATTTATCAATTGTATTAGACTGTTCTTTATATTTTAAGAAACCATTGGATGTTGGATATATTTTGTAAGATTTTACCAGTTGGTAGTTCCCCCTGCCCCCTGAACCGAAAAGAATCTCACCAAGATTATTAACACCTGTTGGAGATTTTCTTAACAATTGTTAAAAAAAACAAAACAAAACATGATTTGCTGTAGATTTGTTTTTATAAGAATTTGTACAGTGACAAATTTTTTCATTAATTTTTCTTTGTATGATGTGCATTTATTTTGTAGGTACCAAAGACACTAGGATTATTAAGGATGTTAAGTGTCAAGTTTTACAGTCGCCAGGGACAAGAACAGGTAATGCAAATTTGTTTAACCTTGTGCTTGTCATTTTCACCAGAGTACCCGTAAAGTTAAAAGTTGAGTGAACTTTGAATCTTTGAATATTATAGATCTTGATCCGGGTGTATTCATAATTATACACTATGCAGATATATGCACTAGTAAAAACTTACGGTTATTCATTAGTATGTCTCAATCTTAACTGGAAAAAAACTTTAAAGAGAAATACAGAGAATGAGCCTAGTTTTCTTGGGATCTGAAGACAGCCTAAAGAATTCTCCTAGAAGCATACATATATCTATGAATTTCTTCTCTTCCCCACCCCACTGGCAACACTACCTCATTTTATTATAGAATCAGGAAGAAACATTTTTTTCCCCCCACACTTTGGACACTGCAATGGAACATTTTACAAAAATAAAACCTTAATATACATATTGACTCACAAATACGTATACAAGTCTATGTCCCATTCCGCAAACTGCTATGTAAAATTTGAGAATGGTACCACTATTTCCATTGACTTTTGAATATATAGAGACATGAATGACAGCATATAATTCATTTGTATCTTGAGATTTTAAACCATATTGTCTAAATTTGTTGTAATATAAACATTTTCTTATGTTTAAAATTAAAGATTCAAGTGAAACAAGATGCTTCTGATTTCTGCTCATCAGAACAGTAACTCTTGCAAGAAAAGCTGAAATTTAATATAATAGATGTCCCTTAAGTGAATTGGTGATGCTACTGAATACAGATCTAACATAATTATAATTTTTTTATTATTAGTTGTTCAAATCATTACATAGCTCTTGACATATTTCATACATTTGATTCAAGTGGGTTATGAACTCCCATTCCCCCCTGCCCCCCATACAGATTGCAGAATCACATTGGTTACACATCCACGTTTTTACATACTGCCATACTAGTGTCTGTTGTATTCTGCCTTTCCTATTCTGTACTATCCACCTTCCCCTCCTCTCCCCTCCCATCTTCTCTACCCCATGTACTGTAATTCATTTCTCTCCCTTATTTTTTTCCGATTTTCCCTCACTTCCTCTTATATGTAATTTTGTATAACAATGAGGGTCTCCTTCCATTTCCAACCAATTTCCCTTCTCTTTCCCTCCCACCTCTCGACCCTGTTTAATGTTATGCTAAGTGAAGCTAGCCAATCCCTAAAAAACAAATGCCAAATGTTGTCTTTGATATAAGGAGAACAACTAAGAACAGAGCAGGGAGGAAGAGCATGAGAAGATTAACATCTGTGAATTTTTAAAAAAAAAATCTTGTGGATTTTTAAAAATTCCTCTTCACAATAGATCATTTTTTTTGGCTTCTTATAAAACTAAAAAAATAATCCTCAAATTTGAGATTACTGTTCCAAGAGATGAGAAGGAGCCACATTGATTTAGGGTTTCAGGTATCATTTATTTTACTGATTTGTTACTTAGAGAAGCATGGGTCCATGACAATTGAGTTGGACAGTTTCATTCTGAATATTAGTGATACATATCAGAATTGCCTCCAGGGGATCTGGTTATATTTACTCTCGGTGTGACTTTCAAAAGAATCTTGACCTACATGGGAGAATCAGTTCATACTCCTGTTACAGGAGGAATCAAATAGCCTGATTTTTCTACTTCAATTTATTTACTGAGCCAAGGGGAGAAATGTAATAAGCATTCTGTTTCACCATTTGTATTTCATATTTTAAATTTTAGGTTCTAATTATTTCTCTGCCATTGACTTAAGCTAAATCATGTAGTCTGGATAGATTTGCCATTCTGTAGTGATGAGCAAAAGCTCTCACTGTTTGTGTCTAGAAAGTCACTTTTTTTCTTAGTCCTTTGCATATTTGAACTGTTTTCTAGTTAGCATTCATTTATTTTGTGAGGACTTTTAATGTAATGAAGCTACTCTGGTACCCCATAATAAAATCCATATTGTCTTCTATATTTTTTGGGATTTAAAAAATTTATATTCTAATCAGTTACACAGGACAGCAGAATCCTTTGATACATTATATTCAAATGGAGCAGAATTTTTCACCTTGTACATGAAGTAGAGTCACACCATTTTGTAGTCATACATGTACCTGGGGTAGCTGTATCCATGTCATTCCACCATCTTTACTATCCCCATGCCCTGTATTTTTAATTATTTCATGAAGTTTTCTTTATTTTGTAGACATAGGCAAGGCTAAATGACTTGGCTTTTGCCTTGAAGTTCATTTTTTCTAATTTACCGTGTTGCCTCTATTGGTCTTTTCATTACCATGAAAAGGAGCATTACTTTGCCTTTCTCCCTGGATCCTTTTCTCATTGTACCTAGTATTATCTAAATAATAACTTTATTTTTAATAAAATTAAAATGTTCATTTAAAAGAATCTGACTGTAATTAAGCGAGAATGTGGAATTTCAGTATTCATTTATTTCGTCAGCAAGCACTTCCTCAGAGCTAGAGAATAGAAGGATGCACAAAAGGCCCCTCAAGGAGCCCTTATGTGTAGTGAGACAGACTCAGACAAGGACAAGACGTGGCCTTCTGTGACCTGCCCTCTCACAAAGCATACAGTGCTATTGAAGAGCAGAAGGAGCATTCAACTCTGGTGACACTTGTTCTAATGGTGAAGGGAGGAATAGTTCCTCAGGCAGGAAGGGGAAGGCTGTGTAACAGAAGTAGAGTTTGGGATACTCTCAGACAACACCACTGGAACGCATCGGTTTGTTGGGGTAGTGAATCCATAGGCACTTGTGTCTTGTTTTCCATGTGTATTTTATTTGGAATGATAGGTTTAGTAATGTTTAGAACAGGAATTATTTGGGGGCTTGATATTCACAGCTCTTCTCTATATCCTGTCTGGTATGTCATTCAAACTGTTTATTAATTGCCTTGGCATACCATTAGGCAGGAGTAGTCTGTTCAATCTGTAAATGACCATCTTCCTTTGATCCCATTCAACTCCTTTGAACTCCAGCTTATGTAGTCTCAACCTGTGCTATTGGTTATTCTTTCGTGATAGAACTCGACTTTTAGGATTCTCTGTGATGGAACAAAAGGAAAGCAAACTATTTATTTCCTTGTATTTTCATCCTCACTTATGAACATACTGTACTGGCATCCTTAACTGTTTGAACTTTAAGACTTTTCAAATTTAACATTCTAAACCCAGTACTTCCCAGTAAACATATTATGTATCTTATTTTGTACCTACAAGTTTCTAGCCTAGAAATACTTACAGCTCATATTTTTAGTGCAGCAATTTTAGAGCTTTTGAGGGCTCAGAGAATATCTTAAGAATTAACTATTATGAACTCTTTCTGACCAGCACTTTCCACACAACCTCACAGGAAGCTGGCATTACTGGCATCATGATGCCTGTTTTATTGAAGAAATTGAAGCTTTAAGACAAATGGCCTACCAAGTTCATTTAGGTAGATAGTAGCAGGGATGGGTTTGGTCTTAGGTCTGCTTGTGATCAGTGCTTTTTTTTTTTTTTGTAGATGGACATAATACCTTTATTTTACTTTAATGTTGTGTTGATGATCAAGCCCAGTGCCTCACACTTGTTAGGCAAGAGCTCTACTACTGAGCTACAACCCCAGCCCACAATCGGTGCTTTTTCTATAACCTCTCTGACTATTGTCTAAATATTTAGTTGGGTAATTGAAGAAACAGAAACCAAGATTTATTGTTCTTAAAAATAACCAAGACTATATATTACTTTTTTCGGGAGAAGGGACCCTAGGGATTAACCCAGATATGCTTAATCACTGAACCACATCCCTAGCCCTTTCTTAAAAAAAAAATAATTTATTTCAATTAGGTATTCCCCAGCCCTTCTTAAAAAATTATTTTTAATTTTGAGATAGGGCCTCATTAAACTGTTGAGGCTGGCTTTGAATTTGTGATCCTCCTGCCTCAGCTTGGCAGTCTTATCCTAAACATGAAATGAAAACAATCAAAATCATTTATATAGCAACACTATAATGATGAATTATTTTTCAGATATATTTTACTTAAAGTGAAAAACTTTGCAAAGTAGGTTTTAGAAATACACTTCTGGGATTACAGGTGTGTGCCACCATGCCTGGCTATATATTTTTATTTCACGAAGAATGATCTATTTTACTACTCAAGCTTGGTAGCAAGTTTGGTGGTTATGTTTCTCTTTTACACTGTCTTCTTCTTGAGTATTAATACATTTTTAAAAGGGATCTACTTTCCTATGCAGTAACTATATTGTAAATATTTAGTTCATTTTTCTACTTCTTAGCAAAACCAAGAAGTAAATAGAAAATTGCACAATATCAGAGGTTACACACTCTCTATTTCTCTCTCAAGGCCTTAAGGGCAGTGGTTGTCATGTTAACAATAAATGATGGTGGCAGCTGTTTATCTATGTTATATCCATAATTATAGAACTAGTAGCTTATAGGTTCTTTTAAATTGTGGTTTAATGTACACAAAACTTATATGCCTTTAAATAATCAATGTCTGACTGGCATATAATCTTTTAAAGGATTTATTAATATCAGATTATTTATATTTTATAGAAAATATTGGCTTAGAAAATTGTCTCATTCTAAAGACTTTTGTCTTTTTTACTTTTACATTTTCTTTTCATACTTTGACAGTGTGTTTTTTTGAGTTGTTAACCAGGCTTTTCAAGATGAT
The DNA here is from genome assembly GCF_001458135.2 of Marmota marmota marmota. Taxonomy (NCBI): domain Eukaryota; kingdom Metazoa; phylum Chordata; class Mammalia; order Rodentia; family Sciuridae; genus Marmota; species Marmota marmota. Next base: position 49,896,804 of record NW_025999977.1, read on the forward strand.
TTTTTCCCTTAATTTTAAGGATACATTAAAAAAATTGTTATCTTAATGAGACTTCAAAATCAGTTGGCTAAAATGTGTACTAAACTCTTTGTGGGCATGAATTTGTTCACTGACTTCCCAGAGTATACAACAGTACTTGGCATGTAATATTTATTCTTGAATATGTAATATTTAATATGTAATTCTGGGATGTTAGAAGAGCTATAGTTATAACCATTTATTGATATGAGATTTCTTTAAAAACAGGTGGTAATTCAGAATGTTTGGAGTGTTTAACCTAGAATTCAGTATTTTCACTTTAATATGGCATGTGTACCAAAAGGCATAGAAAACAGATCACTCCTTTTTAATTGTTCCATGTAGATGATGGGCAGTTGAAGAGAGTGAAGCAGTTTAAATTCATTTTAGTACAGAGATCTGATATTTGACATTAAAAAAATCCCCTCAGAAAGGACAGATAAATTTTAATACAATATTTGAGAGAAGGTACAGTTTCTACTCTAAATATTACTGCCAGTAGTAGAAAGCTTTAATTAGTGTTTTAATTAAGAAAAAAATCAAATGGACATTTGAGCTAGTGGTTTAATGTCAGCAGGAAGCTAGAGGAAATTTCATTAAGCAAACATGTGGTTTAATGCCTTTTTTGGGAACAGCTTTATATTATTCACATACACTACAGTTCACTCATTTCAAGGATACAATTTGCTGATTTTTAATGTGTGGACAGAACTTTGTAACTATCTTAATTAGTTTTATTCATTTTATAATTTTTATTACCCTGAAAATGACCCTCTATCCTTTAACCATCACTCCCATATGTGGGTCTGCATTTTAAGGAATTCATAATCTATTAAAAACTTTTAAAAGTTTTCGATAACTCATAATTTTTTGGTTGAAGAAATATTTTTAGGATATTTTCATATTTGGATTTAGGGTTTTGTGTTGATTTTGCTGCTATAAATAGACAAAAACTTGTTAAGGTCAGGGGATAGGCTGGAGCACAAGCATATGAAGGTGGGTAGAACTCCCAGGGACTAACAATCATTTATAACATGGCACCCCTGATGACTATCAATGATTTGTTTGTGCCTGTTGACAAGTCCTTTGCTCTGACCTTATGACTTGTATAGGATGGAATCTTCAAGATGAGCCTTTCACCACAAGGAAGCCTCCTTGCAGCCACTCATTTCTCAGGGAAACTGAGCATCTGGGCCATCCCGTCTCTGAAGCAACAAGGAATGTGGCATCAAAATGAGCAGGTATGTCTCTTATGGGTGAGTACTGTTTTAGTACTTCAGTTTATTCAATTTTCTTCTTTATAGCACCCACATTAGTTTCATCATTCCAAAACTGTCCTGTTATTCAGTTAAATTGTACTATCAGTTGATGTCAATAGAGTACGACAAATTAATAATAGACAGCAGAAAGAAAAAATGTGCCTTGTATTTCCCTGAGACTGTAAACTGAGCAGCACCTCTTCATTTAAAACAGATCTAATAAGACAGAATGGTAGACTTGTGGAATCTAAATTAATTGAAGGTGAAGGGAAGCTAGGATGGGGGGAAAATCCTCTAAAATCTGTGTATAAGGAAAAAAAACCTGTTTTTTTTCTTTTTCTTGTACCAGGTATTGAATCTGGGGTGCTTAAATACTGAGCCACATCCCCAGCCCTTTTTTCTTTTAAAGAGTCAGGATATTGCTTAGGGCCTCTCTAATTTACTGAGGCTGGCTTTGAACTTGAGATTCTCCTGCCTCAGCCTTCTGGGTTGCTTGGAATAGATGTGTATACCACTGTGCCCAGCTGCATGCACTGATTTTAATGTGTGGTTCAATACACTCTGTATACCAGGTGTTGTCTACTAGTTGAACTGTTCTTCCCCACCACCCTTTACATTCTAAAAATTCAGAATGAAAATGTTAAGATTTCAGCAAAAGTCAGTATGGTCAAGGATTTGGAAGGTAAAATTCTTAAAGGGTTACAATTCTTAATACATATTGCTAATTTTAATCATATGCTTTGAGACTTGAAAGGAGTTCCTTCTCTTCACTCAAAGATGAGTTGCCCTAACATAGACAAAGATGGAACATTTTCATTTTTATTGTCCTGAAATGACCAGTTTCAAGGATTAGACGGTTTTTGTTTTTTAGTAACGGGTTGAATTAGCACTTATAAATAATTTAAATTCATAAGGGGAAGGTAGAGTTAGATCATAAACTTGAACTTGGTTTAAAACCCCGTGGTTTTAAAACATGCTTATAGCCATACATTGTGATAGTGGAGGCTTAAAGAAAAATCTTTCCTCAACTTCCTGTAGTATGATATAAATTTTTTTTACTCTCTGGTTACTTTACATTTTATCATTTTAAGGATTAATTCTTCTCTCATCTTGAATTTTCCACCATTTGCCCATGGACAGATCCATCTTTGGATAGTTTTATGATTCTAAAATTAGAGCATATTTCTTTAATGATCTGAATGGATCAATGTCAGAATTACTAATTTTTTTCCAGAATAACAGAAAAATAGAAAGTGGCTCTACAGTTTTCTACTGTATTCTCAGATTAAAATTTTTTAGTTGTATATGGACACAATACCTTTATTTTATGTGGTGCTGAGGATTGAACCCAGGGCCTTGCATGTGCTGGGTGAGTGCCCTACTGCTGAGCCACAGCCCCAGCCCCCAACTATTTTTCTTGTACACAGAGGATTTTTTTCCGCTCCTAGCTTCCCTTCACCTTCAATTAATTTAGATTCCACATGTCTACCGTTCTGTCTTACTGGATCTGTTTTAGATGAAGAGGTGCTGCTCATCCTACGGTCTCGGTAGCGAAATACAAGGCACATTCATTCCTTCTGCTTTGAAACTATAGCTATTACCTTATTTCTTCCCTGTGGAGTGATCACCTGTCATAACTACTTAACATCTTTAGCAAGATGTCAGGCAGCAGAGCTTTCACCAGACTGTTGAACTGTCTGGAGATGGGATTATAGTTTAATTTGTATGACATACATTTCATGTTGTACTTCCTGAGGCTTGATATATGGAGTCTGTTTTCCATCTTTATTCAGAAAAAAAGACATTATTTAAGTAATTGATCCAAAAATATTGTATGTTTCATGGTTGTCAATGTGTGGTGATAGAGTATTCAGCTTCCTTGGGAGGATCCTAATGTTCTTTGGATATTTGGGAAATTTTTATGCTTGTGCAACATGTTTTTAAATGGTGAAAACCTTTGAATTATAAAGACGTTTTCCCCTCCAGGCTTTGTTTTCCTAAGTTATTTTGATTTTCCTAATAAAAATATCGATCAATTTCTGAAGCATTCTTAATATTTCATCTTCTGAGTATCCTAGAATGTCATGTATATAGTATTAGAACTATTCTTGCAAAATTGATTAGTGTGCTCTTTTGTTTACTGAGATTCTGGGGCCCCTTTATTGCCTGCAAAGATAAATTGCATCTTATTGTGGTACTTATTGGCATACACTCAACTTTTTGACTGGTTAGGCTTTTTTTGTCATTAATTGCCAATCAGTGTCATTATGATTCATTACTGTTTAATGTTATTCGTTAGATTTTTATAGTGACTATGAAAGAAACTTAAAATATCGCTTAAAAACCTTGAAACCTGGGAAGGAATAAATGTAATTTTCCCCACGGTTTTAAAACATGCATTCAGATAAGTTATGGGAAAAAAAAGGAGGGGATTTCAGAAATAGAAGAGGGAGGTACATGGTAAGAAGAGATGAGTTCAAGGTATAAGTTTGACTCCATCCTTGCATCAGCGAGGATCTTTGTATAGAAATATGCTGAGCTTTTAGAAGGGGAACACAGTAGGAAATGCCATAGTTTGATTATTGAGCACATACCTTCTGTGCTTTTGATTCAATTGCTCCCTGAACAGTGCTCAGAACATTTTTAAGTCGATCTGTCAGGAGGGATGCAACTTGATTCTCAAGCTAATAAGTGTATTAAAACTTTACAAATCGCTAGTGTTACTCGTCAGTTCTGATTTGGTTGACGTAGATTTTTTTTCCCTTAATGTCTGCATAAACTGGAAAAAGTAGCTTTTTGGGGGTCTCAGAACTAGAAACTGACTTGGTTGCCATTCTGCAGGCCATTCTGCAGGTTATGATGCCCTTTGCTTAGGGAGCTTAGCTAGTTAATGAACCCGAGTCCTGCTGGGATTGCCATCCCTGCTCAGCACCACAGGCCAGGGGTGCCAAGCCTTCCCTTTTCAAGCAGCTGCTCAGCCTGGACAAAGGCTATCTGGATAGAACAGACTCTGCCCTCTGAGATCCCAGCCAGTTTTAGCCTCAAAAGAAATTTAGGTTTAGAGTTGGGGATTGGGAAGGCATTTATATTTATTCTCTTAAATCCTGTGACTGGTAAAAATGCAAACTCCTCTGTTGACTTGTCATCCCTTCTAGTCTGATTGTCAAGTGCTTTACTCTTGGACCCTCCTCTCCCTGTCTGCTGCTTTTGTCTCAGCTTTTCTACTGTTTGATCATAGTTTTCTTCATTCCATCATTATCTCTGATGAGGTTTCATCCTCTTCAGACACACTGGTTTCTTTGAGTATGCCTATCTCAGACCTTTATAGCTTGAAAGGATGAAGGTGCACGTATGATTTTTTTCTTTTACAAAATTTACTCTGATAACATCAGCTGTTACCTAATGAGCATTTACTTTGTTCTATGTTATGTAGCAAGCTAAGATTTGATTTCAACTTTCTGACTCTGTTCCTGTGGGAAAATATATTGAAAAAGTGGGAGAAAAACTTAAGCCAGTGAATGCCAGCATGTCCAACACAAATTTTTATCCCCACAGTATTAGGCATGTCCTTACAGTTTAGGAACACTCTATTATTTGAAAGATGAGATTTCTTTTTAATAGATTAAGAAGGCAGGAATTATATTGTTTGATTCATTTTTGGCATCGATTCTTATTTAATCTTTAAAAACACAGAAATTGTTTTTCTCAGTGAATATAATGCAGGCCTTTTTTCAGCCCTCTTATATGTGCTCAGCTCTTAAGAAGTTAGTGTGTACCAGGTATTAGAATTAATAATTGAGAAAGTTTCTCACTCGCAAACACTTAGCTTTATAATAGATATGTAGAGACTTGTGACATAGTGGGGCCTGGGTTGGAGGTGGTCACTATTTTCCAGCAAGAGGGGTTTGTATAACTACTGGGTCTTCCACTTGTGTTCTAGGAAAATAAGTAATTGTTTTCTTTTTTTAAACTATTTCTTTAGTTGTAGGTAGACACAGTAACTTTATTTCCATGTAGTGCTGAGGATTGAACCCAGTGCCTCATGCATGCTAAGTGAGTGCTCTCTACTTTTTTGCTACAACTCCAGGTTGGTAATTGTTTTCAATTGGGACTTCACTGTATGTGTGAATAAAATCTAGTGTGTTAAGTGTAATTTGTAAATACATTGTTTCTGAGTCTTAATAACATAATTGTGAAATAAAAGTTGAACTGTTCAGCTGGACACAGCAGCGCACGCCTATGATCCCAGCATCTCGGGAGGCTGAGGCAGGAGGATCATGAGGTCAAAGCCAGCCTCAGCAATGGCGAGGCACTAAGCAACTCAGTAAGACCCTGTCTCGGCTAGGGACGTAGCTCACTTGGTGTAGAATACCTGCCTTGCATACATAGGCTCTGGGTTCAATCCCCAGCACTGCTCCCCCAAAAACAAAAATACCCAGAATAAGGCTAGGGATGTGGCTGAGTGGTTGAGTGCCCCTGAGTTCAATCCCTGGTACCAAATTAAAAAGTTAAATTGTTCACTGAATTTCTGCTAAGTTCTAGTGTAGGAAGTACACTAACCTTAAGGTATGCATAGTCTTGCAAGGGAAATTATAAATACAAGGTAAAATAACATGTTAATGTCATGAAAATGTAAGCTTGGAGGGAAAAAAACAGAATTCACTGGTAGTGCTGGGAGAAAAATTCTTGGAAATTTTAGTAAGGCTTAGCTATTTACAGAAATTTTCATATTTTTGTTTATCTCATAGCATTCCTACTCATAAAAAGATGTTTTTATACCCATTTTAATAGATGGGAATGGTGCTAAAAGAGTAACCTAAAATCACTATTAGAATCAAGATTCCATTTTGATTCAGGTTTCTGACTTCATCACTTCTTCCCGTGCATATTTAAACTAATTTTATCCCTTTTTAATGTTTTTATTAGTTCATTTTAGTTAAAATAGTGGGATTCATTTTGACATAATCATACATGCATGGAATACAATTCTGTTTCAGTCCCCAATACTCCCTCCCCACCACTGGCCTTTTTTTTTATTTATTGCTTTAACTGGTGATTTAAGTTTTTGTTCAAGTTTTTTATGCGTAGATAAAATACTGATCTCCCCCCCTCCACCCATAGGCATATGAGTTAAAGGGAACACCAGGGAGAGTTATCACTTTGCAGTATATATGAGCAACATCCTCTGGAGTCATGTGGTTTATTATGCAGAGGACTTAGACATGTGCAAGTGTAGAGTAATAAGTGAAAACTGTAAGATTGTGGTTTACCAAATGTGTAGAGTCTCCTTTAAAGAGAAATGCAGGCTTTGAAAACTGACATAGCTGGAGTTTTCTCATTCCTCTTGCCATAATCAGGTGAGCTTGGGTCAGCCAGGTAGAGCAGAGCTTTGCCTCTTTTAATGGCTGCTCTAGGAAATCAGTGGACAGATTATAAACTAATGAGTTTATAATAGATTATCTGGTAATATAAATACAATCAGCTTATAATTTTAGCTCAAATGTTGCCTCAGAAGAAACTAATGTGACTGCTGCCCTGTGCTACCCTGAGCCTCTTTTCCAAAATTCTGTATTCAGCTCATTTGGGGCTTTCTTCATGCAACTTGCCGCTTTATTAGTTTTTATAATATACTTTGTATGATTGAGTATCTTCTCTGTAAAACCTAATGATTAAAGACAGTTATGGCAGTGCCTATTCTGATTTACTTCTATTCAGTTTTGAGTTGATTTAAATGCTTCAGCTTTCATTGTCAATATGAAAATCCATCTGGCTAGAAATCTGTGAGTGTTAAACTTTGTTCACGTCTGGAATAGAATAAAATGGCTTAAATGATTTTCATTTCAAACATTTCCCGTATGTTATATTTATATCTTTACATCTCATTTTTGGCCTTAATTTTCCTCTAATGTTTTATTTACTTGCCTATTTGTATTTCTGTAGGTCTAGAAATGGGAATAGACAAATATATTTCCCATTTTGTTTCTTTAAGCATAGTAGGTGTTAGACTAATTTTGTTAAGTGGATGAATCGATGAAGGATCAATGGGAAGATGACAGTTTACGTGATTCTTGATAGAATCCACAGCTATTTTCACAACTTTGCTAAACTATGAGCTCTTTGAGAATGGCCATTAAGTATTTCATGAAATGTATTTCACCCACAGAATTTTTTAGGCAAAGCATATTAAATACTAATAAATGTGGAATGAAAAATTCATTTGAAATGTTCCTTTCAGGAGTCTGATGGAGGGTAGAGACTTTATTATATTTAGATTCCACTTGTAAAAATAAATCAAAATCTTTAGGTGTGGAAAAAAAAAAAAAGCATTGCTTTAGTCCTAGTAGCCTTTCTATATGAAACCTCTATCCATGTTCTTAGGACCTTCCCCAGACTACTGCTGCATTAAGTGATGGCAGCATGATTGTAGATATGCAGTAGCAAGAATATATTGGGGCAGAAGGGTGATTCCTTTCTTCACTATATAAATGTCACAACAGACAGTCATTTAATAACAAATGATTTTTTTCCTGATATCTAGAATTTGGAAAGGGACAGCTTTTACTTTTTGTTCTTAACCAGGCATTATAGGCAGAGATTCAGAAGGGTTGGAGTTGGTAAAACAGTTCTTACTTTTCATTGCTGACCTTTGTCAGTAGCAATTCCAGGATTTCATCTGTAGACCTTGTCAGCTGACCCACATTGGGCAACAGAAACTGACGGAGTCGAATAAGGGTTATAGCTGAAACTCCTATAACAAAAAGTCGAGAGGTTCCTGAGTTTAAAGCCAGCCCTATGCAACTAAGGGGGAGACCCTGTCTGTAAATAAAATATTTAAAAAAGGGCTGGGGATGTGGCTCAGTGGTCAAGTGCCCTGGGGTTCAATCCCCCCACCCCAAGCACATTGATTTAATCAAAGTTTCACAGGGTCTCAGAGCCTTCAGAAACGAAGACCCAAGATCCAGGGAAAGTGGTCTGTTATTAGTGCATTTTATTTATGTAATAGTGACATATTCATAAATGCTCATAACATAGTTTGCTCCATTTTAGTTCCCAGTATATTGTGTTTAGGTTTGACAAAGGATGGATAAGGGAGGGGCAGTATACACAGGTTATTTTGGTAATCAAAAGGCTCTGGAGGCATTAACATTTCATTCTCTCAGAGGTGGTCTCCAACTTTCTGGACCTAAACTAGCCTCCATTTTTGTGATCTGACCCAATTATCTACACTGCCTATCTGTAATTTTTGCTTCATTCCCCCATACAATTTTAGGGACACCTTACTATAAGGAAAAAGGTCGATGAAACACTCTTGCTGCTTCAAGCTGAGAGGGGGTGATGTAGGGTCGGGCAAACAGTTTGGAGTCCCCTTTTAGAAACTGGGTTGGTGGAGGGGTCCGTGGTAAAATTCTGGTTCCAAAAGAACAGGTTGTAAAGTCATCTGGGGGTGGGTTCTTCTGAGATAGGAACAAAAAGATATGAGATCAATATAGAATAAATGTTGCGTCTGGAACATGTTAGTGAATGTCATGCAGATGATAGAAATCGATAATCTCTAACTAGGAGGTGCAAGATCTGAGAAGTTGTCCTCATAACAAAGCTGGGGGAGGACAAGGTTATTTGGAAATGTAAATCTTCAACATTGCCGGAGTTGTTGAATGTAAATACAACACTGAATTTTTAATATCACAGATTTTCCATAAGATGTAGTTAAGCTACTTAATATCTGATTTTTGTGAAATATTTTTATTGGTATGACCTCCTGTGTTTAGAGATCCCTTTATTTCTGTTACTTAGGGCTAGATAATCATATTAGCAAACATTAAGTCTACCTGTGTAGGAGGTTAGGAAGATCTCAGGCCTTAAACTGACTAAAAACTTCTGACCCTGGCAGTTTCTCTTGATAGTGATCAGGCACTCCTGCCTAAGAATCTTCTCTTCTGTAGTCTCCAGTCTTATGTTTTGTGGGGTTAACACAAGTGTACATCTTAAGTTACACTTATTTTTTTTCTTTTGAATGCCAAGGATGGACTGTGCTTTGGTTATAACTGTTCTGCTAGATATTTAAGATCAAGCTGGTCAGATTGACCTTGTTCCCATCTGTTAAGAGTGAACTGAGTTTTCTCAGTTGCTCTCTAAGGGCTTCCTGGGCCTTCTCTACTGATGCTTAGTGACTGGCGAGTTGCTTGTAGAGGTCATGGATACTTTGTCAAGTCTTGAATTTCTCATGAAAGTTCCTTAGGTGCTTCTCTACCTCGCAGAGACACTTGGCAGAGATCTTGAGATGAACTTCTGCTTCATCTGCCAGACTTCATCTGTCTTCAACTGGGGCCGTGCTTCTCCCAGAGAGCCTTCCTGTTGTACAGCCAAGGAGCTCTGAGAGACTTAGCCAAGCTCTTTGCATATTCTTCTTCAATCTTTATCCTCTGTTGACAAATTCAGACATTTCTTTCTACATTTGTTTGCCTTTCAGTTGCTTTTGGAGCACCAGTTCAAACCCAGCCCTGGTGCCATTGCTTTGCGGTTTTTTCTTATCAGCCCAGAAGTAGTCACAATAGCTCCTCTCTGTTGGCTTTAGCAGTTGCTGTTCAGGCATTGTGTCTGGGTGAGGGAATATAACGCAACTTCTCTGTGCGGTCAACTGTATTTTCAAGATTATATATTTAGTCTTCATTGCCTAACGTCTGTCTTCTGGGTGGTCTCATTTGCTGGAGATGCTTCCCATTGAATTTTTAATTTGGCTTATTGATTCCTTCATTTCAAGGATTTCTTCTCGGGATCTCTTTATTGAAGTGATCTTTTGCTACCTGTATTTGCTCTTATATCATCCTTTAAGTTGCAGAGCAGTTTTACCAAGTACATTCTGAATTCCTTTTCTGACATTTCTTCTACTATACTGTCAATGGATTCTATTATTGGAGCATCTTGGTTTGTTTGGAGGCTTTATACCCTTGTTTTTTTGTTTGTCTCTTCCCATTTATTGGTGTGCATCTGAGGCAGTACAGTTTCTACCCTATAGACTTGTAGTGTCCCTGAAGGTTTCTAGTATCTTGCCTTTGAGAGGGAGACCAATATTGACAGCACAGATCTGGGTTTCAGTTTCCATAGGCTCCACCACAGTGCAGTCCCAAGATGACTCCTGGATCACAAACAATTGATAAACTCCCAATATTTTAATTTTGATGGACACAATAATTGAACATATTTACAGGGTACAGTATGATACCTTGATACATGTGTGTAATAGATAATGATCAAATTGGGGCAATTGTGATATCCATCTCAAGGATCCTGAACATTTATCATTTCTTTATGTTGGGAATCTCCAAACCCTTTTTTTTGTTCTTATAGTTGTAAACTATAGTAGACCTATTGGCAACTGTTTTCTAAGATTTAAGATTTCCAAAAAAAAAACTTTTTTTTTTTTTTTACTAGTCTTTTCCATGCTGTTGTAACTTTGGAGATGAAGTAAGGAACATTGAGCCAATAGTGTATTTGACTTAATGATATCTGAGAGATTGACATGCCATTATGTTCCCAAAGATGAGCATAATACCATGTTGCCTTGATTGTAGAATATGAATGGATTAACTGTGAAGATTGCATGATTATCTTCTTTTACTTAGTAAATTGTTAGTCACAGAAAGTTAGAATTAGTGGACAACATGGAGGTTGTCCAGTCAGGTCTTTGTGCTCTGAATACCAAGACCTGGAGAGGTTTATATGGGGCTGAATTTGAATGACCACCAAGGCTACTGTTGAGACACAACAATATTGCTGTCTTCCTCCTATTATATAGGGTGGGTGGGGTATGTGTGTGGAGTGAATTCTTATTGTATTTTGCTTTCATTTGTGTTAATTGTACATTTGTTAACTTATTGTTCTTATGCATTGTATTTCATTTATAAAACTGAGTCACAATACGTGCCTGTGCCCACGTGAACTCTAAGAAAAATTGCTTTTCCAGACTACTACGTTGAGGAAGATTTCAGTTAATTGTAACCAAGATCATAGAAAAGCATCATCTCTGTATTTGGTTATTTAAAATTTAATTCCATAACTGTTGATGATTTTCTCACAATTTTCTTACATAGTTGACTCAAGAAGTCATGTGTATATTTTCATATTTAGCCAGGCTATGATGACCTTAATCCTAACTGGAGGCTCTTTACTGAGAAGAGAAAAAAAATAAAAGGTGAGTTGTAAGAAATGATTGTTAAAACCTCAAGAGACAGCTCTTATTACATAAGGTATTCTTTAGATGGTAAAGTCTCTAGGTACTTTTGCTTCACCGTGGAAGAAACACCAGAAGTTCACAGCATTAGAACCAGGCAGTAGACTCAGTGCTCTGTTTGAGCCTCCCTAAAGGGCTGAAGCAGAGCACAGTGTCTGTGGCACAGGTCTCCTGCCAGAGCCAGCCCTGAAATGGCACACAGGTCAATGCTCAGAAGCACACATCTTTTCACATACCTCTGGAGAAGATAGCTGTAGGAGGTCTACAACTGGTAAGCTGAAGAGTAATCTTTGTGGATGGGAGGTCATTAGGATTAGGCTGGCAGGGCTTTCTTTTTAATTTTTTGATATCTCCAATTTTAAAATTTATTTTCAAAATGAGTGCATATTATAAATGGGGAATAAATCAAGATGTATTTTTAAAGAAAAGTGCTGATTGTTACTTAATTGGTAAACACAAACAAAAAAAATTGTTACCTTGAGGTTTTTCTTTTAATTTTTGGCTAAGGAATATACATATTTTTTCTTGTGGTGCTGGGAATCAAATCCAGGACTCGGCGCACATGAAACAAGTGCTCCACCACATGGCTTCCCCCCCGCACCCAGGATTTTTTCTTTCTCAAACATCTCCGAATTTTTAAGTGTCCCTTACAAAATCAGTAATAGACACACATTTTGAATCTACATTATTATAATATGCTTTTCTTCACATTTAAGAAGCATTGCAAATATTGATTAATATTGTGTCAGAATCCAGGCTTTGAATGACGTGTTTTGTTAAATCATCTGAAACACTCATTCAGAAATATACTTTTACAAATTATTATTTTTTCTCAAATAAGTTAGAATGTGATTTAAATGACCCACCCCTTCCTTCCTTCCTTCCTTTCCTGGAAAGAAGCCCTAGAAACATATTTTCTTTAAATTCTTTGTATGAATTGCCTTAGGCTTTCATTGGAAGAAAATAGTGTTAGGATTTTTTAAAATTAAAATGAGTTATTTTCGTAGTGCTAAACTTCAGTTTCAAAATCTTCTTAGTTTGTTTTTAAATTTATGGCTTGTTGTTACAGGTATTACCTTTAAACCATATCATCTTTTGTGGGACAGCTAAGGTTAAAAAGCACAATGAATCTGACAAATATCATCACATTTCTTTTGACTGCCTCTGTTGGGTGGAAATTCTTCATTGGCTTTGAATGCTTTTTCCTTTATTAAATGTTTAAGAGGAAATCGGCAGTGGAAGCTATTGTATATCTGTCATATAGTTTTAGAGGGCATACTTCTGTTCTTGTTTGTATGAAAGTGGTAGACATGCATTTTCTAAAACCTTTTAAAATCTTAGTATACAAATGCATTTTGTATTTATCTGCCTTTTAATTTATGTTGAAAATGGTGATGTATCTCTTTCCTGAGTATATGCTTAGATTTTTTTTATTTTAATATTGGTGACTGAACCCAAGAGTGCTGTCACTGAGCAGCATCTCCAGACACACACACAAATTTATAAATTTTTAAAAAAATTTTCTTATTTTGAGAAAGTCGTGCTAAGTTTCCCAGTCAGCCGTGAACTTGTGATCCTCTTGTCTCAACCTCCTGGGTAGCTGCGATTACAAGTGCATTTAGGGGCCTGTCTATATTTTTTTGGTGAAGGATTTTAATTGACTTACCTCTATATCCCTAGAGCTTTGGACTTTGACTAATTGTTGGCACTTAGATATTTGTTAAATGAATTACTATACCACTGTCTACCTCCTACCTGAGTAAAAGTTTAATGACTTCAACTTGATTATTTTTTCTGATTATTTGATACCTTTAGGGTCCACATAATATAGATAGGTTTGAATTTAAAGTTATTATAGTAAATGCATTGTACTTAAATCTGTGAATGTGGGGTTTTTTATTTGCATTCATTTTCTTCTTCCCGTTAGATAAAGAGTCCTTTTACCCACTGATAGATGTCAGTTGGTGGGCTGATAGTGCAGTGATTTTGGCTCGATGCTCTGGTGCTCTAACTGTGTCTTCAGTGAAAACCTTAAAGAATTTATTGGGCAAGTCTTGTGAATGGTTTGAGCCATCACCTCAAGTCACTGCTGCCCATGATGGGGGATTTTTAAGTTTGGAGGTAAGACTTTCCTCTTTAAGAGTAAACGTGCATTTCACCAAAAATCTAAATATTGAGCTTAATTTTTGTTGTCCCATGATCTAATCTTGTATTTAAAAACAAAATCTGAGTAGCATCAGATATGACACAATATTAAAGTTCAGTTAATAAAAAGAAATTGCATCATGATAGAAAACTTGTGGTCATTATGCCTTCAAAGCCTTTCTTCACTGAAATGAAAAATTTTTTTCTAGATTAGTTATCTTAAAATGTAGAATGGGATAAACTATCATTTAGGTATTTCCTAATGTTTAACTTGTTTCTTTGAAATGTGTTAACTTAAAATTTTTGGTTCTTTTAGTAAAACAAAACAAAAAAACAACCTTGTTTACCATGACAAAAGACTTGAAAATAGAGGCTAGCTTTTGAGAGTTACGTTTTGGTCATATAAAATTCTTATTTCAAGTCTTTTTACAGGAACAGTCTTCAGTGGCTATCATTTTAGTTCAGACTGGCAAATGTTTTTTGTTCCCAAGTTTGTTATTGAGTCTAAAGATGTTCTTTAAAGAGAATAGCTTAAAATATAAGCCAGCTCTGGTAAGCCTGAAATGAAAGTTATCTTTAATAACCAGGCTTTCAGATAGGGAACTTTGTTAAGCTCTTAGACTTTTTTTAAAAAGGGGCAGGGAGAGAGCTTATTTTTGATGAAGCAAATAGATACCTTAATGTTCATTCTCTAAATAGATGTAAAATATTGTCATCCAATTTGTCCATATAGCAAGTACAGGAATATCAAAAGTAAAAGCAATTCATTCTCAAGTTCTTTCTCTAAAATAATTAGGCATATATTTATAAGACTATTAATGATCTGTCACTAAAATAGCCTTTGGTTTTGGAGATTTGGATCTGATAATGTCCATGTATGTTTCTGCAGAAATTAATGTATATGCTTGTTGTTGGGTTCCATTTTGAATCATAATAATGAATCAAGCCAAAGTAAAGTTGAAAATTTTGTTTTTCATTAAATTCTGAAAGGTTGTTTAGTTCCTCAGTATTAATTTTGTACCCCATTTTTCAATTCAGTGTGAGATTAAACTTGCCCCCAAACGATCTCGTTTGGAGATGAGGGCTGGAGATGATGATGAGGGGGGAGAGGATTCTGACTCCGATCATGAAACATCAGCCAAGGCTCGCTACTTTGGGTACATTAAACAGGGTCTTTACTTGGTGACTGAAATGGAGCGATTTGCACCTCCACGGAAACGCCCACGAACCATTACCAAGAACTACCGTCTTGTCAGTTTGCGCTCTACAACTCCAGAGGAGCTTTATCAGAGAAAGGTGAGAATATCCTTTTTCTACCAAAGGATGAAGGAATCAAACTCCCCCGTCCTACCCAGGAAAAAAAGCAAACTTTTCAATAAAGGAAGAAATTTAAAGAAGGGGGTGTTAGATCATTGACAGTTTAGAATTATCAGTTTTATCTTAGTTTTGGGTGCTGGGGATTGAACCCATGGGCACTTTACCACTGAGCCGTTTTTATTTTGTATTTACAGACAGGGTCTCACGGAGTTGCTTAGTGCCTTCCTTAGTTGCTGAGGCTGGCCTTGAATTCTCAATCCTCCTGCCTTGCCCTCCCAAACCACTGGTATTATAGGCATGCACCACTGAGCTCGGTGCCTTTTCATTTTGAGACAGGTCCTCATTAAGTTGCTGAGACTAGCCTCAAATTTGTGATCCTACTGCCTCAGCCTCTGGAGTTGGTGGGATTACAAGTGTGCTTCTAGCTCTCCCCTTATCCCCATTTTAGTGGGATAGAAGATGATGGTACAGAGGATGGTTAACAAATAGTCACTAGTGAACCAGCCAACTACTTGGTTTTGGCCTACAAGCTAAAGATATTGAGGGAAACAAGGCAGACCACTTCCCAGCCAGGGATTTTGATGGGGAGCCCACATGACAGACCCTGCATACACACCTTGGAGTTATTTGTGCCATTTGGCAGTGCTGTGGCTGTAGCCCTGGAGCAGGAATCGGGCTGTAGTATTCTGGTCCTGGTTTTGCCATTGTTCGATTTTATAAGCAAGTGCTCTTTATCATCTTTGTTGAAAGAATACTAAATTTATCTTGTATAAATGTCAGTGAGCTTCCGGTGGCACAGTGCACAAAATGGCATGCCATGCTGTATTAGGTCAATACATTATTCTCATCCATTCTTTAATAATAGTGACCTGTGGATAGTTCTGTACTATTAACGTTCCCGCCATTTCTTTTTTTGTTAAAAGATTGAAAGCGAAGAGTATGAGGAAGCCTTGTCTCTGGCTCACACCTACGGCCTGGATACTGATCTCGTGTATCAGAGGCAGTGGAGGAAGTCAGCAGTCAACATTGCTTCAATTCAGAATTATTTGGTATGTTAAAATATTTTAGTAATGTGGTAAATTCATGTTCATGGAATATTCTTTTATAGGTTTTATTTTAGGGTACTTTATGTTGCTGACTTTTCTATAGGTGATGAAGTGTTTTTTAACCTGGAAAAATTCTCTCATCAGGATCTGTTGCCTCTGTAACTGAATTGTGATGGTAAAGATGTTTGAACAAAGACCTCATCTTTTCTTCACTGCATCAGCTACCTTTCTTCACTCACGTTAGTCAGGGTGTACTCGGGAACCACAGCAGAAGTTTCAATTAGAATTTTTGTAGTCAACAAGAGATTAACTGTAAAGGAGTAAAGAGAATTCCATGGAATACCCTTGGGCTGAAGGAACATGCCCATGGAGGGAATGCGCTTGGAAGAGAGGCCTCTTTCCCTAGGCTGGGATTTGGACAATGTTAGACAAGGATTGGTTGCAGCACACTGGATTGAAAAGTTCTCTGGGTTGTGTCGGGCTAGGGCTGGTCTCCAGTGACCCTGGTTGGCAGTTAGACCGCCAGCTTCGATATCCATCTCTATTTCCGGGGTGCCAATGAGCTAAGGTTGTTGCAGAAAATCCCTGATACTAGAAGCCTCCTGCTTAGGATGCTCCCCCAGCAGCTGCACACAGCTTAAAGTTGGTAGATAATGAGGAGGCCTTAACCTGGGACTGGCAAGGAAAAACTCCTACTCCTGTAAGGTAGACTCAGTCTGGGAATCTTTTTGTTCAGCTTCCTGGGAGATTCACTGGGAAAAAATTGGTTCATGGGAGTGCCACTGATACTCAGTGCACAGTTGTCATGGCAGGAGGAAAGGTAGAGAAGGAGGTATCTCTGTATCCCCCACCTCATCTCAGGCCTTGCTGACTACCAAGAACCAGAACATAAGTTCTTGAAACTAGAGTTTCTTCCTTTATTGTGGCCCTTTAGTACTCCTGTTGACAAAGCTTAATATACTGTGTCAAGCAGCAAATGAAAAATGCTATCACTGCACCTGCTTGGAGGGGAAGTTTGGAGTTGAGAGATAATAAATAGGTAACTGACATACCAAACTTACTAAATATTCCTTTTTTTACTTATATCCCACAACTGTATCTTTCCTTCTATAGGTTGCTCACATTAAAATTGTTATGTAGCCACAGTTAGCCTTAGCGTGGGTTGCTATAACACAAGTATCATAGACATGGGTGGTTTAAAACAAAATTCATTTATCACAGTTCTGGAGGTTGAAAGTTCACGGGAAAGTGATAGTTTAGTTCTTGGTGAGGCCCTTTTCTGATCTGTTGATGAATTCCTTCTTGCTATGTCCCTACATGGCCGAGAGCACGTGAGAGAGGAAGCAAGCTCATGCCTAGTCTCTTATGTGGGCACCAATTATATTATGAGGACCCTACTCTTATTGACCTAGTTACCCCTGAAAGACCTTTGTAAATAATCACAGGGGGATTACTGATCCATATAGTCATATGTTCAATATCTGAATTTTGAGTAATACATTCAACTCATAGCAAGCCTGTATGTTTTGCTATGAGTTGAATGTATTACTCAAAATTCAGGAAGTAGTTGAAATCCTGACATTCTTATCTGACATTTAGAAAGGAAAACCTCTTTGCCCTTAGGAAGACCCTAGGAAATGTTGGGCAAATTTAATGGTGATTGTTTTCCTTAGAAGTTTATGCACTTTGAGTTATTAAAAATAAAAACATGATCTGAAAATGTTGGGAGATGTTGATGCTTCAACCAAACAGGATCGTTAACTGTTAATACAAGTAATATCTCAGACAAGGGAGCATGAGAGCTGATGGAAAAATGAAGACAAAGTTGCTTACCATTTGCTTTAGCAAATTAGGACACCAAGCCTACCTTATCTTTTTTATGCCTTAGTCCAAGTGGACTCATGAATGCATGTACACCTACTTGCTTTTTTTTTGAAACATAAAGAACAGTTTTGGTCACTATAAAGGAGCTAAGATGATTATAAGAGAAAACAGAAGTAAATTTTTAATTGGGGACGTATTTAATTTTATTAAATAGACAGTTAAGAGTAGAAATAATATACTGGTGACCATGGGGAGGTGCAGCAGGGGCCCAAGTGTGGCTGTGGCTGTTCAGCTGATTGTCTTCCCAGAGACGAACCTTTTACTTAAGTATACATGAGATCGAACTGTAGAAGCCTGGAGAAGGTAGTGATCATGGTACGTTCAGCAGGAGTAGAAGAAAGGCCTTTGTATAGTGAAGATATTTTGTACAGGAATTTGGGAGTCTCAAAAAGAGAAAGGCATTTGTAAGAGGACAAATGGTAATGGTATGAGCAACTTGCAACAAGCATGAGGACAGTGACCCAATCTAATTCACTGTCGTGTCCTCATGTCCCATTCAGTGCCTGCATATACTAGGTGCCCAGTAACCATTTCATGGATAAATGAATTCACTACGTTTGTTGGAGATGCTATTTGAGGTAGTGAACATGAAGAAATACAGGTGGAAAGATGTGTTGATTTGGGAGGATGTTGAAACCTTGTGGTGACTCAGGCTTTTCTCTTTAGGTAGTGAAAAACTGGATTTTTGACTGTGGGGATTGCAGAGGCAGATGGTGTAAAAGAGGACTGGAGTAGGAGGGGAATGGTGTAGGAAACCCTGCTAGGAGCAGAGAACTCCTATAGTGTCCCAGATGTTGTATTTTGATGGCTTAGACTGATGTGTAGGCTGCAGATATGAAAATGGAGCTTTTTGTCTTTGAGGCTCATTAGACACAAAAGCAGTTGGAATCGCATGCTCTTTATCCAGTTGGAATCAATATTAGAGAATGAACAGTTATGAGTTTCTTGAGCAGCTAGCTACCTATGGTCCAGTTGTTAAATAACTATCACTTCACATAGAGCTTTATAGTTCTAGAAGGCAGTTGTCAGGTGCTATAAGATGCCATGCATTCTTTATCCTTGTTTTGTGTTTTCTATCTAGAGTAAAATAAAGAAGCGATCCTGGGTTCTCCATGAGTGTTTGGAGCGAGTGCCTGATAATGTGGATGCTGCAAAAGAACTGCTTCAGTATGGATTGAAAGGCACAGATCTGGAGGCTCTGCTAGCAATAGGGAAAGGAGCAGATGATGGCAGGTTGGTTACAGTAAAATCTGAATTCAAAACAAAGGTGACTTGGTGAAAACTTCTAAGCTGAGACACTGGGCCAAGTAAACTTGAAATTCTTCTATATCCAGGCAGTTGTCTTTGATCAGTGCTTTCTTATGTTAGGTCATGGCTTTTGTTCCTATGTTAAGTGTTAGCATGTAATGGCTTGATTTGAGGAAATAGCCGTTCTAGAAACATTTATTGAATGCTGGCCCTTGCTAGGCTGCGGCTTTTGGCACAAACCTAAGTTGGCTTCCTTGTCAGTTGAACAATCTTTGGAGTCTTGACTTCTCTTTCCTTACCTGTAGGATCATACCTCCTTTACAGAATTACTTTCAGTAATTAAATTATATATCTTGTGAAAGCACCTCTTGAACTTTGAAGCATCGTTCAAATGTCAGTAATAATAGTAATAAAGTTACTTGACAGGGGTCATTGCTCATCAGACATTTGGGACTTCTTTGGAGATATAAATGATGATATATCTGAAGAGGGAATAATTTAAATGATACCATTTGCTAATCATTTTAAGATCATAAATGGAAGTGAGTCAAATTATAAACTCTAGGCAGCATTTTCTACATGGGCTGTTTTTCATTAGGTGAATATAATACTACATGTTTTCCTAAACAGTTTTCATTTTGTTGAACTTAGCATTTCTGTGCATATTATTATTCTATTTTATGGATACAATGAGTGGATCACCTGCATTACAATGGCAAAAATTTAAAAAAAATTGTTTTTCTGTGGAAGTTAATAATTCAGCTAAAATAGGAAAAAATAGCTTTTAAGTTAAACAAAAAAACTTGAATCCTTTTTCAGTAATTTTTTATCTTGCAGATTTACATTACCTGGTGAAGTAGACATTGACAGTATCTCCTATGAGGATCTTTCACCACTGGATGAACAGCCTGCCAAGAATAAAAAGGAAAAAGAGCTCAAGAAGAGACAAGAACTACTTAAATTAGTGAACTTCTCAAAGTAATGATTCATTACTATTCATTCGGTAACCTCTTTAAAATAACTAATGATTTCAGTATATATTTTTTACTTGTGATAATTATTTCAACAATTTAAATGTGTCTAATATTGTTTTACCCTTGTGCTTTATTTAGTACACTGTTCCAAGAGCTTTGGGTTCAGTGGAATATTCATTTTTGTTCTATTTTAACTCCGAGAGAAATGTACTTCTATGTAAATATAAATGGCCTAATATAGTTATTCAATACAGGTTGACACTGGAACAAAAAGAACTTTGCCGTTGTAGACTGAAATTATTAACTTACTTGGATCGACTTGCAACATATGAGGTAAGGAATAATTTGTCCAATTATGTGAATTTGATCTGCCACTGATATTCTTGTCTTAAAACTGTTTATATGGGAAAAATTAATTTCTTACAGAAGCAAGTTCTCTCATAACTTGTTTTGATAAAAATTCAAGATCATGAAAGGCCAGAAGTTATTTTGTTAGGTTAGGGAATACGAAAGGTATAGCCATTTCAATGCATCTAAGTCTTGTAGATTTACAGTTCTTTTTCTTATATTTTATATTTTTATTTTATGTTAATGACACTTACGTGTTCTCAGTACCAATTCTCAGTTTTTACTGAGTTTAAATAATCTTAAGATGAGTATTATGATTTGTTGGGTCGAATTTAGTTGGTTGATCCTAATTATTAAAAATAGTATGTTTCGTATTCAAGTCTTCAGAGATGTAAGTCCAGATGGCCCCATGTTGGGGATTTCAGTAATACTCTGAACTATTAGAACAATTCAGAAACTCTTAAAGGTAAAAGTGGAAATTGGCCACATTTCAGTAAACAGATAGTTTAGATTGCTTTATTAAATGAACTTCATAGCTGAAGTTATTAAGGTTTTAAACTATATCCAACTATCGAAGTTTGGCTTCACATGGAAGTCTGACTTGCCTCCCTACTGTGTAGGCATATCAGTCATGACACTGGCACAATAGTAGGTGCTCAGTGTCATGTCTGCTAATATGGTGCCCATCCCAAGAATAACCGAAGCCTTTTTGTACTTGTGACTGTGTATAAATGGACCCAGAAGCACTTGATTCCCCCACCTTGCTAATGTAGTTAAAATGCTTTTAAACAGGACACTTAAGAGGACTAATTTTGTGGATATTACAAAACATTGGTAATGAGTATACCACTTAATGCAAACAAGTTATGAAGAATTCCTGAAAAATTTATATTTAAGTACAATTAGTTTTACTGTCAGATGGTCATACTACCCTAAAACATTGTTTTACAACATTTGAGTTCTGGAATATTTTGAGGTAATGTATTATAAGCACATTCCATACTATGGAAATCCAAGCATGTACTTTATTCATGAAACTAAGGCTAAGTATATAAACATCTTCAAAAAATATGTAAAATGTTTCACTGCATACTGTAGTGCATGCATACTTGTAATACAAGTGACTCAGTAGGCTGAGGCAGGGGGGATCATAAGTTCCAAAGCCAGACTTAGCAACTTGGAAAGATCCTGTTAGGAAAAAAAAAAAAAGGCCAGGGGTGTGACTCAGTGGGTAAGTCCCTAGGTTCAATACCGGGTTATCCCCTTGCTCCCCGCAAAAAAGTTCAGAGCTTGACTATCCAGTTAATTTTCTTTCATCATCATCATCACCATTTGTGGTGCTTGGGATTGAACCCTAAGCTTCACACCTGCTAGGCAAGTGCTCTACCGTTCAGCTACACTCCCAAGCCTCATTTGTTACTCTTCGGTTTTTGAATGGCTATTTCCCATGTGACAGTCCATTTAAAGTATTTAAGTCCGTTTTTTTTTTTTTTTTGGAAAACCTAAGCTTTTGAAATGTAGATGACTTGGAATGAATTAAAATCTTCAGGTATAATGATTAACCTGTTAGTATAAGAGATAGGCATTGCATTTTCATCATAGGACATGCTTTTTAAAAATGATAAATGGATAAAAAAATTCATTTAAATTTTACCTGTGTGCTTACTGTATGCCAGATATTGTGCTGTTTCTGGAGGTGGAGAGATGAATAAAGAACAGTTTGCTTATAGGCATTAAGTGATGATAAAGTTATGAAGAATTGATGAGGAAGCACAGTAGGGAGACCCAGTGGGCAAGGAGAAGACCTCAAGAAATACCAGCACGTTTATTGAGGACTGTCAGCTGTTGTCTCATGTACTTATTCAAGATTGTTTATCAACAGTTTTTTGAGGCAGTTTCTACTATCCTCTGAATTTTATAGAAGCTTAGAGAAGGTTATCAGTTTGCCCAAATAACTAGGAAGCAAGAACTTTTCTGTTGAGCAGGCTATGCTAATAATCAGTGTTAGATAAAGGCCTGTTGGCATGGAAGAAGATGACATGCTCTTGAGAACATTTGATAGTCAGCGTAGGATGTGGAGATTGGGGTGGCACAGAACAAAGGTGGGAAATATGGTTAGAATTGTTTACTTATCCTATTTAAGGAATCAAATTGAATTTTTCTTAGAGGTTCAGTGGGGAAGTGGAGACTGGATGTGGGCAGCTCTTTCAAGAAGTGTTATTGAGAAAAGGGCTGGGCCAGAGAAAATGGTGAAGGTGGTGGTGTTGGCTAGGTATGTGTAAGGGTCGTTTTTTTTAAAAAATTTTTTGAGAGAATTTTAAAATTATTTTTTAGTTTTCGGCAGACACAACATCTTTGTATGTGGTGCTGAGGATCGAACCCGGGCCGCACGCATGCCAGGCGAGCGCACTACCACTTGAGCCACATCCCCAGCCCCAATAAGGGTCGTTTTTGTAGTAGAAGGTAGTAGTAGTATTGGTTGCATGCTAATGGAATGCACAGTGGAAGAGTGAAAGGGAATTTATTGAGTGGAAGAAAAAGGAATACTTAGGTAATAGTGGAAGAGGAGAATGGGATTCTGAGCATCAGTGGAATTTGGAGACTGTTTTAGATATGAAAATAAATTTTTCTGCTGTAACGGAAGGAAGGAAAATTCTATTGGTATAGATGCAGGCAGATTTGCAGCTTTGGTGGGTTGGAAAATTGGGGACCTCCCATCTAATAGTCAATTAAGAAAAGCAAGGTTGTTAGCTGAGAGTAGGGGGCTGGGGAATAGAATGTCAGTCTAGAGGATCAGAAAATGTGAAAAAGTTCCTAACAGTAGGAAACTTCTTAGGGAAATGTAACAACATTGAAGAACACTGAGTATCTATTTGAGTTTAGTTGTCTTGAGTTTTATTAGTTTTCTTTTCAGCTTTTTATTACAAACTATTTCAAACATATGTCAGAACAGTACTATGAACTATGATGTATTCATTCTCAGTTTCAGCTAGTTTGCCAATCTTGTCTTTTATTTTCCACCTTTACACTCCTGCCTTTTCTTTCACTTTAAAGCAAATCACAGGAATTCTATCATTTTATCTATACTTGAGTACAAATATCTAAATCATTAGGTCTTAAAAAAATAACCACAAGGCTGCTGTTACTTCTGACAAAATTAGTAGCAATTCTCATATGATAGCAACATTGAATATGAAGTAGATAGGTACTTCATAAATGATTTTAAAAAATTAAGATGTTTTGTAAACAGTTGATTCACTTCTGTGCTGGATTTCAAGCTACATGGAGGGAAGGGAAAGTACATTGTTCAGTGAGTTACCAGTGCCTTTCACAGTACCACTAGCATATAGTAGACACTCTGAGCCTATTCATTCTGCATTTACAATTTACAATCTGCATTTAACATAGGTCACTCTTAAGAATAATTAAATCAATCTAAAGTTCTTACGTAGATGTGATGGGTGCTTATAATGTACAGCACTGTATAACTGTTGCTTATTCTTACCAGGTAGTTGGTTTTGGTTGTCCTACTGTAATTAAATTTTCACTATTTCACTTACTTCTGGATTTGAAAAAATTACTGCATTTACAAATATGGCCCTTTTCAAAACAAAGATGAGGATACAGATATAGCACTTTATTTAACAGTTGGCAGTTAAATTAATTAGTTCAGAAGCCTTATTTAGGCAGGCAGAGTTGTAAAGGTTTTTAATATTTTCTTGTCACTGTATTTAAAGGCCTATTCATAAAATCATTGTTTCCCTTCAGGAAATCCTGGGAGTGCCTCATGCATCTGGACAGAGATATGATGCTGAGTTCTTTAAGAAGTTTAGAAGCCAGAATATTGTTCTCTCAGCAAGAACTTATGCTCGGGTAATTTTTTTTTTTGGTAAATAATTGTGGCTATTACCACTGTAAATATTGAAGTTGTGCAGTTAATGTTGATGTGTGCATATACCATTACATTTTCTGTTCTGTTGTAATATGAATGTAGAAAACATAGCTACATTTAAAAAAATTTTCTTCAGAGATTTAAAAATCATTTTTGTACCATTAAATTGAGAAACATGATACAAGTTAGGAAAAATTCAGCAATATTTCAAAGAACTTTTTCAGAATTGCATAAAAAGTTAAATTTTTGAATGTCATAGAAAATCACTGCTTTATTTCCAAGATTCATGTTAGAAACTCACATCTTTCCTTTTATACAGGAAAGCAATGTCCAAGCATTAGAAATTCTATTTACTTATCATGGCTCTGACCTTCTTCCTCATCGCCTTGCAATTCTCTCCAACTTTCCAGAAACAACTTCTCCACATGAATACTCTGTTTTGCTCCCTGAAGCTTGGTATGTGACTCTATAAACCGAATTTTACCTTCTCTCTAAATAATAAAAATTTTCTGTTTCATGCTGAAGACCTTGAATTAAAAAAAAAAGTTATCTATTTAAACCTTTTTTCTGGTGATAAAAGTAAGTTCAACTTATTTTTCAATCTTGAAAATATAACAGGACCACTTGAACTCAATACAAAATTTTGAAAGTCATGGTTTAGTGCCATGTTCGCAATATGTACTGTTTAAATTAAAAACAATTTTAGGATAAAAATATAAATTTGAAATAGTTGTCTATTTTAGAAACTGAACCTGTAGTTCTAACAGTATTAGGGACCCAGGACTATCTGTATCCTGCTTTGCTCAACAACCTTGTCTCCGTTTGAAATTCCCAGAGACAAGGACAAAAATGAAATACCATGTTACTACCAGACTAATGTTCCATATTACAATTCAAGTCAGTTTATTTGATAATCGGATTTCGGCATGTGACAGACTGTAAGCCTATGTAGATATTACATTCTAGTATTATCACCTCATGTTCTTCTGGAGGCCAGCATCTTGAGATTGAAGTGAGTAGTGTACAGTTTAGTGATGTTAGCTCCCGGTCAAATGGCACAAGGGAGAAGAGAGGTGTTCAGAGCATACCTTGCTAGGTCAGTTCTGAATAGAGGTAGAAGGCAAATGGAGAGTAACAGGACATATCCATTTGTGAGGTCTTTAACGTGTAGTCAGCTGGCTCACTAGTAAATGCATGATTTATCTTTTCTGATTTTGAATTTATTTATCATTAAAATGAGTCAACAGTTCTTGTCTGGCTTACTCTTACAGCATTCTTTTTAGTAAAAGATGAATTGATACATACGAAATTTGCTTGTAAACTATAACACTCTGAAGGATTTTGATAGTTCTGATTGAAATCATTGTTATTAAGTCTAGCTACTGGAAACTTACAATATTAAGGGACGTTGTATAAGTTGGGGATCATCTGGCTTCCCTTGCTGACTTCACTAAATAATATTTTTAGGCTTGGGTGTTGATCGGCATATGCAGAGTCATTTGGCACATCTTACTTATACCTGGTCTCCAGATAATTTTGTTTTTCCTGAGGTTTATAGAGGCTTGGAACCATGTTAAAATCAACATAGGTATATCCTAGATTCTAATCTGTGCTTAAAAGTTGTAGGTCACTAGGCTGTAAGAATGTTTAAAATTACTTATTTGCATTTTTCTTACTAAAGGCAAATCTTCAGGTAAAAGTGAAGAAAAACATTGAGATACTTTGATAATTTTCAACTTTTAAATCTGTATAGTGAATCATAAGTGTATTTTCTAAATGTGTTTATAAATTAGAATGTAATTCTGTTCTCTACCTCTGCAAAATAAATAAATTTGGAGATGACTTATTTTTGCTGTAAATCTTAGGAAAAAGGGCTACTATTCCTTAATGTTTTAAAAGGTAATTTCTTTTTAGATGTAATGCACTTATTGTTACTGTTTTGTAGTGACTGCTTAAACTTATGATTTTAACCTGAAAGTTGGCTTGCAGAATAATTGCACAATGTCCAGTGCTGTATTATCTTTGAATGCCCTAGGGGTCCTTTATGTAAACTCAAGGACTAATTTAAATTACAATAAAGACTTGAGTTATATTTCAGCAGAGGGTAACTGGAAGATTAAGGTCCCCCCCTCTCCCCAACCCATACTGGGGATTGAAACCAGCGGTACTTTACCATTGAGATACATCCCCAGCCTTTTTTCTCCCCACATTTTTAATGGGTATATTATAGTTGTCCATAATGATGGGATTTGTTGTTACATATTTGTATATGCGCACAATATAATAGTATGTGGCCAGTATCACTCCCTGGTCTTCCCCCGTTCCTCCCTGCTTCCCATGCCCTGGTATTAAAGCTATTTTGCATCATTGTTTTGGGATACGAGATTTAAAAAAAAGTTTGAAGAGACTGATTGTATTAAGTTCTTGAGTTATTTGTTTTTAACTACTGAGAAACATACAGATTGTTTTGGTTAATCTTTGTTTCTCTAGAGAGTCCTTCAGTGTTTTTTTTTTTAACTAAGTGGCAAAGAACAATAGGTTTAATGGTAATATGTCTACTCTATTACAATTTAACTTACTAAATGCAAAACCATGCTTAGACTTCAGGCATAACTGCTTCTGTGTGATTTCTTATAAATTATTCTTTTCCCTATATTCTTCTAATTCTTTATAATACAAAAATTTTACATGCTTTGTTTTCATTTTCTGTCCTCCCTTTGGCTCCCCTTATAATGAACATCAACCTAATTCTAAAGACAGACCATCCTTCCTAATTTCTGGATACCCAGGGGCATGGGATGGTTCTTGGGTAGCAAGTACTTCATAGTGTTTACTGATGGGACAGGTAGGTCCTTGTGCCATTTAAGAAAGAGGCTAAAGGGTGTGCTGAGGATAATATGCCTGCTAACATGGGAGAAGTCTTATCATAAGAGGTACTTATCAAGGTTCTGCTAACCTGAAGGTGCAATTTCTGTTTAACCCACTGCCAAGTTCTTTTCTCCATTTAGAATCTTGCCCTAAGGGACATATAGATCAATAATATGTTTAGAGATTTTTTTTTTTGAGGATTCTTCTTTGGATACTTGTTATTCATTTTCTGAGTCATTTACAACTGTGAGGTCTGATGAACATAATGTTTGACACGTTGGCACACAAATGCTTTTCTACACATAACCACTCGCCATTTGCTGAGTACCTCACATGGGCCTAGCACTGTGGGAGGGATTTCAAAATGAGTAAAACACTGTTTCTAATCAGCATGAGTTATCAGGGATACTTTATAAATCAGTAGAAATTTCTTATCCACTGCCTTGAAAGGCTGTTGAATTTTCTGTGTACACGCCCTGATTGTCTTGTGGAAGTCTGCGTTACTCAGTGGTACCACTTAGGCTTCATCCCACTTTTTTCCCTTCATTCCCTCCATTTACACTTTGCAATTATAATGTGGAATTGATTTGAAGTAAGTCATTACACTTTTAAGTGTATACCTGCCCAAATTCACAGTGGTTATCAGGAAGGTGTACACAGCCCCAGCTCTCTCCACTCCCACCACTCTGGTCTCTTGCTGCTTCCTAAACATGCCACATTTGCTCCTGCCAAGGGGTTTTTGATTTGGTATGCCCTTCTCCCATATCCTCATGTCACTGGATCTCTTACTTCATTGACATTCACTTCTCAAGGCCACCTCTTCAAAAAGGCCTTCACTGACCATTTTCTCTCAGCCTTCACTTCACCATCACATTTTCCCCATATTTTATTTCTCTTCATAGCATTTACACCTAACATGTTGTAGGGTTCTTTTCTACTTTATATGATTTTCCTTGGCTTTCTTTCGCTTAAAATTTTACCCTCACTTTAAATCCTTCTCTTTGATATCTTTGTTTTCTAACGTTTATTACTAATTTGGTTTGTGTTTTGCTTATTGTCTGTTTTCCTTTCTATAATGTCTCCTTCAGTAGGATAAGCATTTTTTTGTTTCCTTCCCTAGTACTCTCAGAACAGCACCTGAAACTTTGCAGTTGTACAATAAATAGTTGTGAATGAATGAATGTAAAATCCATGAACATCTTTAGTCTCAGTGCCTGGTATGAATAACCCAGTAGGTTTTGAATGAATGAGTCACTTAAGACAAATTCAGTATACACAATGGTATACAATTCAAATTTTAGAGTTCAAGCTATATAAAAAATTTGGAAACCAGTAGTGGGTTATGTCAGCAATTGACCTGTTGTTCTGTTTGGAGATTCCATTGGCAAAACATGTACTTTGACATCTAACCAAAGTTTGATCAATTTTGATCTAAACTGTGTGGATATGATGGCTGGGAGATTTCTATGGTATGTGTTATTCTGTGTATTATAATGTCACTTTTTGTTTCTTGTGTATTTGACATTGAAATGTGACCAAGTTTTGTAAAACCTTGAATAACATTTTTCATTAGTGAAAAGGTACCAATTCTTAATCACTGTTATAAAATGTTTACACTTTATATTCTAGTTTGCCCTTTTAAAGTAAAAAAGGTGATATTTCTTTGTTAGTGCCCCCAATCATGGTAATGGAGATTATAAAAAGTGGAAAATCATATTTTTTTTGTGCTGACTGCACATTTCAGGTTAGGTTTTTGGTAGGCCCAAATCTTCATCATGTCAGATTAGGAGTCTTGTTAAGGAAGTTGGGGGCTTAAAGTGCAAGAAATAAAATCAATAAATGTGATTGAGTCAAACTAAAAAGCTTCTCAGCAAAGGAGATAATTATTGAGGTGAAGAGAGAGCCTAAAGTATGGGAGCAAATTTTTATCACAAGTGCATCAGATAGAATGTTAATCTCCAGGATATATAAAGAACTCAATAAACTTAGTACAAAAAATAATAAATGGGCTAAGGAACTGAACAGACACTTCTCAGAAGATACACAAACAACCAACAAATACGTGGACAAAGTGTTTAACATCTTCAGTGATTGGAGAAATGCAAATCAAAATTACACTAAGACTTCATCTCACACCAGAGTGGCAGTTAACAAGAACACAAGCAATAATAAGTATTGGAGAGGATGTGGGGAAAAAGGTACATTGCTGGTGGGAATTGCAGATGGGTGCAACCACTTTGGAAAGTAGTGTGGAGATTTCTTAGAAAACTTGGAATGGAACCACCATTTGATTCAGCTATCCCACTCCTTGGTCTATTCCTAAAGAACTTAAAATTGGCATACTCTAGTGACATAGCCACATCAATGTTTATAGCTTTTTAGTTTATAGTTTTTTTTTCATTTTAGCCTCCTTTCTGAGTGAAATCTTTCCAGTATGATGAATACAGTGTTTTTTTAAAAATTGTATTTATTTGTGGAAATAATGTAGCATAGTGGTAAGGGCACCTACTACCTGCCTAGAGTCATGATTTTGGGTTAGTTTCTCAACTGTACCACTGTCTTTTCATTGTAACATGGGTATGATTATAGCTTACTCCACAGTGTTATAAGAATGATTAAAGAATTAATACCAAGCACTGTTTGCAGTGGTTTATATCAAGTAAATGGTATTGAATTGTTAGCAGTTATTATAATACAGAATTTTGTATTAAAGTTTGGTCTCATATACTTACATAGTTTGTACATTTATTGTTTTAGACTTTTTATTGGAATGATTTTACATTTACAAAAGTTACTCTTTCATTCTATCTTTCCTCTCCCCATATCCCCTCCCTTCCCCTCCTGTCACTTCCCTCTACTTAATCTAAGGTAACTCTATTCTTCCCTAGTGCCCCTGCCTTATTGTGAATTAGCATCCACTTACTAGAGGAAATATTTGGCCTTTGGTTTCGTTGGATTGGCTTATTCTCCAACTCCAACCATTTACTGTATGTATACACGTGACTGTATGACCAATATGATTCTGCAACAATGTACACTCAGAAAAATAAGAAATTATATCCCATCTATATATATCAGAGTACATAAATGCATTTTACTGTCATGTATAACTAATTAAAACAAAACAATATATAAAACACATTGTTGTGGGGAAAAAAGGTACACTCTTCACCTAGGTTCCCATTCCTTTAGTCATAACACATTGGTCAAATATAGACTATCACATGTAGTCAGTTCTGCTATAATGTGGTGCATGCATTTCTAAATATTGCACTGTGCGGAATCATTCAGTAAAAACTACATGGAATATTAGGGAAATGGGGCTAGTGGCACTTTGTGCACTAGGACAAAGTTAAGAACCTAACAAAAATGTTAACATAGTTTTTACACATGTAATAGTTAAGAAATGTGCAAATATGAACCTTTACCTTGAAAAACATGTGAAGGGCGTCTTATTGTGGAAGTGGGTGTCAGAAGAGTTGCGCTTTGTGAGTTGGAAAGTGGAGCCAGGAGGGCGACAGAAATCTGATGGAAAGTTGTAACACAAGATGTGGATGGGATCACTTCACTGAGCTAGCTGGTGGACGTGGGGGAGTGTGCATGGACGGGAGTCTGATCTGGCTTGCTTTAGCTGGGTCCAGTGTTCATGGGATGCTTCCTGGGGATGCAGTTGTGCATGTGTAAATGTGAAATCTGTTATATTTAAGTTACCTAACGTATCAGTTTGTGGGAGAAAATTTCCATTTTAAAAACAGAAGTGACTGAACTCACCAAAGGCTTATTGGAATTCACCAGTATTTTTTTAGACTAACGTCTTTTTCTGTTTGAAAATGCACTCCAAGATACTACAACATTGTATATAGACTTTATTTTTTAAAAATTTTTTAACATTTATTTTTTAGTTGTAGTTGGACACGGCACCCTTATTTCACTTGGTTTATTTTTTTAATGTGGTGCTGAGATTGAACCCAGGGTCTCACACGTGCGAGGCAGGTGCTTTACCGCTGAGCCACAACCTCGGCCCCTAGACTTCATTTATTTTTAATGTGTGGAAATAAACGGTTGATCTATGTATGTTGATAGTACAATTCTTTGGTTCTTAGATATTTACTAGATAAGAATTATTACTCTGATATATTCCTGGATTATCTCCAGAACCAATAGGAAAAGACTGAACTGTATTTTGTGTACTTGGGGTTATTGCAGAATTTATTTTATAGTGCAAGTGACAAACGTAAATGGAAATAGAATAGAGTTAAGAATAACTACATTCTTAACATCATCCCCAAAAACTTACTCTCAGAACTTTGCAATGTATTTGCTTATAAATAAATTTGTTAGATTATTTGGTGATTGAAAGATTATGAAAAATATGCTGTAACATGTAGATGGACTATAACTCAGTGAATTGTAAGTGTATTTTAGAAGTTTCCATTTTCCTTTATGAGTTATCTGTTGAGTCGGCACTAATTATTCTCTGTCCTTTAGTTCCATGGTAATTTATAAGATCATCAAAGCTAAAAATAGTGACAGTGTGAAAATTCTGTTAACACTGGCTTAGGTCACATAGGATGCCATCCTAAGCTCATGTCAGAGTATACTAGTCCCCATATTCAGAAGCTGCTCTTTTCCTGGAACATAAAAACCACTTTTTCAGAACAACCTTGCAAAAACAGTATGGTACATTGCATGATAAGCCAGTTGGTAGAAGCTTTCTTCCCTTTCACCTGCAGAACTAGGCCCTCTCTGTGCTGTGCTGACTTGAACTGCAATTGTCTGTGGCATTTTCTTTCTTGTTAATAATAAATCATTCTTGCTTTGCCTTGGGCCTTTGCCCCTTTTGTGCATTCTGTCCCATTTAATGCAACAGAAAATTCAGGGCCCCTGGGAAGTATCATTGGGTGTGAAGTTTTGCATAATTTTTCCTTACTGATAGTTACTGTCACTCACCCAAAACTAAAACTTCTGGAGACCAATATGGAGAATATTTTGTCTATACAGGTTGTCATATTTTGTGGCAGTTTTTTTTGGTAATGAGATGTGTATCTCCTAATAAAGTGCTGTGGCTATAGTGCATGACTGTAATAATGGTTGATAATTTGTTTTTTAAACATGCTTTTTAGTTGGACATTTATTTTTATGTGGTGCTGAGGATTGAACCCAGGGCCTTGCACTAGATAGATGAGCGCTCTACTGCTGAGCCACAATCCCAGTCCCAGTTGGTTAATTTTTGAATGAGTAATTGGTGATCACGTGAGGAGATTTGGAAAAATAAAAGGGATTAATGTGGTAAAATGAAAGAGATACAGTCTAAAGCATTCTCTTTGAAAATAAATCTGGAAGGAAACTTTTACTTAGACTTCAAGAAAGGTAATCTAGCTGTGTTCAACTATCATTTTTTATATATATTTATTTTTAATTGGACTCAATACCTTTATTTTACTTTATGTGGTGCTGAGGATCGAACCCAGGGCCTCACATGTACCAGGAGAGGGCTCTACTCTCAACCCCAGCCCTGCAACTATGTATTTCTTTTGTGCATTCATAAATCATTTTCGTTTTTTAATTAAAAAGCACAGGGCTGATACTGGGGTTGTGGCTCAGAGGTAGAGTGCTCGCCTTACACGTGTGAGACCCTAGGTTCGATCCCCAGCACCACATAAATAAAATAAAGGTATTGTGTCCAACTACAACTAAAAACTAAACACTTAAAAAAAAAAAAAAAAAAAAAAAAAGCATAGGGACTATTAGTACCATTCAATCCTGATACATATTTTCTTTTACAATTGAGGTAAAATACAAAGATAAGGTTTACTATCTTTGGGTGAACAGTTCAGTAGTGGTATGTTCATTAACAATTGTGTGAAAACAATTTCAAGAACTTTTATATTGCAAATCTAGAACTTTATATGCATTAAACAACTCTTCATTCACCCCTCCCATTCCGCCCCCCTCCCCCTGTCAACCTCCATTGTTTTTTTCTCCCTGAATTTGACTGCTCTTGGCATTTAAAAGTAGAAATACTTTACTTTTTTTTTTTTGGTGTGGATTGGTTTATTTCACTTTACATTATTTCTTGAAAATATTATGTTTTGTTTAGTGAAGCAAATATTAGGACTAAGATTTAGAGTAGCTTTCTACCTTGCGCTGTTTCTGTTCATGCTGTAAAGCTGTTTTTAACAAGGATGAAGATGAATTCCAATTTGAGATGGAAGGTTACATATCTGTTATTGCCCAACTCATTATGAGAACCTCTTCATCTTTTGGTGATAGGTGGAACCTCCAAAATGAAGGGAACTTCTGAGCCTTCTCACTTTGTTTTATGACTCTTGGGTTTGAATAGCCAGATATGGATTATTTTTCTATTCTTACAAAAACATAAAAATGTGCCATAAAATCAAAACATCAATATAAATTTTATTAAAAATTTCAGTAGAACCAGTTTTATTAGGTAAAATTGATTTACCTTGTAACTTAAATCATTAATAAACAATTTAACTTTAAAAAGATCCCAGTTCTTCACAGTTGAATGATAGGTCAAATTCAACTTTTTACTATAGTTTAGTTTCAAATGGATGATTTTTGATAATTTACATCAGATTGTAGTTTTTCAGAAACTAAGCAATTTGAATTCTTAACAAAGTCAGCATTGACTTTAAGCAGCTTTCAATTCAAAAGATAAATTAACATTGCTATTTTTCCTTGAAAGCAACAGACAGTCTCACAATCAACTATTGCCTTAGTTTCATAGTTTATTGGATATTCTGGAAGATCTTTCTTGCAAAAAGATCATATTAATACTCATTGAAAAGCACCTGTTGATTTTTTAAAAATTTTAATCTTGTTTTGAGTGAAATTTATAGCTAATTGTATTTGAGAATGATTTAAAAACAGAAGTATTCTAAATTCCTTTGTATTTAATTTTCATTGAAAGAACAGTTTAAAGATGTATGAGTCATAATTTCATTGGATTGAATAGGAAATGCAAGTTGGAATCAGATGTGGACTTTCTGTAGATAAATTAAAATCCAGTAGGGAAGATCAGATAACGGGGTATATGTACCTACAATAAAGTACAACATGTTTATATAAGTAATGTACGTCGGTGTAGAGGTGGGAAAGATAAGCTTTTGTTGTGAAGGAGGTCCATTAGGAAAACCCCTTTGGAAGAGATAAGGTTTGCATCCAGACCTTAGAGTTGAGTGTGTTTTTGATTCGGGGAATTCTGAGTGATAGAGTTGTCTGAATAAATATTTAACCTGAAGTTGTTCATGCATTCAACAATATCATATTGTTGGTTGACAAGGGTACAGATGATATTTCCAATTAATTCACTGGTTGAAATTGAGTTAGTACAGAGGATTTTCAAAAATTAAATACAAATCTCTTTATTCATAGTTTTATGTAGCCTAGTCCTGTTCATAAATACTTTTTCCTTGAAAATTTTAAAAGCAATTTTTGAGTGTTCTATTCTCACCCTAATTTTGTTTTTGAAATGAGGTATCACCTCAATTGTAGGCTGAATAATGAAATAATTATAGAAGGATTAGACTACTGTATTCACTTTTTACTTTTTGGTTCTCAGTCTCAAGGGAAACATAGAAGAATTTTTCTTCTAAAATTTAAGTCAATTTGTTACCTAATAAAAATTTAATTCCCATTTGTATAGTTCCTGAGTTGCTGTGACCAAAGAATAATGTGGCTTTGTATTTTGTTTCGGAGGTGACCATCGATAGAGAGGAGTACACAGACCACTTTTTACAAAATGGCATGTATCAGTTTTGGAATCTAAAAAAGGGAAAGGCCTGCTTTATATAGTCAACCTTCAGAACCAGGGACTGGGGCTTGGTGGTATGGGTAGTTGGTTTTCACAACTCCTGGCATGGTGGCACTTTAGATTTTGGCTAAATTAATTCTGTCTTATCAATTTAAAGGAAAAATGGACTTAGTTTCTGCCTCCTTAATCAGAGAAATTATACTAATACTATTAGTAATTTTTCTGGGGCTTGAAAGTGTGTTGATATTAAGTGTCTGGAACTCTGATGAAGGCCAAAGAAACGAAGGTATATTGATTTGTTTTTCCCTTTTAGTCAAACATTTCAGGATTGAGTATAGAACATTTGTCTCTTTAGTTTACAGCCTCATTTTGTCTTTCACATGTAGCTCTTACAGCATATCCTGAAATATGCAGTAAAGGGATTATTTTGCTGTTAGGGCAAAACATTTGAAAGGCATTAGTAAAATATGTTCTGAAATGTAGAGTTATTTTAATACTTATCACATTCTGTTTAGTATGGTTATAGTGCTTGTCATTGTTTTTTTTCTAACTTATTATGTCCATATACAACTTCAAAAACAAATTATCTTTATTTTTATGTGGTGCTGAGGATCAAATCCAGTGCCATACATGTGTGAGGCAAGTGCTCTACCCCTGAGCTACAGCCCCTGCCCTAGCCCTATCAAATGTTTTTAATGTGGTTTAGTACAGTTTAAAGTTACTACTTTCATTCAAAAATTTTTGAGGAGGCACTTTCCCCCAACTTTGGCCTTTCCCCCCCCTGCCCCATTGATGTATTTCCTTTAAATCAGGCTGTTACCAGATACAGCATTACTGAGCGATACAAATGATACTCTTCATGGAAATAAGATTTTCCTTTTATTCAGTTTTCTTTTAAACTTAAGTATCTTGACCAATAATTTCAGAACACATGACCTTTAAGTAAGCAACAACATATTCTGAATGGTTGAATTGCCTCAGCAACATAGTCCCCATAATTCTTTTTGATCAGTCTTTGCCAATAAAGATTTCATTAATATGTAAATACTTGTCTAACAGCAAGTATCTTCATCATACTATGTTTAATTAACATATAAATAACCCTGGGAGACACTTTTTCCAATTTCTGCTATTGGCAAGCTTGTTTAAAGATTGTAATAAGAAAAATGCTATTAAAAACTAAATTGCTGTTATGTAGAAAAATATATGCAATATTTTAAGAAATGTTTTAACTCAACTTGTTCCCCTTTCATTTGATCGCAAAGTTTGGATAATGTACATAAAACTATGAAAACGCCCAAGGCATACATAAATATTGGAATTACTTGACATGTGTGGACATATATTGAGGAGAATTGATAGTATGGTATCCTGGCACGAGCACTGGCTTGTAGTTAGAAAAGCGGGCATACGATTTGGTTGATACTTGCTGGCCACATACTTCCGTGAAATCTTTTTTATGATTGAAGTGTGATGTTCAATAAATGTCAATGGTAGTTGTAATAGAGGATAATGTTACGGCAGTAGCCGCAACATTTCTTTTGTAGATATTGATGGGAATATCACTTCATAGATTCCTTTTAGTTTTAGGTGTATTAAATAGGCTTGCAAAAAGACTGAACAAAAAGAACTGAAAAATGGGGAATGACTATGGTTTGAATGATGGTGCCATGTCCCAAATGCACATTGAAATGCAATCTCCAGTACAACAGCATGAGATGTGGCCTTTGGGAAGTGATTCACTTGAGGGCTCTGCCCTCATGGATGGGATTTGTGCCCTGCTAGAAACTCAAGATTAAAGACGGTACCTTCTTGCCTTTCCATCCCTTCCATAATATGAGGATGAAGTGTTTCTCTCTCTAGAGGACACAGCTGTAAGGGGCATCTTGAGACTGGCCCTTTCATGAGATACCAAGCCCACCTGCTTCTTAAACTTCTCAGAATCCAGAACTCTAAAAATAAATATCTGTTTGTAAATTACCCCATTGCAAATATTTTGTCTTAGCAACTCTTAATAGACGAATCATTTCTTCCTGATGACTTTGAGGCTTTGACTTTTTTTCGTTTTAATCTGGGTCAGTGCCCCTTTGTTGGCAAGAGATCTGACATTCCAAATTACTAATAAAACTATATAATAAGCCTTATTTTAAATAGTCAAGTATTTTTTAAAATTTAACTTTTATTGTACTACGGATACAGGAAAATGTACAACGTGACACATTTTCACACAGTGAAGACAATTAAACGGTATTACCAGCATCCCTCTGTTCTCTCCTTTTAGTCACCTCATCCTAGAGAACTGCTGTTCCATAACAATGTTAGTTTTCTGTTAAACACTAAAGTGGTTTATGAAGACTGTTATACCTAAACTCTGAAAGCAGAGTCTACTCTGAAAGACCACTTTCAAATAATAGTGCTTATAAAGTAAGACACTTCTAAAAGTACTTTTCTTTCCTTCTGGCTTTTGAACTATTTATTGTCTGTGTGATGAATGCCGCTATAATTTTTTCTTATTTTTGTTTCAATGATTAATTTTAAATTAAAAATGTATTTTATATTTACATTTACCATTTCCAGTGCTCTTCATTTCCCTCCATTGCCTTGTGAAGTCCACGTTTTTCTGGTATTTCTTTCTGCATGAAAGGTTTTCTTTAACTTTGTTACAGTGCTGATCTGCTGGTGAGGAATTATCTTTGTTTTTATGTCTGAAGAAGTCTGTATTTTGCCTATGTTTTGAAAGATATGTTACGTATAGACTTAAACGCTGCCAATTTTATTTAATATTAGTGCATTGTAGTCATAAATAATTAGTTGATTTTGACATATTTCATAAATGCACATAGCTTAGTTTGCTCCATTGAATCCCCATTACTTTCTCTTTGCTAGTTTTATTCTTTCAGTGCATCAGAAGGGTCACCCCATTGTCTCCTGGCTCACATTGCTTTTGATGAGAGATCTGTTGTTACTTTTATTTTCTCTCGTGTCTTATTTTATATGTGTACTTCTAAGATTTTACTTAAAATTGGTTTTGAGCCATTTTATTATGCTGTCTGTTAGTGTTGCTTTCTGCATGTTCTAATTTTTGGTTATGGAGTTCCTTGAATTTCTGGGGTTATAGATTTCACCAAATTTAGGAAACTTATTTATACTATTTATTTTTTCCCTTCCCTCTCTCCTGTTTCCAATAATACATACCGTTTCGCCTCCTCCAGACCCCAATTGTATGTGTGTTGGCTGCTTGATCTTATGTCACAGCTCAATTGTCCCAGTTATACTTACCCTGTGTTTCATTTTGGGTAGTTTCTACATTAGTCTTTCTTTCAGTGTCTGCTGTTGATGGCTGTTCATGGCTGTGTGTGTGTGTGTGTGTGTATTTAATCTTAGTGTATTTTTCATTTCTGATAATGTTTTTGATTCCTGGTAGGTTTGGATATATTTATTTTCTATGCTACTGCTTATGTCATTCATGGTGTTTCTTGATTTGTTTCAAAAAACAAATTTTCTTATGGTAATGGGCCATCATTTTGTCTTTCTTTGCATTCCTGGCAATTTTTTTCAAAATAAATATATATTTATCCTATATGAGAGCAAAATGCATTAGTTAATATTACACATATAGAGCACAATTTTTCATACCTCTGGTTGTATGCAAAATATGTTCATACCGTTCATGTCTTCATACATGTACTTAGGGTAATGATGTCCATCTCATTCAACTGTCTTCTCTATCCCCCTCCCACCCCTTTGCTCTTTCTAGAGTTTCTATTACTCCCATGCTCCCCCTCCGAATTCCATTATGAATCAGTCTCCTTCTACCAGAGAAAACATTTGGCATTTGTTTTTTTGGGATTGGCTAACTTCACTTAGCATTATATTCTCCAACTCCATTCACTTACCTGCAAATGCTATGATTTTATTCTCTTATTGGTGAGTAATATTCCATTGTGTGTATATATACCACACATTTTCTTTATCCATTCATCAATTGAAGGGCGTCTAGGTTGGTTCCACAGTTTAGCTGTTGTGAATTGTGCTGCTATTATGTTGATGTGGCTCTGTCCCTATAGTATGCTGTTTTAAGTCCTTTGGGTACTTTGAATGGGATAGCTGGGTCAAAAGGTGGTTATATTCCCAGTTTTCCAAGGAATCTCAATACTACTTTCCATATTGGCTGTACCAATTTCCAGTCTTACCAGCAATGTATGAGTGTGCCTTTCTCCCCACATTCTCACCAACACTTATTGTTGTCTTCATAACAACAATTCTGACTGGAGTAGCTTTGATTTGCATTTCTCTAATTGCTAGCAAAGATGAACATTTTTTTCATATATTTGTTGATTGATTGTATATCATCTTCTGGGAAATGTCTGTTCAGGTCCTTGGCCCATTTATTGATTGGGCTATTTTTTTGCTGCTTAGCTTTTTGAGTTCTTTATATACCCTAGAGATTAGTGCTCTGTCTGAGCAAGTGGTAAAAATTTGCTCCCAAGCTGTGATCTCTCTACTTAACCTCACTGATTGTTTCTTTTGCTGAGAAGAAGCTTTTTAGTTTGTACATTCCTGGCAATTTTTGATTCATTAGCTGACATCGTGAATTTAACATGACTGGGGTGGATGATACATGTGTATTGAGGCTTTCTTCTGGGGTACAGCTAAGTTGCTTGGACATGACCCTTTTGAGGCTTACTTTTTAGCTTTGCTGTGTGGGAACGGAATAGCCTTCAGTCAAGGCTGAGGTGATGCTCCTCTAAATACTGATACCCTGTAAATTATTATTTTTCCATTCTGACTAGTGGGAACACAGGCTATTTCTGGCTTTGCGTGAAAGCTACAGTTCCTTCTGTTCCTTTTGCTTGGTTCTTTACATATTCACAGGTGTGGGCTGATCAGAGCTTTTGAGTACAAGACTTGCTCACAGACTTCGGAGGATCTTCAGAGTTTGCTTTCATAGTGCAGAATCTCTCTTCTATGCCCTGTTATCTATGGATTTATTAGCTGCTTTGGCTTGCTGAGTTTCAAACCCTGTCTCCTCAACTCGGAAGGATTGCCAGGCTCTGTTTGGATCTGCTCCCTGCTTTTTGTCCTGTGGTCTATCACCTTGGGTGGTGATCTGGAGTTGGAGTATTGTAGAACTCATCTTCCCTTAATTGTCATTACCCTGCACTGCCTGGTGTGTTGGTGTTTGATGTATTTGTTTGTGTGTGTGTGTGTGTGTGTGTGTGTGTGTTTTCCAAGAGGTTTATTGGTGTTCTGTTGCTTCATGCTCTATTTTGGCTTAAAACAGAAGTTCTGTTTTAGTGTTTTAATTTAGCTTTTCTGAGCTGATATTTCTTTTGTTTTTCTCTAGCTTTGTTTATCTAAAGGGCAAGTCTCTATCCCTGTTATGGAGCATACTTTATCCTTTTCCACAATGTGTTGACTGATGTAATCAAACCAGAAGTTTCACCAGCCACTTTTCTCTGTGTGCCTAAGTTTCACTTCTCTGTGCACTGTGAATTTGGAACAGGTTAATGCTTTTCCTTAGTCTGAAAATTCTAGAAAGTGATCTAGAAATGCAGGTGAAAGATCTTTTCTTGTGGATAACCTGGCACTTGTTTTTATTCCAGGGTCAATTTGCATACCACTTCCTGTACTGTTTCACTGATTTTGTTTTCTGGCAATTGTAACATTCAGTCTATTTTGACACACAGAATTTTCTGTTGCTACTAACAACAAACTGGCAAAACTGCAGTGTATTGAGTAGAGATGTGCTGTTTTTGAATTGCCACCTTCACAGGTTGTCTGTCAGCCACATGCATCTTAGAGGGTATACAGTATGTGTGAACTCTCAGGGACCTTAATGGATGGGTTCTCAAAGAGATAAGCATACATATCTTTAGTTCCTTTTTGTAACTTTGTATTTCATTCTGCCTCTAAAAGTATTTTTCTTTGAACACTAATACCACTTTGTCTCCTATACTAACTTACATAGTAGTATTTATTTTCCTATTTGTGTTCCTTAAGTATAAGAGCTGCAATTCTGTTAAAAGTTTAGCAGTTCAGTAAAGGTGTGATGAGCAAATAAATGTTTGTTGTGTAATTTAAATTTACATAATGCGATGAGTTCTATTTACTTAATATTTTTTCTTTTTGCTCCCATCTGTCTCCAGTCTCTGTGAACTTCATCAGCAATAGAATGTGTTGGAAGTACTTGTACTGAAAGTACCTAGACCACTGTCTTTCCAGCCACGTTTGTGGGAATGACACCAAAACCTCACCCTGCTCATTTCCTGGACCTTAATTTTTTCAAGGTGGCAGTCTACAGTACAGTTTGACAAAGACTCTGATAACTCATTAGTGAGGCTGTAAACGAACTTGTACAGCAACATCTCAGAGAAAACAAACTGTCTACTGTGCTTATTAACAGCTTAGGACATTCCATGTCTTAGTGCTCATGTATGCTCATACACAGACCTTTCAGAGTACTGGGTTGTTGCTGATGGCCCGAGTGTAAGATAAGGGAGTCAATTCTAGAAATTTTAAATTTTAAATTAGAAAAGTTTGAAAAAACCTTAAATAGATTAACTCTTTAGCTGCAAGGAAAGCATATTGATCATGAACTATCAATAATCCTATGGCTTAGGGGCATTTTTTTTGCTTATTTATATTCTTCAATCTAGTCTTCGGTCTCTTCATTCTTTTGTTAAATATTTATAGTGAGGTTTAAATGAATGGTGGGTATTGCATCAAGGATACAAACAAAGCTTTGAAGGATCTTAGTTTAGTAAAGGAGCAAGACACATAAATAATTATAATACAGTGTGATGACAGCATCCAAGAAATACATACAAGGTTAATAACATGAAAGGAAGTCTGGTAAGCATGTCCAGAACATTAGAAGTTTCGGATTTTTTCTTCCAATGAACAGTACGTTTGACTAGCACAGTGAAAATGAATATTATGATCATGTATATCATGAGTCATATTACCTTTATATCCATTTAAATAGTGTTACAATGTTGTCATTATGTGCTTCTATTTTTGAGTATTTTGTATCCATGTTATTTTCTGTTGCCATTGTTTTCTGAAGTATCTATATATTTTTTGTCATTGGAGGATTCTTTAAAAGTTAGAATAGTGCAATGATTTTCTTAAGGAAACTAAGTTGGTTGAATCACTTTAAGGATCTCCTATGTGTTATATGTTGAGTATAAAGTACCCTTATTATACAAATAAAATAGAAGTGAGATAAATATTGAAAGTGTTATATGTAATCCAGTGGTTTTAGCTATGTAGTTTCTGTAAACTGACATTTATATGGACTGGTAAATTTGTACAGCTTGATTTTAATTTTATCTTTTTTTTTTTTTTTTTTTT